>NC_083598.1:47216660-47844261 GCF_020882245.1 Rhopalosiphum padi | reverse complement strand
TTAATAATATCAATCATTTTTGTATTTATAAAGCTTTGCATACCTTTTAACGACACTATTGTATTTATATTTGTAAATAGTGTTGTGTCTGGTGACCTTGTTTTAACAGATATTTAAAGTTATTTTTTAAACCTTTTTAAACTGAAGCTATTACAATAACATTCTTAAAATTAATCAATGTCAATATAGTCATTGAATCATTGTACAATTTGATATTGTTCTAAGAAAAAGTGAATTTAATTATGAATATATTTTATTTTATAACAACAATATTTCTTATACTATATTGTGAATTATTTCATTGGAAGAAAAATAGAAATGAATTTATATTTTTTGTTTCTTTAAATTACCTATATTAATATATAAGTATGCAATAAATAATTATTCAGTTTAATGTACTATAATTAAAACTCTAGATAAGCTCAATGTTTAAAATGTTTTAGTACTTTGTTAAACCTAACTAACTTGATCATATTTGTATTAATGTTTAATAATTTATACACATTTTTTTCTATCTATTTTGTCATATAAATAATTTATTTAAAGTTGTTACTTGTTACGTTACTTATTTAAGTATTAATTTTTATTACAGGCTGCTGCAAGAAAATTAGCTCCTCGCCGACAAGATAAACTGTCACCAAGGGAACATTTATTGGAGTGTATAAAAAGCGGAAACGTCAAGTTGCGTTCTACTTCATTAACCAGTAAGCTCATTAAATTTTAAAATGATTATAACACATATTTATTTTTGTTATTTTAATATTGTTGATTCTACTGTTACTGTTAATTATTATTACATGAATTATTTAATGTTGTTCTATATGTGTTCAGTTTTAATTTACAGTTGTTTTTAAATTTATTTAGAAAGTCCTTTCCGTAATATTAAATCATCAAGATCAATGTCAAGTCCTCCAAACTCTCGTAACAATAAATCAAAAAGTAAATTATTTTATTTGTTCAAAATTTAATATTTCTCTGTAAATTAATTTTAAATTTTTGTTTAGTTCACTATGACAATTCATCTATGAACAATTCAGAAGAAGAATATATGCCTAACCAATCTATCAAAAGTATGCTAGATACAAATAAAGAACGCAAGCTTATAAAAGTGGATTTTTCTGCATTAGCTCGTCTAGTAGTATGTTTGTTTAATAACACGTTATTTTGTTAAAATGGTTTTGTTGTTCATGTGTGTTTTCATATAAAATTTTCAGAGTTCTGATTCTGAAGACGATTTTGATGACGATGAAGAAAATAACTCATTCAAGACTACTACAGTGGAAAAAACAGAAGAATCCACATATTTGGGCGTGGCCACTCAAGGTAGTGATTCCCAACCAAACAACTGTGATTTGCACTATCGATTAAAAACATTGTCACCAACCTCATCCTGTGTGATATCTTAAGATTATTTATCTTACCTTAAGTTCTTGTAACATTCCTAGTTCTTTTTATGTTTATTTAAATCTTTCTTTTTGTTTTTTTTTATTTCATCATTTTATTGTTTATGTTAAAACCATTTAACCATTGTGATTTTGTGTTGTGGTTGTCATTGTACCACTCAGTCATATTTTCAACATTATAAGACATTTTAAACTACTTAATTATTTAAAATAAAATTTTTCGTACAGTCTGAATATTAAATAATATTATAATTCCAAGTAAGAAAAAAAATATTGTTACAATTTAAATCTTAAATTTATTCATACCTATCTTAAAAAAATATTTATAAATGTTGTATTATATTTTGTACATAAATATGAGGTGATTGATATATGAAATTAAGGATTATTTTTTTCTAATAAATTTACTATCCACATTCACAATTTAGAATGCACCACAATCCAACACTTTTGCTTCACCTGTCTTGGTAATTTATGTTTATGATTTTTTTTTTTTTGTAAATCTTTTATTTAGGTACAGAATTTTATTTTGTAGAATTTAACATTATGTTGACACTTAAAAGACCAGCTGTTATGTATATTCTAAAAAGAATAGTATAAAATTATATGTACAAAATCCAGGTAAGTTTAATTGAACAATACCTTTTTGGGTAAAATTCTACTTGATCATCCATAAATTAAGGCTTTAAGATTTGTTTCTATGCTTGTTAACATTTAATCTTATTATTAAAACTCTTGTATTATTAATATACTATTAACTTATATAAAAATCCTTGGTATAAAAATAAAATGTAACCAAGTATTTGTTGCAACACTGATAAATCAAAAATAATTTATGTAACTGTAACAAATTAGATTTGTATTCATGTTAAAATTATTATTATAGTGAAAAAATATCTACGTATCCTTAACAATGCATAATTACAAATATGTTTTTAATTATTTTTCTTTGTTACACAAATTATATTGTATTCAAGTGTTAAAACAATTTTATTTTATAATATTAATTGTGACTGGTTTATGCTTTAATTAATTTGTTTAAATGTAAATTGCTTACTTAACAATTAATATTGAATGAAGTTATCTTCAACTAAATTTATAAATTGGTAACAAACAAAACTAATTAATTGAGCAGTTTGACACTGAAATAAATACTTAGTATTTTGTTGTTTGCATCATAACATATTAGTTAAATGTACAATTATTTGATACTGGTATTGTTGATTGTAGGAAGAGAAGAAAAACATGGACTTCCTGACACAAAACCCAATAAAAATATCCATGCAATTAGAAAACAACAGCGAAGGCACACAATTGCAGATCAATCATCTCTGCCTTTTATCAAACCAATGGATGGATTATGGAAGCAAACTCGCAGACAATCTATGTTCAAAAACACTTTGCCTACTGTAAGTCTTTCTCTTTTAATGTCTTTACCTTCAATATCTGACGGTAATAATAAGTTAAAATTATGTCATGCATATTGAGAAATTAATATCATAGTTTATTTTATGCTATTTATTTTGTCATATTATTTTTAAATTGGTATTTTCAAACGAGTTTTAAAATGCTCATAACTTGCTTTCAAATTTATATATCAATAGAAACCTATAAAAAGAAAATATATCAAGCTTAACTAAATTTAAAAATTAACTTAAGGATTAAAGGATTAATTAACTAATAATATTAAAATCTAACAACAAACTAATTTACTATGTTGTACATTTGCAAGAATGAGATATTTGTGGGTTTGGCGTCCTCTTAATTCTTTTATTTTTAGTCGAAATTCTTCATAATTTCATTATTGTGTTGATTATTTAAAAAAATATATATTAACTACTTAAAAATAATATTTATCTTTGTTTTTAATAATATTTAATTGTATCTGAAGATATTTCAGGCCTAAACTAGTAATGTTTTTTTATTAATATGCAATCATCTTGGCGACTAAATTATTAAATTTTAAGTTATTTTCTCATATGCTATTATTTAAAAAAAAAAAAATATATATATATTTTTTGAAAATTAATCATATTGTTATAAAATAAGTATATTAAAATAATAAATATTTTTATAGAGTGATTGTTTAACCTTAACTCTGCAAGAGCTTATACATATTCGTAGTGTACTTACCAAAGCAGAGATAGAAAGTTTACCAGTTGAAGGAAATTTCAAAGAAGATGTTGAAAATCGAAAAGTACATATTAATTTTATATTGAAAGATTGAAACAGGATTATAAATATTTTCTTTGTTTTATAGGTTTGCTTCTTATGTATGAAAACAAGATTTGGCATTTTTGGTCCATGGGGACAGGAATGCAAAATGTGCCAACGTACAATATGTTCGAAATGCTGTACCAAGGTAACATATCTAAAATACTATAGTTGTACAGAATCTTTGACTACCTATGTTGTAAAATAAATATTTTTGTTTTTTAATATAGATGCGTATGCCTACTGATCATTTGTCCCAAATTCCGGTTGTAGCGCTCAGTCCAAATGTAGCAATATCGGAACAAAATCCTTGGTGGTCAAAAAGTAGTTGGGGCAGTGCTCCATCTAGTCCTCAAAAATCGTTGACAGTTGGTTGTCCCAATAACAGTATGTCTGCAAGTTACCATGGTTCATCTACAGTCACACAAAACATCACTCGGTAATAACCTCTTATCTTTAACCCGTTGTGCTATAGAAGAAAAACGTCAAAATCTAATTTTATTTTATTTTTATATGTAAATATTTATTGTTCCAGAACCAAATATAGTGCACAAATGACTGTTTGCTTAGATTGTAAGACAATGGTACTGCAAGAAATCAAAACATCTAGAGTGAATCGTTCAAATTTACTTCGCCATTTAACACTTGACGTGTCATCTGTTTATTAGTCAATTGCACATTAATATGTATTCCTTTCTTAGTCACTTAACATTCCATTATTGTTGGTTGATTGCTAAATATTATTTGCAATTGTAGTATTAATTTACTTAGTGAATATTTACTATAACTCATGATATAACTACAATGAACGCCTAATTCAGTGACTAAGAGTCATTTATATTTGATAGTTGTATTTAATTAATTGAAATTAAATTAATAAACACCATTGTAGCACAAATGAAACATAAATATATATATATATAATTTTTAATTATAATGTAAAAAAATAATTGATTATGTAAAATTCATAAATTAATGTCTTTTAGAATTAGTTATAATTTTGTTGAAATTTATTTTTTGATATTGCTACTGCAGTTCTGGAATCTCAGTAGATTTGTCTTTGATTGTTTAGATATTCGTCTTAAATGTTAATTGCTATAATATTGTAAATGATAAAATCAATGTTGAAATTTAAAATTTTAAACTTATTATGTATTGCAATATATTTTTTTGACAGTTATTTTCTTTTGAAATTAATTAGAAAATGCTAAAATTTGAGGCATCAAAAGGCAAAACCTCCTATATTCCTGACAGCCAACATCCTCGTTTGTCCAAACTCCAAACATTGAAAATCATAAGAACAGCATAGGATTGGCAAGATATCAGCTTACCTAGTTTTAGAATGTCTAACGTTCGATTACAGCTACATCTACTGTACGGTTTAAATAATTTGAATCAATTATATTGTTTACCTATGTTCATACTATTTTATCATTATTATAAATAAAAATACGACCAAACACTCACAACCGACCATTATTTTGAGCGGTCCACTGAGTTTTAGTCGGTAACTCACCAGACCAATCTGGTCCTGCATATGAATTACAATCAGAATGAATTGAAATATTATATGTTTAATGTTAATAAAATAAATATGATTACAGATCTGTTAAATATTTGCCAAAAAGATTGTATAGAGAACAATGTTTCATGATACATTAACAAACTCTCAACTGTATTGTAGCGGTTGTAAATTATTATGTAATAAATTGTTCTTAATGATAGCTAACATACAAATTACAAATGTAATTTACAAGTATAAATTTAAAAAAAAATCAATATAATATATATATATTTATATTAATTATTATGCAGAAAAATGTATTTTATAAGTATTAGATTGGCTATTTGTTAACAAAAAAAACATTAGCAATAAAACTTAATTGATTAACAATATAACCTTTTCTTGGGTTACTAAAATCAATGTCAGGTAACTGACCTAACAAATTATAGAATGTTATTATTTCAAAGTCTGCCAAAAAAGAGTTAAAAAAATTAAGTTGAATATTTAAATACAAAATACATAAAATAAAATTGAATCTATTCTGTGACCCAATCTACTAAAATATAGTCTGACCCACTGAGTTAAATTTGATAACTAGTCCTATCTCCTAAGCCTAACCAAATTGTTAAATCAAATTTATAACTCAAAAAATTCAACTAGTTGCTAGTTAGCTACCACCATAGACTGTGTGCTTCTTTCTCACTAACTGGCTGAAACCTATCTCACTGTTGCAAGGAATCAAATCTGAGACAGGAAATAATAATTATAAAAAACGTCAACCGATAGAAAAGGAACTTGAGCTTTAATAATTATTGTTTATTAATACATGTTTTATATCAGTATTGGACCAAATGTTAATAGAATTTAAAATTAATTAAAACCACAAAAATACAATTAATTCTTAACCATTCTTTAATTGTAAGAATATAAAGCTCTATAAGTTAGGCGTTAATGTTTTTAAAATACAGTCTTTGTACAAAATTAATATCACTTTTGTTTTAAATAATCAAACATAATACACAAATTGATATTTCAAAATGTGTAAGCACTCGTGGCCAACATTAAATGTCAACTAAATTCTAATTAGATGAATTGAAAAAACACATGTCAAACTAAACAGAATTCTTGTTACTGTAGTATTTCAACGCTTTCTTTCGACTTTTTGAGCTTTTTTCTTTTTAGCATCTTTCTTCTCTTGTGCCAATTGCTTTTGTTTTTCTCTGTAAAATTAAATTTCAATTTCAATTAACATATTTGTTATCTTTGTTTTTAGTAATGATAATCATAAAACATAAATACCAACTCTTCAGTGGCGTGCGTAACTTTAAGAAAGGGGGGATATTCATTTTTGACTTATAATAGACCCTAATTTTTTTTTTTCATGTAGATAATAAATCATATGATAAAAGGGGGGGGGGGTATAACACCTTGATCTCCCCCCTCCCTGTGAGTACGCCACTGCAACTCTATCAAAGCTTTTATTGACTAGTATGAATTCAAATACCAAAAAGTACTACTAGAGTTTTATATATTTATAATGATGTACAAATCAAAATTTTACCTGTCTTCTTTGTCTTTTTCCTTTTTCCGTAAACTTTGTTCTTTAGCTCTTTCTCTCTGTTCTTTTTTTAAAGCTAATACAGAACTAGCATTAGTATTATGTTCTATGTCTAAATCGTCACTTTCTTCTTCTTCTGAATTAGCTTCTTTCTAAACCAAAGAAATCAATATATAATAATTTATACACACATAAGTCCAAAAACATAATTGATCCAATAGTTATGACAAGTGTACGGATTCGTAGAAAAAAAGTTGAGATTTTAATACTCTGAAAAAACATACAAAAGTATGCAGAATTAATCAATTAATATCAAAATATGCAAATTCTTGCATATTCACACTTGTTTTTAGTAGCGACTTATTTATGAAAAATTTAGAAATAATCATAAAATAGAACAATTTCGTTGCACCATAAATGAAAAAATTATTATTTTATTTTATTGGTACCTAAATGATAGGAAAAAAATTGTTAACGTAGGTCTCAAAATAAAAATATATAAATATTTTTCCACAGTTTACAAAATATTTTAAAATAAAATAAAAAAACTAACCCTTGAAAATATTATTCTCTAAACTTTATGTTAAACAAATTGTTCACATTTTTTTATCTTATAAAATTGCACATGCTAATTAATGACATGTAAAAACCTAAAAATCTAGACCTTAATCATGACATACCTGTGCATATTGACTTAAAATATTTTTTCTAATTTTAACTAAATCCGAATCTTCCTCATCCGAATTTAACTTGTTGGTTTTATTGGGAACCGTCACAACGGTCCTTATATTGTTTTCTAACATTTTAACCAAAGCTTCTTCGGTATCCTCTATAGGTATTTTGATTTCACTAGCGCCACTGTCATCTTGTGTGTCATACATGTCAATGATTTCCATGCATTGGGTTTTCACTTCGTTCTCACTCTGTAGAATAGAATAATAATAAAAATGTGTTTGATTTGTGTTGTTTAAATATTCTTTTTTTTATATATTTGGAATGAGAATATTGTTTTGTCAAACTCTCATTACGCGGTATACCTAAACTAGTATAGTATACAACCCACACAGCATTGATTTTATAACGTTAACACCGGGAATTGGGAGATGCAAAAATAAAATATACAAAGTGGTTTAAAACAACGAACGAGTAGGTAATAAGAATAAACGATAATCATAACGATACAGATATCCTCTTCAGCTAAAGTAGAACACGAAAAAATCGGTAGACTGCATTGTACTATGGGCATGATATTTTTTAGTTTGGTAACAAAACGGTGATTGACCGCATATTGGCCGATAGCACTGGTAACGTAGGGTGCGATGCTTACCAATACTTCTCCGAGAATCGCCTCAAGTGCACTGATTTTTTCGCACCGATCTTCTTCGCCGTCCAACACACTCTCGATGTAGTTCAAATAGATCTCCTCGTCCAGCGCGAATTGTTTGAGTTTCGACGACAGCCACGCCGTTTTCGTGCATTGCGCCGACATGTCTTGAGGCCTGTTGGGGAATCACGTGTGGAAAAAATAACAGAGTCTGTCGGAGGGAACCGTGTGGCCGGTCCTTCGACAATTCGACAATCCGTCAATTCGGGCGACCGGAAGTGCCCAGGTTTTGCGATGTGGCCAGATTCGTTACACACGATACGTGTCCGGAAGAAAATCGACGTTAAGATATTTTAGATATTATATTGTATCTTCGAACGCGCGAAGTTTTTGATGAACACCGAACTCGTTGCCAGTTGCCACTATCACGGTTCAAACTTCAACCATTATCACGATAGTATGTTATTATCACACCACGATGAGATAACGTCACGAACATGTCATAATATTATTATTTCCAATCATTTCCGTATTTCTGCGGTTCCTGCTATAGATATTCTACCTTTCTAAGGTATTACTATTGATTTTAAAATATATTTTATTACAAATCACAATGTGGATAACTGTGCGGTGTAACCAAAATAATTTGTAATTTGTATGAAAAGCACCTCATAAAACTACAAGAGCATTTAAGAGCAATAATTTATATAATATATTAAATGTAGAAAGCAGGAGATCTGTGCATGGACGAGACTCATTTTATTTATTATATAAACGCACTATTGTCGTAAGAATATGTCATATAATTCACAAACTAAGGAGTTAATTTATACTACATTGGAAATGTTTATTGATTTAAACCAATTTTGTGTTGTTACTTTAGTTAACTAATAATTTTAGTATTAAAGTGGATTGACCTATTATTAAAATTAAAGATAAAAATTTAAAAAGTTATTTGTAATCAGACCACGGATTTTAATTTTTAAGTGAATGTTTTGGACGTCACTTTACTGAATCACACACTAAGTTTATTACATTACTAATGTGTCAAGTGCAAACGTATTGCCTAACAGCTAACAATAAGCGCTAAAACCTATAGCCTATAGGCCCTATAGGGTCGACACTGTCAACTTATGGTACGCGCTTTAATATTGTTTAACGTCTGTTCTATTTAAGACCTTATCGACTCGTTAAGTGAGTTAGCCGCGAGTATGTACTATAAAATATGTATGGGTAGTAAATACCCTATTGTACTTTACTCCGTATTGCCCTATAGCCCCTAGCACGATTCATTCTTTAAGAAAAGTCGTCATTATCGACACGCATCGACCGCATAGTGTATATTATAATATTATATCATACGCTACCTGCCATAATCCAATCTTCAAAGGTTAAACTCCAAACGATGGTAAGATAAAGTGTAACCCAAGCACTTTTAATACAGTTCGAATGCGGTCAATGCAGATCTTTTTCACGTCCTTCCATATAGCTTTTCAATCGGTGATTGGCGCAAACGCCGCTTCTGCGTCGCAAATTCTGTAATTCAAACGTGTCTATATTACCTACTTTGGGACTTTGGAGTAGACGAGAGTAATAAATACATGATATAAACAAAAATAAAGTACTTTAAGGAACTTTTTGACTGCCATATGTTTTGGGGTAGGCACGTAAAGTACTTAATCGTATATCGTATATAGTACTACAAATTTAATAAGAATATATTATATTATATAATAATATGTAATTGGGTACCAATGTCGACCGAAGTGAACGTGGTCGGCGTTGATCTAATAATAAAAATTATGGGTCAACCGCGGTTGTGGTCGATATGTTAAATAGGTGGGGGATGTTTAAACTCGGATGCGTTTTGATCGGGATTCGATCGGAACAACAAAAATATTGTTATTTTTAATCAACAATTTAATGAAAATCGGTGGTGATATTAGCATTTTTTGGTTGTTTTCAATAGTGTTATTTATTTCTATGTCACGTCTGTTCCCGTACCCTTGAAAATGACCGAAACGGTATTCAGATACGAATTGAAAAATGTTATCGTTTTTTGTTGTTTTGCTTTTAGGTGAAGTGTTTAAGCTTGATGAGTGCGTGATGTGTTTATCTCGTTTCGGAGATTTTATTGTGGCATTTATTATAATTATGGCTAGATAGGTAGTAAATTATTTTAATTGGTATTACACGATTATTATTCTTATCATTCATCACGAAAATGTACAAATTAATTTGTACCTAATTAAAAATGTATAAAAAGTTCAATTTCATTAAAATAGCTATAGGGTATGAAAATGTAATACTAGGTTCCTAATAAGTAATTCATACAAGCACCATTTTCTTTTGTAGATATTTCGCATTTTAACTAAACTATAAGACAAAAATAGATATTTTAACAGTGAATAGCAAATTTAATGACTTTGTTATAGGTAATTCAAAAATATTAATCGCGGGGACTTGAAAATTGAAACTTAAACGTATGTACGTACTAGTCACTAATAATTAGTGTATACACCAAAGACGATAAAAAATATGTTAAGGAAAAAAAAGCATCATTTCATCTATGTATTATGTGATAATAATGCAATAAATCTTCGTCATAGCAACAACGCTAGATCGATTAACGTCCTAATAACTGATGACAGCGGATATATATACGAATGCGTTTACCGAATATCGTCAGTCTACTCTCAACCTTTAAACTGGCAAGAACTAAGAAAAGAAAAAGAAGAAATCAAGAAACAAGACCCAAACGATTGCCGGCGAACACAGTAAGAGAAACGAACACCGTCGACTACGCCGGATCGCAGCAGTACGCTCAGACCAGAAGTTACTGTGGTAGACGGGTAGCGTCGATTCGGCTTTTACCCAGCTGCGACCGACCACCGGCAGACATCGTCTACACCTACAGACGATTTACAGACGTATACGAGATATACGTTTACAGACCTGACACGAACACCAGACCAATGTCCTCGCGGACGCCGACCGGTCAAATCTTTTTGTGCGCCCCGCCAAATCGGTGACCACGACGGGTTCCGCCGTTACCCGTACTCGCGCCCTTTGGTCCTAGCGCTTTCGAGCGGCTCAAGGTAATCACACCGCTTGTGGCATACGGTACGGCGTCGGCGGGGAACATACGCAAAGCTCCTCACCCCGGTCCTCACCCGTCCAGACGCGCGACGACTATCCGCGAGCTAATCGGCCACTGCCGGCTCGGTACCGTCCGTCTACGGCACGTCGAGGCTGTGGAGGAGTAACGTGGTGGGCCACAAAAGACTGTGCACCGGCGCATGGCACTATCTGGTTGTTCGCGTCAGCTGGCTCGGGTAATAATAGTGCCGACTCAGCTTGGCCTAGCCGCTTCTACACAGCTACCACCGGCAGACGATTGTCGGAAGAAAAAGAAGAAACAAGACCCAGACGACCGAGCGAAGCTTGTCGTTAGTGGGTATCGAATACCGAACGAACACCGTCGACTGTACACCGATAGAATTGTCGACCAAACGTCACGAACTGTATAGTACAGAATAAGGACACGGCTGCAGTCATCGTAGCGGACTTCACTAACGACGCGTGTTGTGTCGGTGGTGTTCTACATTGTACGACCGACGGCGATATTATATCGACGTGCACCGCTCAGAGCTAATCGATTATCGGGATCGTCATACCTATGACGACCGACGAACGTTCTCGAAGTGCCGTCGCGTAGGGTTAGGTGTACGCTGCAGACTTCCGCGGCATCACGCCACACGATTGAATGCGCGTCGATCAACGACAACTCTCTTCCCTGCCGGGCGGTTAATCCCGACCCGGTGCTCTCTAATGGGGAAGTATTAAAATCGCCCTTTTCAGGGCCCCAAAACTCTACATTATTCCACCAAAGCGCGATTGTCTCCGCCACACTCATCCTTGAAGAATATGACGTGCATGCAGTTCACCAAGCTCACACATATTGCGAACAGATAAATAAATTGAGTAGTATCACATATTCAAATTAAGTGTACCTAATTGTTATGACCTTGTTGCTTTTATAAGTGTCACTGTCTGTACATACACATCTGTACATAGTGTACATCGAACTCGACGATTTAGACGACTAAAAATAATAGAAAATATGATAAGGAAAAAAGCATGATTTCAACTATGTAATATTATGTGATAATAATGCAATAATTCATCGTCAATCGTCATAGCAACAACTCTAAATTAAACAACATCCTAATAATAAGTGACGCCAACGGGTATAAAAACAGGTGCGTTTTCGAATATCGCCAGTCTTTTCTCAACCTTCAAACTGACAAAAACTAAGAAAACCAGCAGAAGAAAAAGAAGAAGCATGACCTGCGATCGGCAAGACCTGTTATGAGTAGAGAGAACTCCCGAATGAAGCCTGTTGTTAGCGGATATTGATCATCGTACGAACACCGAACCATAACAGTACGCCCAAACCAGAACATACTAACGACAAGAATTGTCGACCAAACGTCGCGAACTAGTACAGAATAAGACAGCAGCCACAATCGCGTGAACTTCAGTAACGGCGTGTTGTCGGTGGTGTTTCACACTGTACGGCCGACGGCGATTATATCGACGTGCACCGCTCAGAAAGCTAATCGATTATCGGGATCATCAATCGTCATACCTTTGACGCCCGACGAACGTTCTCGAAGTGCCGTCGCGTAGGGTACGCTGCATCACGCCACACGACTGTAAGCGCGTCGATCAGCGAAAACTTTTGCCAGCCGGGCGGTTAATTCCGACCCGGTGTTCTCATGGGGTAGTCTAAAATAGCCCATCTCAGTGCCTCCAAATAATATGTTCTATTTTTTTTTTGTAATTGAAATTTATAAATAACTATCTTTATTAATATTGATTATGGAGTAAAATTTATACTTTTTCACAGAATATTATGTCAAATAAATAATAATATAGGTAAGTATAAAATATTACCTATATAAAACCGGACCTGAAAATTGTGTAGGAATAGAGCAGCAACGCAAACGAAGGGGACAACGCTACAGGCTGTTTTTATTTCTTAGGGTAATTTTTTCTACTTACATCTTTTTGTTAACCATAATCACAGTCTTGTTTGCAACAAAACTTACCGAATTCTAGCAAAACCACTATAAATTGAACAAGGATAACCAGAAGCACTCAATAAATATGATGTGCATGTAATTGACTAAGCTGACATACTGCGAACAGATAAATAAACTGAGTAGTTTCGCACATTAAAATGTACCTAATTGTTATAACTGTTGCTTTTACAGATATCACTGTACAACATAAGGGTTAAAAATAGTTTATTAAAATGGTAAAATGATAATGTCTCGACCACATATATAGGTAAATAGGTATAATACCTACGCCTATATGATTATCATGTTATTATTATTCATCCGTAAATCATATAATCTTTTTATAACATAACTATAATTGTACTCTTATAAAACATTATAGTAGAGGATATTTATAATAAGTATACTCTCAAGTTGTATTACAGTCATTTATTTTAATACACCGGTATGAGTTAACTATAAGTGATAATTCATAGATCAATGGTGCGGCGGTCATGGAGAGGGCGAATGGGTGGCTGTGGGTTGAATTTCTGCCAATTTTCACCTATATATACATGCGGACTTTAATACCCAACGGAAAACTAATAATCTTTGCAGTGGTATATTATTTAGCGTTTAATAATTAATTTCAGTGTGGTAATGCAGTTTCAAGTGCTGTCAACATGCAGACTGTGTGCTTTAAATAAAATGTTATCCCCGATGTTTTAATAATTAGCATCTGTTTGCAGGCGTTGTGCCGTTGTACATAATTTAGGCACCTATCACACACACACACACACACACACACATACATGTATTAATAGTAGTGGCGTAGTTAGTATGGTAAAAAAAAAATTAAAAAAATGCTCGTCGGAACACCCAAGATGACGCGACGCGCGTCAACGATTCTATTTTGAACGAGCGTGTACCTAATTTCTTTTTTTCTCTCTCTTATTCCGTGAAGAAGATACGTCCAATTTAAAAGGAACAAAGAGATAATTGAAACGAGGGAGGACGAAATCGTAAATACGTTTTTAAACAATGGTTTTAAAAATAAGTCTCATTCATTCCTCGTCCGGTGAAGCGTTGGTCGTCGTTGTGCGAAAGCGCGCACATATCGTTATACGCTCGCCCGCCGTTTGCCAAACGAATGATGAATAGAAGAGCAGAAAAAAAAGAAAGAATTTCACCGGTCTATCGGTCGGCCAAACTGCAGTGCAATTCGTTTTCTATTTCGGGTACGGGGAATCTCTCGCGCACCTAAAGTATTTTATCTGTCGATTTTTTTATTTTCTGGCAAGACTCCCGAACGGAAACCAAATTTCTAAAAGGTATGCACTTCGTATGTACACGAGCATGCACACGCACGGTCCGTAATGACCTTTCGACGAAAATGCGAAACGTGATATTTCGCATACGCACATGGGCACATATTACACTATATACGACACAGTCGGTTGCGTATATCGCGATAATAATATGTAAATGGACGGCGGCCGCGTGGATATACACAACGCGGTTTTCTGATGTTGCTCGCCATATACCTATATAGATACGACTCTGCGAACACTGTAGCAGTATATATATATCGGGGTTGACGAACGCGCGCCGCAAACTATATATACGCACAAAACGCACAATGCATTATAGCTATATGTATGAGTACGCATTGTATACGACATACGGACATACCCATAGTCGCATAGAACTATATGAATTATGATATGAACTGTTCAAGAATTACTTAAACTTATTATTACTATCACCGACCATTACCTACGCGCCAACGACGAACACTAGCTTTTTTTCGGGGTTGCTGGTCATTATATTTTTAACTGGTTTTTAATTTAAAAAAAAAAATAATGTATTAGCTACACGACATCTTTGTAATCGCTACAATTATCCTGGCCCACCTTTGTCAACATAATCATATTATGATCAGGTGATATCAATTGACACCTCTGCACCCGTTTGTGTGCGAATTGTTATGCATATATTATATAGTATAGCTATATATTGCTATATATATATAATGTCATAACAAGAGGGGTGGACTACAAAGTATCGGACCTCGGAAACAGGTATCATCGGTCCAGTTATTCATTAATCATTTGTAAATAGTTATACTACAAGATATCACGCACAAAATGTTTATTATTTTTTTTTTCGTTATAGAGAGTTTACTGCTGCATTTGTTTCCAAATCAAATCTTGCGTTCATCGGAAAAACAATTAAATCCACGAAACCTATGAGATAAACAATATTATAGTAGTCTCTTTCAATAAAACCCAGTTACTGCAGGACATATATCGAATATTTACCTCAATATCATCGGTATGACGGTATAATGGTATCGTATCCATTTATATGCATACAAATTATTGTAATTTGTATAATCTATATAATAATTAAATAATATGTAGTCATATAGCGATCGTCGTTTGAAATTAAAACACAAAAGAAATATTATCAATAAAAAATTATTGAAACAAAAAAATCATTTTTTTTTTTTAATATGGCATTCTTTACTATACACATAAAATAGTCAAATATTTACAAAAAATTTTTTCGCGTGAAAACACTCGTCTTACAATTATATAATATATTATTATTATTATCATCATATTATATCAATATACATAATAAATCATAACATTTTGCAAATTAATTTTATATAAATTGTACATAAACATAATGTATATAATATTACAATATATTATTATTATTATTATTACATACGACCAGATTATTATATACTATCTATTATGGGATTCGCGTTTAACGCAAAATAACTATTGGCCGAGTTGTAAAACAAGTACAGACTACGAAATTGTATGCCAAATTTAACATTTTATATATTATATATATATATACATAGAATAATAATAATAATAAAAAAAATTCATCGTAAATTCATAACTAGATATTATATTTACACAATTTACACACTTTTTAATATTTCTATTATACCTACATAATTGTGTTATAGAATATGCGCTAAGATTGAAATGCGGTTTGGTCAACATCTCCCATACCTATAATACAGTAGTAATCATTAGGAATATAATTTTTCTACAAATTATAATTGTATCTATTATAATATAGTTTCATACAGACAGATTTTTATAACGGGAAAAATGTAACACTATCTAGTCTATGATATACGATTAATCTATAGTGATTAGAATACAACCAGAATCATAATATCATTACGGTAAGAAATAACACGTATAAAATAATAGCTCATCTGTATACCCATTTATTAACTACCTATTTTAATTCACATACACATATTAATACATAGTGTGATTCAGGTATTAAGAATGACTCGAAACGAAAGAATTTGTACTCGGAATTCTGTTAATTGATTTAAAAAATTAAAAATCGATTTGTACGTGATTTTGACGACGACGAGATGTTCTATACGGCTATACGCAACCGATTTTGTCACGTTTGTATTATGTTGATTTATAATATCATATTATTTACGTTGTACAGCATCTGTATACATATATAATGAATTGGTGCGATTATATTATAATAATATTTGGTTGACAGGTGGGATTGGGGAAGGGGTTGCGGCCGTCCTTTTATAGTCATCATCCCTTACACTGATGTCATTATGTGTATCTGATTCCGTCATAATATTGCTGTAATCGAGTGATATAATTTTTTTTTCTTTTCGCATTTCGCGACATCATAATAATATTACAATTAAATGGGCGGATACAAGTATGTTGTTGCATATTATTTATATACGTATAGGTATACCCTATATGTTTAATGGTAACATAAAAAACAAAAATAAAACCAATCATTGAAAAGCCATACATATATATATATATATATACCTATATAGATAAAACAAACTTTAAAATTATTATTATAATATAATTATGATCTTGACGGGGCGTAACTATATAGCCACCGCCTTGATAAATTCAACTAGACATGCCACTTAGACAATCGGACATTGGAAAACGTTGAAAATAAATAAGAGTAAATGTACGTATATTGTATTTTAGAAGATATATAGTAGAACACCGCATACTCGTGTGCAGCGATGAAACTTACATTATTATCATCTATGTTTTTACGGCGTGTGTCTGCAGTTTTTAATATGCGTATTATAATATATTCGTAAATACGCAGTGTCGTATTATATATTATGTACAGATTAAATAAAAGAGAAATGGCGTGTTTAGTTTAGGTAATACAGGTAATAAGGTATGGTTTCAAACGTGTTAATATAATTTAATAATAAATATTATACATAAATGCGTAATAATAATGTCATAGTATAAACAAGAAAAAAAAAAAAGAAAAAAGTCTGCAAAGAAAACAAAAAAAAACAATAACCTAAATAATAATATAATATTATCGTACTATGACTCAAAAACGTTTATTATTATTATTATTATTATTATTCTCACGGGGCGTTGTATTTTTTTTTGTTTCAATTGTGTATAATATATATATATATATATATGTAAATTTTTTTTTGTTGGTTCGATATGTATGTCCATAAGCCCATAAGCATTTGTACATGCTATTTGTACAATGTATATGTGTGTATATCATTTATATAATATTATAAATAGGTATTTACAGTCGCGAGTTTGACTATACAGTTGATATAATAAAAATAATAGGTAGTCGTAATAAAAAAAAATTAAAACTATTCAATGTACAACCGATGGAATTTTTCATCACGCGTAACCCGAGAAAAAAAAAATGTTTTTTTTTACGGTATAAAATCGTAATTTATTGCAACTCTCCCGGTCGTCTATATAAGTGACGTGTAGACTAAAACGCACTTGGGGCCTAATTTTTGGGATATTAAAATTAAAAATAATAATAATAATAATAATAATAATAATAAAAACAATAAAAACAAACGAAAAAAAAAAGATATAATAATAATAAAACGCATATAGGTAATATATTATATAAATAATAATAATAATAATAATAATAATTATAAAATATATTATAATAATCGCGCGATGCCGTAGTACATAATAATAGGTCATTGCGCGTCGAACACGTTACTCGTCTGGTCGTGTGCCGACCGAACGAGTGGGTGCATTATTACGATATATAATAATAATATTATCGGTGGTGATATACGACGAGACGGCGGCGGCGGAGACGGTGTGGTGATGGTGATTTTCTCTCGGCGCACGCGTGCGTAAAGGTGACGGCATACGTCCGGTACCCGGCGGTGATGCCTCGGCGTGTTCGCGTGTCGCGGCCACGCGTTAAAAAATATTATTGCGGATGTCCGCGTATCGTCTCCATATGATATTACAATATATAATAATATATTTTATTTTACGAGGCGACGCGGCAACACGCGAGTGCGTATAAGAACAATCGGCGGCGCGGCATCACAACGGGGCGGGCGTGCCCGTCATCTGCCTCCAGACGGAGTGTCACATGGAGTTTATGTACGGCCAGCTGAAGCTGCTGCCGCTGAGCAGCATGTCCCGGATGAGCGTCTCGATGGGCGTCTTGCCCACCAGCCGGACGAAGAAGAGCTGTTCGATGACTTGCGAGCTGACCGTGCGCAGGGACGGCAGCCTGAGCAGCAGCTTGCCGAACCGGATCGGCTGGTTGGGGTACTGCGTCCGGCAGTACTCCTCGAGCGCGCACTGCGACTTTTCCTGCAGCGACTCGATGTGCGCCACGTCCGACAACCCGCACGCGTCTGCAAAATAAAACACAAATATTTTAAAAATGATATCATATAATATCATTACGGGTGCCTGTAGTACATCATTATGCGTTGTGGCCACCTCTAAATCTAATACATATTATAATCTATGGTCGTCACGAGAGTTCGATGAATTCGATTCCTGTTTTATTATAATCCTTATATTGCATTATATTGAAGTATATATTATACTATAACGAATATCGGATTTTGTGGAAGATATAATATATCTGATATCGTTCCGTTAAAGGGCGTCGAAAACGTGGCGAGGGAGAGGTCTAATCTAAGTCGATGTGTAGACGCGACGGGTGATTCGAATATTATTATCGTAAATAATAGAGGACGGGCGATTATAAGTGCGCTTTTAAAAAAAAAAAACCATCAAACATTAACGGTTTTTAGACCGAAATATTATGTTTCATTTCTTTACATCAACACGAAATGGAAATAGAAAAAAAGTCGGAGACTAATCCTGCAAGGCGTACTCTGCCGCAATACTATTTAAGTATATATATATTTTTTTTATTAGCTTATTGGCGACTTTTGAGCTCGACCCGACTGTTGTGTTTTCGACCGACGACCTAACCACGCGGCGGTAATACCCGGTTAATCCCCGCCGAGGAAAAAACTGCAGCGGCATACTGCACCTCGTCACTATATACTCGACCGCAATAATAATTTTTTATTAAAATAATACAACACGCACCGCACTGTTTGTTTAAATATGAACTCGTCCGGGCCGACACGCCGCGCCACCCCCGCAGAGTTCGTAGCCGCGAGCGCGTTATAATGTGTATATATTTTAATTTTTAGTTCAGCGTGATGCGGTTTTGTTTTTTTGATTTTCGATCACCACGCTGCGACCCCGCACGCGAGGGATGATTCCATAATTAGGCCCCGCTGCAGTCAGCATTAGCATAAGAGGGACGCGCGCGAGTACGCGACTGTATCGTATATGCGTGTATGTGTATACGGCGAAGCGTTATAATAATATTTGCCCTTTCGACTGGCCCGCCGCGCGTCATCCCCGCGGTGTACAGTCGCCGCCGCCGCCGGTCTTAAAACGCCAAAAACTCGTGTGCGCCGAGCGATTCAAACTCTTCCCCTCGCAAAAAACCCTAACCCCGAAAACATCGATTTCCACACGAAACGTCACGGTCGTCATCGTCGAGCATATAATAATATACGATATTTTAGATGTACACATAGAATATAAATTATATACATAAAAAAGTGCATAGTTTTTGTCTTCCCCTCGAGCGGTTGACGGAACTTCACGAAAACTGCGTTTATATAATATAATATTTTATTTTTCAAGTCAATTTTCTCACAAGACGTTGCCGATTTTCGCGGACGCGCACTTAGGTCGGACGATATATCATTGTTCGGGAACAGTGTATTAATGTGAAAAGACATTCCGTCGAAACACGTTGCAGGAACTGTATTTTTATTGAATCATAATATTATATTAATATCACTTCGGAATCGTATTCCGTCGGAAGTCCGTCATCTCTATTCGCGGTATCACGCGGCGGTATACCGCGGTACGGGTAATATTACACGTCTACGACAAGGTCTACACTATAATAATATTATATTAAACTGTTGCAGTTTCTATTGTTGGCCGCCGTACATCATAGAAGGACGTTTTTCGTTTTCTGTCGTTTACGAGCACCTAATGGACCGTTTGACCTCGGCGAGCGGCCAGGCCAGCATGATGCAGTGCTGCTGCAGCGGAGCGGTACTCGCACAAATATTTCGTATCCATTATGATACTATCGTGTGGTTTAAGAGTAGTTGTGTTGTATATACGCGACCATAATATAGCTGATGACGTAACGCGTAGTTTATTTAAATTAATATAACGCGCGCGCGTGCTGGGCGCGATCTCTTCTTATATTATACATAAATATATATATATGTGTGTGTATCTTTTCCATTCGATCGCGTCGACGTATTACTTTTTTATACTCTCAGTGTTGATCTCGCGTCCCGACTCTTTTGTACATCGTATATATTATTATTATTACACGTCGACGTACGCCGTCACCATAACATCATCGCGTTGAGCGTTCGTCAGAAGTGTTATTTATTTCTTTTTCTATTTTAATTGTCACCGTACACGCGCGCGCGTATTATTATCTGCTTATATCGTATTATTATTACGTTTGTTATTCGAGAGAGTGTCTCGCCGTGGCAATTGCTGCTGCTGCACACCGCATGTACATATTATGATATACGCTCGCGGACGGGGCCCATTAATTGTCGCTGGGCAGACGAATGAAAACGTTACATTTAACGTAATATACGGCGATCGCGACGAAGACGTTCGTGTATTATACGTATATATTTTATCGTCGTACGGTTTATAGTACGCCAGAAAAATGAGAATACATCATCGCGTCACGTGTCCTCGAGTCTCGTCAATCGAACACCGCCGCCACCGCCGCGTACAATATAAACATAATATTATAATATTTATAAAAACTCGAGTATGTGTAGAGGTCGTTTTGCCGGTGTAGTTAACCACAGACGACGCGAATATTATAAAATATATTGTTGCGATTTTGCACGTTTCGCACTGAACGCGGTGTGCACATTGCTCCGCACGAGCGTGTTGTGTGTATTTATATGTGTACCTACTAAAATTGTTCGTAATCTATCTGAGAATTCGAGACCGGGTAAATGCTACAACGCTAACAGAGTTCTATACGGAAACCGCGGTTACGCGAATATTAATAATAATCGAATCGCTCGCGTTGCCGTGATGAGTGTATATTAATATTACTATCGCGCGGGGATAGGAAAAACGGGGTCGTTTCGGAAACGACGTATACCAAAGGCGCGCGCTGTTTTCGTCGCGGGCTGTCACGATTAGTTTTTTGTTTCTCGTCCCCTATCTATATTATACGCATTCAATACGTACATGACCCGCCGGCGGCGCAGCTCTGCATCACCCCTCCGCTGACTACTGCGGTATATATAAAGGCCTCCCAAATTTGGTCGTGCGGTCAGCCGCACCGGCTACACGGCTCCTCATCCACCCACAGCCGATATAATAATAATATAATGCACGTCGTCGTCGTCGTCGTTATTATATTTCTAGATATCGTACGATAACGCAAATGTCGCGCGCCCCAAGTGTGTACGACCTATATACGACACAGCACCGTGCACGAAAACCGTTTTTATTAAACGTCAAATCGCGACGATAGTGGGATAGATAGATAGAGAGAGAGAGAGAGAGAAAGAGAGAGATAAGGAGAGAGACGGAGTGAAAGTTTGAGTGTGTGTGCATGTGTACGTCCCCCTTTGCGCGTTTTTATTATTTGGTTTATTTTTTTCGGTTACGGCGATTTTTCACGTCACGGGGAGATTTTGCGCGGTCGTCCGCACGATATAATATATATTATATAATGAAAACATAAAAACCATCTGGGGAAGAAAGAGCATTTGATATAAAAATATTGTATAAATAATAATAATAGTAGTCACCGCCGTTGTCAGTCGCGGGGGAAGGCCGAGCCCTGGGTTATTTTTCGTACCATATTTATTTCTCTCTATATATATATGTATATAGTCATCGACTTTTCGACTCTTTGTCAATTAGGTCGGCGATGAAGGCGTAACAGACCCGGGGGAATGGCGGGCAAAAGTTTCGAGACTTTATATCATAATGTATATATAGGTACCAAAGTCGGCGAGAGCGTTTTAAGCTAATTGCGAAATGAGAATAAAAACAATATACCGCGAAAGAGGAAACCCGTGCAATTTCGCGTGTTTATATATATCTATACGTACGCCGGTATACCGCGTGAGAAGGGTCGTTGTATATTATGTATATTATTACTGTTATTATTAAAATATAATTCGAAAGGCGCGAAAACCCGCGGCAAAGTTCAAAACTCGACCGGTCGCGGCGAATAGTAATTCGCCGCGCAAGGTGACGTCGCCTGTGCCGCGTTATCCGCGCGCGGCTAATAACCCGAAATGCGATTTGCATAAACATTAAAACAAAAACTTTGCCCGGGGAGGTTTTTTTTCGGAATTGAATTAATCAATTGACGCCACCGCAACAGCAGTAAAGTAGCTATAGCATTATAGTCGTCGGGAATAAGCTGCTGCAGTGTATAGTATGTCTCGTGGGCGACCATTGCTGTTTCGGCTGCCAGAAGACGTTCACTAGTATGTACACACCATCAGCACTTGGCAACGAGCCCTCAACACGCCGGCCGTATGTGTAATAATACGATACACGGGATTTTGCCACCGGCCCGGAGCTTACACGGCTAAGGCGTGGTGTTCGTCCGAGGGCGAGTCCCTTTTCTCTGCGCTACACCGGCCAACGATTTGTTCTGTACGATAACCCTGCCATATAATATACCTACTATAACACACATGTAAAGCTCATCTGCGGGTCGCGTAAAGTTTTCACCCAAACGATTGCCACTAAAGCATTTTATTATATGTATAATATTATTAAAAAAAGTATGAATGCATGACGTATATATAGGTTTACGAGTGGTTCACGTAGGCATATAGATATGTATAGTAGCATATTTTGAGGATTTTTCTGCAGATTATCATAAGAAAATTGTTTAATTATCGATGAAAATTTAATTATAATTATCATTTTATCAAGAAACAATAACAGTTGAACAAATTAATAAATTAAAATGGAGCATGAAACAGTCGGTCAAAATAAAAGTTATCTAAAGAGTATAGATGAATATGATGACTATAAATCTATAAAATACAAAAGAAGTGCGTAAATATTTGTTGACATAAAACGTTTAATTTCTAAATATAATATAATATAATATTTTTATCTAATATAATTTAAAAATGAAATCTTTAGATAATAAGAAAATCATATTATTATTAAAAAAAATTTGGGTATTGTTTATTGTATAAATATAAATTTTTGAATAACAAAACCGATAAGGTAAAATCTTGTTTTCTTAATACTTACACTACCTATACATAGTATAAAAATTATTAGATTATCATTTTTGTTTTTATTTTTGGCCAGTGGGTCGGGCACCGTGGTAGAACCCAAAAATACATCATCGTTGTTTAATTATACCAATTTAATTTATTTAATATTATATGATATTATCAATCGTCCATGAGATGAGAATAATATATTTTTAATGATACGCGTGTTTACGAGTAGTGTACACTTATAATCAATGGTAGCCAATTAATGAAAACAATTTAATTGAGTTACCTATTTAGATTAAGTCAACGTTAAGCCATAATTGTATAGCTAACAAATTATATATTTAATTATAAAACTTCGAAGCTAAAATAATTTTAAAATATTAAATTAACTCAGTTAAGAAGAAGTAGAATCATTTTTTTTAATTACTACGTGGATTACACACACAGCGATTTTGTCAATTTCAATTTTAATAATAATATATTAAATTTTCTGTTGACAATAAATACTACACTATGCTATTAACTATACACTATTCCTTTATATACTACTTAGCTAATATATTGATTTAGGAAAGTGCATGTTTGTGACAACTACTCAATTCATTTATAAAAACAAGAGGTATTTATATTTTAATTTGTTTATGTTTACTTAAAACCGTTGTAAATACGCAGTTGTAGTTAATTTTACTTACACACATGATTTTAACTTAGTGTAATTTTTTCAAATTAACTGGAAAAAGGTTAGTTATTGCAATGGATTCACAGGTAATAAAAAAAAATTAACAAGTCAATGCCCACACCTTTGTGTATAATAATGTTAAGTGGGGAAGGGGGGTAGAGGAAAGATATTTTTAAGAAACTTCTAAGTTTCAATCCTGGCGTTTTCAAATTCAGAGGTAACGCTCCGAGGCCAATTATATAATATACCTACGGTATTATGGGTGCTTTCAATTGTTTTGTTTTTTGAACGATTTTTATGGACTGCGTGAAATTAAATTAAATTTTTCGTATTACTGCTGATCGACCGCTATCTTGTCTGTATGTTGCATCATAACTCATTATTGCCATACTTCAGTGATGGCATTTTTATCGATTTATTTTTAAAAAGACGTGATTTGGTTTGTATTCATTGCTATGCTATGAACCACCCGATCACTCATACACAATACGCGTCGCGATTTCAAGACAGACCAAGAAACGACCGGAACTGCACGTATGACGAAGATTAAATTATTATTATAATCGTACATTAAAAAATAATAATATTAATAATGTTAATAATAAATAATACCGTATAGGTTTATATGGATGCGCAATAAAAATAATTTCCAACGAGATTCGTGCATTCAGATTAACGATGATTAATTTTAGCATCAAAAACCAGTATCTCGCCGTATAATAGTAGTTTTTTAATGGCAATTGAGTGATGGACGGGAGAATCGACGTGGAGACGCACACGCAGCGAAACATACTCATAAAATGATTACGGAAATTGTTTTCGTTATTACTTTTTTTTTATCGTCATTTTCCTTTCCCTTGGTTAATTGTTTTGTTGTTGTTTTTTTTTTTATATATACATGCTGTAAGAGGACCCACTTAAAAAACGAGTTTAGGCACAAATGCGATCCGTATATACACGTGCAGCGGTAGGTACCATTTGCGCATTTTTGTGGTTTTTTTATTAGTATTCATCAAGATAAGCAGGCCGGCTAATTGGTAAACGCAACGCAACTGCAGTACATAATGTAAGGTCCGTTGTATTTATTGTCGAGTATTAAAATTAAACAGTCTTTTTTTACCATAATGATTCTCACTTGTTAATAACAACAGCACGCTCGGGGGGGTGTTTTTTATTATTATTATTATTCAGTTCAGCCCGCATTCTGCTGTACTTATATGGTGCTCGAGGTGCTGCAACGCCGCAACAGTGCGTGTGCGATTGTGTGTCAGAGGTCGATCCGCCGATTACGAACCCATATAATATATTATACATATACCACGCGAAAGGGTTGATGCATATGGGCTGTGTGACCGAGTCAATTGGTTGTGGTTAATTGAATTCAAATTCCGAGTTAAGTACAATATCGGCCTCGATCTCCCCGCTTTTTTAATATCGTCTTCTGTTATTCAATTCGATGATTATATATGCACGACAACCGCATATTAAAAATTTTTGTTTTTCAATTATCTTCGAATTAACCGTTTCGTGTACACGCGTATGCACACACAACAATCACATATTGTATTAATGCCTATCACATATTCAATTCATTATTTATATATTACGTAGATATATATGCACACAAGCCTGGACCGTTTGCCGTATACCTATACTATATATGTATAATATTTATATACGGCGGCTATTGCAGCTATATTACAATCTCCTATTTATAAGTAATTTAAATATTAGGTATAGAGGTATACATATAATATTATATATCGTGTATATTAAAACGATGTGTACATAATCTGTACGCGCGCGTATGCAGTAAGATATACACATCATATGGGCCTTGGATAATGAGCCGAAATTATAATATTCGTGCTTTTATTATTCCTGCAGCGATCTCGCGGCGTTTATGATTGATACGTTTAGCCGTCCCGAATCGCGCGAGAAAAAAAAGCGCACAGGGATTATTATTATTATTATTTTTTACGACGTACCAACGACCCGTGTAATTCGAGAAATTTCAATTTCGGCCAACTGTCGGCTAATCGTCAGCGCCCACCCTCCGCAGCCGATCGCGGCGCATACCACCCCACTGTTTACGAACAATCTGGTCCACTATAAAACACACTTTGACCCTTCAGGAGGTTTTGTCACGGTTTCTCGGATTACAACGAAAACCTTTTCGGTCACGTTCCGAACGAGCAGCGTAATAAATATTAAAACAAAAATTTTAAATGGCCTGCCCTATAGGTACGTGTATAAAGAGTATAGGTACCTATATACGGGATAATTTTGAAAAACAACGTCGTAAAATACGGTGTCGATACGAAACGAAATCGTGTGTACTGTAACACCTATTATACATGTACCTATTGTGTTTGTCCACCATTTTGCCATTTAGGATTCGTATATTTTCCGACCGCACTACCACGGATAATTTCGATGCAATTTATAAATGTAAAAAAATTATTCGTGTGCATGTTTATGTCCACGTATCGTCAAACGTATAGTTTAAACTCGTATTTTAAATCAAAACATTCAAAGCGGCGGTAGTGTAAGTCGTATGACCGCGATGTAACTCAGCAATGATGTGTTCGTAATACGATTTAAAATGTACGTACATTTATTTTAATGTGGTTTGGTTTTAATTTTCTTTTCTATGATTTTCGTGTTTCTCGGTAAAGAAAAAAGTAGGTTATAAACTTCACGGCCGTTGCGGCGAACCCTACAGGCGCAATGGAACGTCAAACCGCATTCGGAAATACTTATACGATGACCAAAAGAATAGCCGCGGTTTCGTCAAATTTATAATGAACGGTATGCGCGTTGTTATTATTATTTTTTCGAGACAATAATAAGTCACAGAGCATTGTTCGTCCATGCGAATCGACTACAATATACATCAATTAACCAGATAACACGTATGCGTTTGCAATTCATATTGTCCTTTTTTATTCTTTATCCTTCTAAATCTCGACCGACTCCCTTTCTCCGGCAATTCGCGCGAGCATACCTACATGTTATGTGTTCGGACCATATAGATATATTATATACTTTTACTCGCAGAGTTACACGCGATTATGCAGCGTTATTCTAAATGCCACGGTTAAAATGTTTGAAGTTATTGCAACTTGTGTAGGTATGTACGGCGAAGTCGCGAGTACCTATAATAATATAATAGCCTATGTGTGCGCACAACGACATTGTTGTCCACAAGTGGTTTTACGAAATCCCGTTCGTGATATATTATACGTATATCATGATAATACGCTGGAATACGCAGTTAGTTGTTCGCATATCTTATAAAACATTGGAACGATATCATTATATTATTGTATTATCGCCCTACACTCAATCGGTACATTAAATATTGTAACCTCTATATATAGGGCAATACATAACTATATATATAGGTACTGTCGGGCATAGCAAAGTTTGCAATTTCCGAGCAACAGCAACGAAGATAATTTGAATAATAATTTTTCAAGTATATCGTAATATATTGCGCGAAGTTTTGTATAGGTATTAATAATATATTGCAGTGTATACCTACGTCGACACACGCATGTACCGAAATTTGCCGTAATATTAATGTAATTTTTGCCAGACTATAGTTTTTTAGTGCTATATTTAATATTTATATTATTATTTCCACACACGTCATATTGTACATATACGATCGTATAATATATACGCGCGCATATATATATATATATATATATATAATATTGACAATGAGTTAGTGGGTGGTCAGACCGCAATATTATTCTGCCAATTATATATATATGGTATATCCCGGCCGGTGAAATGGCATTGCCCAATTTCGGATTACGAATTTATGAGCATCGTCGTAAAAGTCGAACGCGTGAATAACTATATACCTAATAATAATATATATATACGTGTATAATAATACTTTGCGTGCGTATATGTGATATAATGATACAGGTATATATATAAATATAATACACTACATGTCGGGCCCACCACACATGCGTGGTACACTGCGGCAATATAACCGCTTGTGAAGGGGTTTAAACAAAGCCAATTTCGCGTCGTATTAAAACTGGCCACGAATACGTAGCACAATAAATATGTTTGACATCGGAATTGACATGGCGCGAAATAAACTATGTATAAAATATTACATGTGTGTTCGGCCGAGTTATATTATTACGTATAATACAGGACGTTAAGCGGTGTTTTTGGTTAACAATATAATAATGTATATTTTGCAGCGTATACCTACGATAATATTTCTTGTCGGGAAACACGCAAAATGGCGTTTTACAACAAATTGGATATGTCTATAATAAATATAGCAAATACTATATTTTCTATGGTTATTTATAGGTAAACAACTACTCAAATAATAATGTACGATTCATGAAAACTTACATGCCTTCTTATGTGACATAATAATATTTTTCCACGTTCACTGGCAGTGAGTTACGACTTGTGATTTATGATGTATTATTATTTATTATCGATATGACATTGTCGCGTTTTTGAGAAACGGAGCATTTCATTAATTTTGTCGGATTTCATTATGCCAGTATAAATAATAAACATTTTAATCTGTAATCATTATTATACAATATTTTTCATAATATGTAATACATATAAATATGTAGGCAAATAGATGACCTCTCAATAGCATTAATGGACTAATATAAAATAAAATATTTTATCGGTTTTCAAATTATTTTAGAGAGTAATATATTATATTACACGTAGGCACTTAATACTTAATAACACCAACCGGTACACAACACATACTACATCTGCACTCGAGTATGATATAAGAAATTAATAGGTATTATATAGCACATGAGGTCGACTTCAATTTTTCCAAATGATTATACATTCATTCGTATGTACACTATAGGTACTATAGCTATTGTTCGTCAAATCAGTTGCGTACTATTTTCAGACAGGTATATAATATAGAAGTCTTTTTTTTTTTTACAGGCGCGCGTAATTATGATCTCGGTGACTGGTGATTCGAGTACAATTTTGGCATGTATGCAACGTCATAATAATGTGAGAACGCGTTATGACTACAGGCTGATAGACAAATTAATACAAATCGCCAGTTGATTCAGAAACGATATTACGATATCAGCGTGCAGAATTTTAACCCGGTCGTATCGCATAATATACCTATTAACAATACAGTAGTAGTCATCGGCTTCGGAAAACTTTCGATTTTTTGTATGGTGCAAAACGTTGAATTACAAAAGTAGAGGTTCGAAATATTTCATTTTTTTGGAAATCGTGTGTCATGAATATCGAACACAAGTAAATAAGAACTAATGATGATAATAATATCAATAGTAAAAAAAAAAATAATTAAAAAATATTGGTTTGTTTTTCTTTGTTAATAAGTGCTATCCGCTTTGCACAATCATTTACTTGCAGACATAGAGACGGTTGCAGACGCGCTGTTGTGCAGCTTCTCGAGCAGGTAATTTGTAAATCACGCCGTCGGCGGCGGTGTCGCGAATTCGGCATTCCTCCGAAAGGCGTCGCAATAACATCACACTTCTGCCGCCGAAGAGGTATTTATTAATTTAATATGAACGTATATTATAATACAAACGCGAAAACTTTAACAGATAAACTGCACCGCGCGTTATTTACACACTATTGAGCGCGGCGAGACGTCGTTATAACACATTATGCGAACCCATTGTTGTACTCGCGCACCCGGCGACGTGATATCTTCTCGTATGTATACACGATAATAACAATAATAATATTATGTTTGTATATATACGAAGTAGAAGAAGAAGAAGAAGACGACGACGACCGGCAACAGCAGTAGCAGATGATCGTCATCGTCGCTAGTCCTTTTCCTCTGCACATAATAATAATAATAATAATGACGATGGCTATACGACGGTACCTATTATATTATTTGCACACAAAACGACGTGTGCGCGTGTTTACACGCGTATTACAATATATTATTATTATTATTATTATTATTATAATATACCGCTACCGATGCCGTTTGTCGCGAGTGGCGTGTGTAGGTGTGATTATTTTCGTTTGTATAGAGGCGTAGTTACCTATATATACATATATACGTAATATAATAATATTATGCGAGTGCAGTGTGTGTGTGACTTCTATCGGCGGCGGGCGCTGTGCACAATGACACGTTGATGATGCGCTTACTGATCCGTGTGTGTAAACAGCGTCTTATATACACGGGGGTAGGTACGTGATGCTGTATGTGTACGACAATGGTTGGAAATACGTTTTAGTCGGATATATAATACATATATATTGTGTACGGGTGGAAGGTACTCATTCGTAAACTCTGGTCGTCGATTATCGGACGAGTCACTGCAGCAGTAGTGGTGCGGTAGTAGTATAGTAGTATAAGTAGTGAGTGTATTGACACTCGGCGTATTGTAATTATTTGTGTATACACGATAACGACGTCGACGCGGTGATTTATCGGAGTCCGCGACGTGAAATATAAAATAACGACGCGAAATCCCTCCTTCAAGACGCCTCTCGAAATGCGCGGGGGTCCGGTCGAGAAAAAAAAAGTCGAATTACAATGTAAATAATATAATATACAAATGTAATATAATACCGAGCTCGGAACGTTAATCAGCCGACATTACGACGGGGCACGCGACTGCGAGGTTTTTCGAGGTACTTTTTTCCCGCGTGATCGTATTGTGTTTGTAATCCGCGTCGCAGCGACGATCGCGTACTTATATACGATGTACATATTATAGCAAATGACTTATACACGGAAGTGTCTATTATTCATAATTCTGTCGTAACCATTAAAGTCATCGCGTACTCGACTTTTCAACGTACATTATTATTATTGTTGTTTTTATGATTACATCCGATTAGCATAACCGTAAGATACGATCGTGTCGGGAGACACGCGCGATAATGTTCTATCGCGATCTATCTACACGTGTATTGGTTTACATATTTTTTGTTCGCGTATACCTATAATTAAATCGTACACGATTATAGTAATTTGTAATACGATTGGCGAGAAGTCTAATACCTATAGGTATATATACATGTATTTTAATTATTTAATATTATAGATACGCGATCGTGATAATGTGTTCTAAAATTTTGTTTTTAGATGAAAACTTTTTATTTAATTTGTATACGGTTTAATTGAGCATTTAGATGCATTTAAGTGAAAATTTAAACTAGTCCCTAGTTTTTGAGTTATTTATATTTATATTCTAAGGACTAATATTATAACCCTCGATAATAGTTTTACTTAAATTATAAAATATCAGTTATGTTTAGTCTGGTACTTATTCAATGTGGGTACTCCCTACAATTTAAAAATTTGCGTAAATTGTTATGTTAAACATGTTATATAACAAGTTTGAATTTTCGAAAATAATACGGTCTTAAAGTAGGTATATCTAATTAAAAAATACGAAGTTTAATAAATGAATAGATTAAAGAAAAAAATGGATATGAGTATGTATGATGGTGAATAACCCAAAATATAATAATACAACGTCAAACACGCCGAATAGAAACCATTAAAATACTATAAAGATAATATGTACTACGTGCTTGTGTTTTTGGCTTTCTTTGCGTCCTAAAAAATACAAACTGCCTAGTCATACGGTCTCCTTTTTTCACCGCCTGCGACCCACCTAACTCATACGCTGAACATTATTATTATACTATACCAGTTTTCCGCGACGAAATATTATTATACGTTTTACGAGCGCGCGCCCAATACTTTTCGGGATGGCTTACGGCAAGACGCGATGCGCCGCTGGCACATTTAATTTGTTTCTATCTATGGCCAATATAATGTAGTATTAACGGGCAAAGAGAGTTAGGTTTGTACTTTGCCCGAACCGCGACGACGTCTCACCTACAACTTACTACATTCGATATAAAATACGTATAATGTTCAACAACGAGCGTGTCCCCCGCGAATCGTTTCCACGCGGAACACGCCTAAACGTTATATTATTTTGTAATACGAGTGTTATAAACATACGAGTACACACACACACACACACATTGGGTATAACGCGTAGCAACTGGTTCCGCGAGGAATCGTGACCGATCCAGCGCGAGAGATTTACACGGGCGGCCGAATATAATATTGTGGTTGTTGCCGCCGCTGTCCGACAGCAGCTGGTGCATAATAATATACATATATTAAATATATAAATATACGTAATATGCAACGTAAATATATTTTCACTCAGTCGGATTGTAATTTTTTTTTTAACGATAAAATAACTAGTGAGAAATAAAAACACTGTCGTCGACGTCAGGAAATATGTGCGTATACAAATAATATATTCCTCGTTTACATATATATTTATATATACATATATATATATATGGTACGTTATTATAATAATACATCACCACCGCCGCGTCGAGCGGTTATGAAAACTGGCTTTTGTGTTATGACCACGTTAAGTGTCGGACCGGAAGGAAGCGCACCACAGGAAGGAAGAGAGGGGACCGAGAGATGACCGCATCCTCTAGTGTAAGGGGATCGTTATCGCGGCCGCACTATACTACGCGCGTACGACGATGAGGGTCGTCGCGCGCGTTTATCTGGTCGAAGGGTTCGCGCCGGAGAAAAGGTCTTATCTCTTGTACACTGCACCCTCGTTTTACGATTCCGCGAAGAATTTCACTGGTTTTATTCAAATGGCCTAAATGCGCGCAGCTCGTTTCGGAGGGGTAAAACATGCGGTCGGCGAGATTTCTACTCGGCGGCGTTTTCGGAACAAAGTGCGTCTATATTATAATATTATATTATTACGCACGCACACGAACTGCGTATGTCGTGATCGATGTATAATGACTTGTATGCGTTTCGAATGAATACTGAACGTAACGTCGATGTGGTCGACCTATAATATTATAAACGTATTATAATACGCGTCTATACATATAGCTAGTAGGTAAATATAGTTCGTCATAAAAGGCAAAATCAAAAAAGCATGTATATGTTTTTTTTATTTCTGCGAGATTAATTGTACAATCTATGCACGGGAACATTAAGCAAAAATGATTGAGAGTGGGCATATAGTTATCTGTTGATGACACTATACCGATTATGGTATACCTACTTATAGTTATTTTTTTATAGATCTATTTGTTTGTTTAGATCGTAATGGGTGTCCAGCAGATCGTGACACCATTTGGGTTTAAAACGTCTTGGGGGGGGGGGGGGGATTACCGGGAATCGTAGAGACTCCTTCGTAGGTCAGTCTCGCGGTCGACGACGATATACCTATCGTCAATGTATAAACTTATTTCGACGGACGGCTTTGACATGCTTTACTCGATATCAACACGTCGCAAGTACACGTGTGTGAAAATACCGTCTACGAACACGTATATCGGCGACGAGTTCGTTACAGGGCGGCCTGAGCGTATTCGATATACCTACTAGTGAATGGACCGGACAAAAAAAAAAAAAAAATTGAAAAAAAAAAATGACCACAAGTCATAGTGAATTATAAATGTACAGAAAAGAAACGGTAGAGATTATTGACCATGTCGTATTATTATAAAACGTGTACGTGATTCGGACGTTGGCGGGGGCGTGTGTACTGATGGAAGAGCGCGGGGAAACGCGCGTCTCCTCCGCGCGCCGGTGTGACTTTCATTTCGACGTCATCGCCGCCGCCGCCGGCATCGCCTTAGTCCGTGGCGCGCGCGCGCTGACCGCTCTAATCGCGCGTGATTAATCTCGACCCGCGACCCATACGACAGCGGCGACGGATTATGTTAATTACTCTTGGATCGGGCGCGGGCGCGCGCAAAAAAAAAAATACTAAAATTGTTATCAAAATATCGACAACATACAATCGGCAATTACGCCCACGCTTTCGCTGGACACAGTGCTCGGTGTAAGCGAAGTAGTCCGGCCGGTATCCGCGGTATAACGTGTATAATATTATGCGCGTTCGCGACCGGTCCGGTTTTCGCGGTCGTTATATGCATAATAACAATGTTATTTTAACGATATTATACATGTACACTTCACGTACACGCACGAGACGTACAGGACCGAAAATAATAAAATTTAAACATTGTTGTTGTCGATATTATATATAGACACACGTGTGTAAACACTATACGGACCGCGCGCTCGGACGCCGCCGATTTAGTCATCATCATCTGTATCGGATGCTGCAACGGGATGCGACGACCAAATATTATATATATATACACCGATACAGCGATAATAATAACGACGACGACGATATAATAATAATATTATTATAGTATTACGACGTATATTATTATGTGTATATATTGTGCGAGTCTGCGGGGCGACCGTGTCCGATTCGGCGTGTCCGTCCGATCGGCAGCCACTGCGCACATCACCTGACGACGACGACGACGACGACGACGACGTCGACGAGGAGGAGCTGTTGGCGACCGCGAGCCGTTGTTAACGCGCCCGCGATTCGTTCGCCGCCGGCCTTATACGCCGGGCCACATCACCGTGACGCCGACACGTCCAAACAATTTGACCACATCGTGAGAACCCGATTCGTTGATTTATTTTTTCGTCCGACCGGAGCGGAATAACAATAATAATAATAATAATAATAATACATCTTTCTTTCTACATAGGTGTAATATATAGGTACGCGTATATATATATATATATACGTTTTTCCGACACGGACGCACACGTGACCTTTTTCACGTACACGACGACGATGTATATACCTACACGCGTATATATATATATGACTTTATACAAGTACTCTGCGCAGCCCCGAGGACGACACACACGTGTATCGCGGTCGTGGTCGTCGTCACCTATACACACACACACACACACACACGTCCGTCCGTCATGACGTGCTATCCGACGACAATAATAATGATGATATATATTATACATATCGTGTCGTCGCGGCCGAGCATTGTTCGCGTCCCGTACGAATAACCGCCGTCGGCGTCGGTCGTCGTCGTCGTGGGCGTGTGAAATCATTATATTTTCTTCCGTGAAATTGCACATTTTTTCCGTCCTCCATCACGCGCGTGTACGTATATACAGCACGCATATTGCGTTATGTGTGCGCGCCGCAGCAGTGTGTGGGATCGTGTGCGACTCTCCCGCGGACGCAGCGATGCACCGCCAGAGGAATGCTGCGACTGCATAATATGGATACGTACGCAACTATCGTAGGTATAGACCGGCGCTGCAGCGAGTTAGGATCTGATGCGTGTTAGAGGGTGCCGGTCGTTGCGTACATAGACTATAGCTATGTGATGGATATAAATGTATGCGTAAATATATAAAAAAAAAGTCAGGTATGTATGCCTATGCGTATACGAATAATGGCGTAGCATCACACAGGACAGTCTGATGATGTATAAGATTTTTATTGATTTTTAATTCAAATTATTCATAACATAAAATATGTTATGTTTTGTTTTTTTACGTAAATTTGGCCACACATTGGAGGCCTCAAGGGCTGTGCTCTCGGTCTAAACACGCTACTGTGATGCGTACCTCCCTCTGTTTCGGTTCACGACGAATAATCTTGATAATATACCTTTGTAGGACCTGCCTGTGAGTAAATATATATAAGGTCTCAACGGTCGAACTTCTCGAAACGACGTCAGCGATTTACGGGGCGTTTTCTCCGCGAAGACCGAAACTGTTTTCCAACGGTCCGTTCGGATTATATATATGCGATATTGCTCTTTTTTGCGCCGGTCCGTAAGCGTTGTATCAATTAACCTCGATTACCACTATTGCTGCTGCCGAAACACGCATCGGCATTAAGTTATTTTTTTTTGTCTTGAGTGGATCGTTTTCGTCAAAACTTGCGTTTCTCTGTATTATACGTATATACGCACGGTGACGATAGCCGTCCCGACGGCTAGTTGAGATACGTATGAGAAGAGCGAACGCGACTCGAAGAGAGAATAATATTATACAGCGGGCGTTTCGATTGCGAACCGTATAATAATAATAATAATAATAATAATAATAATAATAAGTATTTAATGAACGTAGCTAGTACACGGTCTCGGTGAAAGGATTCCGTTTTTTTCCCTATCGTCTTTTCATGCCCGGTGTTTATTATATAAGTACTTATAAATATACGTATACACTGTCTGTCGGCCGAGACGTCGAACCGCCAATTAGAAAAAAAGTCAATATTAACACATTTTCTCGTAAATCGGTTAGATTTGAACGACCTGACCGTAAATAATCTGACGGGATAATAGCCGCTGTTGATCACACTTGGTTGATCACGAGAGTCTTACACAAATACTAATTTATAAAATGATGTTTTTTATAAACTGATGTCGAACAACAGCTGTATGATACATTCCTGTCGGAAGTAAAAATGCTCTAATTAACTAATTAATTAGAATTATTATCGTTTTCGGAAGTTTGCCGTACTAGACGACATTGCGCGTATATACCGCATAGGTCCCGACTGTGTAATAACGGTCATAATGTAAATATTGCGTACATATTTCGCTTATAACGCATTATTATATCCGTGTACGAAATCGAGGTGGCGTCCAATTTGAATTGTATTCCTAACTGCAGCCGCTCAGTTGCTTTCCACAGAGCGCGATCATTAAATATTAATTAAAAAATAAAATAAAAAAAAGAAGCTATTACTCGTCGTCGTTACGGTGCTAGCTATCGTTACAGTGAATTATTGTTATAAACACCAAAACTGGGAAAAATTATTATAAGTATCTCGTTATGCGCGCGTGCGCACGGGTCACCGGCGAGGTCGTACCAGCGGTGCGACCGTGTTGTGCGCGAGCACTCCTGCAGGTCTCCGAGACCGTTTCGCGTCGCTCAAAACGGAACGTGTCCGCGGTTAGGTTCAGAGCATCGCAACAACCCCTAGAAACAGTTTTCCGGGATGGGGTGAAAGGGTATGGTTTTATAATCACTGTACGTCGTATAAATCTAAACCGGTCGGAAAACCGGAAAATCCCGAGTGCGTGCATACGAATTAGATATTTATCGTGCCCTCTGTGTTCCGCGCGCGTGCCCGGCCGCCTATATCGTATCATGTACGCGATTATAAACATAATATACCGTTCGGTAAACGGATCCGTTTTAATTGAATAATAATAATAACAACGAACCCGGCGCGTGCGCGTGTAAACGCGTATACATGTACCACTCTCGTATATATTTAACGGTTAGCGCGCTCGCACGGTCTCGGGTCGTTTGCCCGCGTAGACACACGCATACACATAAATACATATATATATATAGAGAGAGACGAATATACACGTATATACGATGTATATAGATCTTTAATACAGTATATATTATATAGGTGCGTAATGCGCAGGAGCCGTACACCTAATACGCCCACGCGTCCGTTTTGCCGAGTTGACCTCGGCCGCTGGACGGGGGCCACTGGGTCACAAGGATTTATCGTGTAACGCCGCCGCGGCAGTGGTTGCTAACGACCGTCGTCGTCGTCGTCGTTTTTCACCCGAAGCGTCGAAAAGTAGAAAACGCTCAACGCGTGTTTTATTGTTGTAATATACCTATCTACATAATATTATAATATGCATAAATGAGTTTGCGTACGAGGTGTAAGACTCGTGTTCACGCCGCCACCACCGCGGGTGTTTCCGGCCGACGGGTTTTAGTGTGTTAATAAAGCCTGATGTCTATTATTGGTACTCGAACGCGAGCTTTTCTTTCCGCAAACACGTTTTCGCAGTCCCGATCTATTAATCAATTGCGTTTCGAATTCGTTCGAAAAAAATAATAAAAATTTTAATTATGCGCGTACTCGGGTCTCGGGCAGTGAGAGTATTTTTTAATTGCAACGGCTGAGACGAGATTAATTTTTTAGCCATCGACGGTTTCCCGTTCATCCGGAAGGAACGAACGACGACGTACAAGATTTGACGCGTTAGTATAACTTTCACGGGATACTCGAAGTTTGACTGTAACCAACTATTTAAAAACGAACCGTTTGCTTGAGAACTTGCAGTTTTCGGTCATCAGAATAAATGACGGCGATACAGATCTCGTATAATAGAAAATTTCAAAACATCTTCCCACGACGTTTATCGACCCGAGTTTATCAAAGAAATTCGCGGAATACAAATTAACTGACGGATTATAACGTGCGCATATTATTATTGTCGGCTCGCAGCGGCTTGACGACTTTGGGAACCCCGTGGCGCGCGGAGACCGTGACGCGGGAGGTCTGGCGGCCGGCGAAATCTTACGCTATACCGTCGAACAAACTGAACGAATAATATCTTGAAAAATTGAGTTCGTCTCGTGGTCGTCGACTTTGCGCACGTGTCTACAGCCCACCGCCGCCGCGGTTATAAATCGTATACGATATTATTATCATCTGTTCTGTAAGACCTATATGGGCGTTACGTCGGCCGAAAGATCTCGTTATTGTACATAGTACTCGCGAGCATACTCGGGAGTCGGGATGTGCAGTTTTTAACGGATCTTAATGACCGCCGCCGCACCGCAAAGAACGGAGTATAACAATATTTTTTATATAATTTCGTCTGCAGCGTCCGAGCCCCGCTCCGCCGCCGAAGTCGTTTGTTGTAAGTCGTCGCGTAAGTCACACCGGATAAACAACGGCCGGCGTTCGAGTACGGACACCGACAACTGGTTTCGCACGAGCTCGCGATAATAATAATTGAAAAAAATATAATATATAATTCGATCGTGTGAATGTTTTTACGACCGTACACCGTGCGATATCGTATCCCGCGTCGGTTTTCTGCGGTACGTCGGTCGTATTATTATTACAGTACCTATATACTGCAGTATTCGCTTTCACTAAACGCGCACATTATACCTACCTAATAATAATAATACGACGTAGTATTTAACAGTCGTCCGTGCGTGGGCCGATATTTTATATTATATTATTATTATTATTATTGTATTTAAACGATCGCTGCAGTTTGGCTAGTCGGCGGTTATTATTATATCCGTCAGCGGTATCGCGAACGTTTCGCGGGTATAAAACGGCTCGGCGGTTATTTCGACGATCGGCGGTTAGGTCCCGACGAAAATATAATTCTTCGTACGACCGACCGACCGACGTCCTTTACTCGGTCGTTCGCGCGTAGGTCGTGGGAAAAATTAAACCATCGGCGGCGTGTATTATTATCGTTGTTTTTCTTATGTAGGACGCGGCTGCGATTGCGATCTCCGTCTCCGTCGCCGTCCTCGTCGTCGTCGTCTTCGCCGTCGTCGGTTCCGGGATGAGCGCGCGCGCAAAAGTAGGACGCGCCGCGCGGGCGGGTCGGCGGTCTGCGGAGCTCGCGTATATTATTATTATTGTACGCCGCACACACCGCCGCCGCCACGACGAATCGTCCGGCCGTCCGAAGAGCAGATAAGCCGAGCGGCGTGTGCGTAATACACGCGCACAAAATGTCCACTCGTCGTCGTCGTCCGCGATGCCGATGCCGCCGCTGCTGCCGTCATATTATCGTGCACATGACGTGCAGCCCGTCGGCAATCGCCAGGTCGTGACCGGCCGTCTCTTCGCGCGCGCATGATATTATTACATTATCATTATACGAGAAGAAATGTATACAGGGTGAATCTCTACGCACGCACCTCCCCTCGTTTCTACCGTCATTCATTAAAATCATGATTTTTAAATATATTCGATTACCATAATTTCGAAATCTCGTTTTTTTTTTAAAATTCTATTACATATACTTAGGATAATAGTCATTAAAAAAAGATTTATAAAAATATAAAATTCTTGTAATGTTGGATCAGATATTTATTTTACTTGACTATTTTTATAAATTATTATTAATGGTTTAAAATTGCAGATCACTAACACTTTAAAATTACTTTATGGTTCCATATTTTCCAAACCAATTATCATGGACCTATTATCCTAATAGTACACAAGGTTAAATTACTCAAAAACTACTATTTATAGGAAAATTATCCACTAAATAATTTACAGTAGAAAAAGAGGATTTACAATTGAAAAATAAATGTGTCAACAATATAGTCTTTAAGAATACTTAAATTTCCAAAATTCAGATATTGAATAACTGCATTATTGAAGAATAAAAAAAGGGGGTGAGCATGCTTGTTGAACCACTCCGTATAAGAACTCAGTTCTGGCATCCGCAGAGAAAAAAAATATTCAAAATATGCACCACTGTTAGCGGCAAATTCGCCGTATAAGGATGCGCCGCAAGAAAGAAGAAGCGCACGACGTGTGGTATGAAGAGGAAGATAGCGGAGGAGACGCGTATACGCGCGTTAAGAGCTAGGATGAAAAAAAACTTGCCGACCGAGAATCGTTTTCGGGATGACGTTTTGCCGCCCAAGTGAAAGCTGTAATACTGCACGAGAACAGGTCGGACACGATTCGCGTGCCCGTTGGCTAAACGAAGACTACACAGCGATGAATCTGTTTATATATGTTACATAGATATATGCAATGCATAGGTACATTTAATGTGCATTATTGTTAAAACGGTATTCTCTCGACTTTCTACACGCGACGCGCGTTATCGTTTCCTACGACTTTGGGCTACGTGACGGCCGATCATTGAATACTGCAACTCACAGTATTTAATATAATTTATTGTAATATCGGGGAAAAAAACGAATTTATAGGTATATACTTTCTAAATTACATGTCGTTACGACGGCGTACCCACTATTATACGATAAATATTGTATATACTATGCCTAATTACAGGGATGCAGTTAGCCGGGTTTAGTAGGATCCCGATACACTTTAGGTGGGAAAAAATTCGAAAAATCAAAACCTAATTATCTCTTCCCGTATAGCGATTATTGTTCGTCAGTTCTATAATGAGGCAAGACTTACCGGTGGTGAACAGGACGATGGCTTTCAGACAACTGTACTCAGCGGCGTCTACGTGAAGGGCTTTGAGTTTCTCCACCTGTTCTTGGAATATACGTATGTGGTCCATGAAAGCAACCACACGATCCGCGGCCATCGGAGACGCATGCAGCCCGGCTGCGGCCAATAGTGGGGCAACGTGCAGTGGCATCGAACACTGTGACGCGTTCAGTACAAACAGTTCACTCCAGACGAGCCTCAGCAAGGCCACTTGGTCAGTCACCTGGCAAGCACACACAATATCGTTTAAGTTTGTTGTACGAAAACGACAAGTTCGCGTGTGTCGAGTAGATATTATAAAGCATAATAATAACATAATATCATATATAGGCAACGATATTAAGGCTACATTAAACTTTCATCGCATTTAAAAATATATTTAATTTATTACATTTGCATGTCTGTCTATTTAAATGTGAATACGATCTATAACTGTCATGATGTTTATACACAAATAATAACACGTTGGTAATAAAGTGTATATATATTCAGATAAATCGAAATTAAAATTCGAATAGTATTGCAATTTTTTTTTTGTACCTCAAGTGATTATAGCGTTATTTTTCTAATCGAGATATGCATACGAGGGGGTTGCTGAATTTGGTCGCTCACCTGCAGGTCTGGGAAGAAGGGTATGTTTCGAGCCCATTCGACGGCGCTAAACAGTAACCTGGCCGCGAGCTCGCAAATGTTGTCTATGCCCATGATGTTGTTCGGTTGCATACACTGGCCGTACCTAGACGTCGGGTACGGTTCGGCGCGCAGCAGCAGCGATATATAGGAGGACAGGTACGAGTGACCGTTGAGTCCTACAGCTCCGACGGCAGCTGCCGCGGCCGCGGCTGCCTCGCCGTTGGCCAAGCACAGCTGACCGGGAAGTCCTGTGAGCCCGGGAGGTTGGCTGGCCGGAACTCGACCTCTCTGCACGGCTGTGGAAAAACGTACAAAAATACACATTAGCTTCAATACCACATGACATTATATGACAATATTGAATATAAATATATAATATATATTAAATGGTTTGACACGATTATATAATTATTGAATAAACTTCGCCTACAGCATACCGTTTAACGATCAGGTTATAATGATATGCCACGAAATACAATTTAGGTGGATTTCCGGTGTTTTAAATACCTATAATGTAATATTATGTAATTGTATGTAATGTTTTTTTTCGTATATTATAACGATAACAAATATTAATGTGGCCGCGGTGTTCGCATGAATTGACCATCATCCGTGCAATAATTTATAGTATTGCATAATAACGATTCATCATCATACTATTTAAATTGCTATTTTTTAATCAACAGATTTCAAACTCGCCGAATTTATATAAATTTATATATACGATGTACATGAGTATATTATGTATTGTTTTCGTAAGTTCTTGCGCTTTAGAATAAACTCAGAGTTATCGCTAACAAACAGTTACGACGCACATATTCAGCGTTCAATATGATATTATATAACTATCGGTATATTTTTTTTATTTTATTGACTATCGATTAACTACTGAGCTACTACCTATCATAATTCATAACGATAATAGTACATATTATTGTTTAACATGGAAATTTTCTAATGGTTTAACATAAATAATAATGCGCCAGACACTCGGGTACTGCACATTTTGTCGAACGATAATAGTAATTGTATAAAATGTCTCTATAGAAGTTATTGTTAACACGTATAAATCTTGTTTAGTGTCTTGCTCAATTACCAAGATAAATAATAATTTTCGTTAAGTATAAGAGAATGCTCGCTGAATATTTATGGGTGATTCGTTTTTTACAAAATAATTTTTAGTGAAGATAATTGAAAAACTTGTCAAACGGTAGAACGCAATCGCGCATATATAATGATAATATTTTGTCTAAGACTATATTATATAATATAGGTACACGTCAGACACTTGCCGCCATCGCAATACCCCCGGCGATCACAGGTAGGAAATAATACACGCACAATATTGTAATAATGTAACTCTATTCACCCTTGTCGATACATATACACACAATGTGCAGCTGTTATTGTGGATAGCGTCCGGTTTTCGTGTCGATTCCCATATATTATTATCATTTATCATTATTGTATACGCACCGCGCAAAACCGATCGAACGAGTTCGAACCCTTGACCGACGTCGTCCAAGTCGTCCCGTGTGAAGATGTCCCGTATGGGAATTTAATATATTAACGAACCGATATTCGCTCCGATCGCCGAACCCGTTTAGATCCAGTTATCGATCCCACGGAACTATAACCCACCCATTATACAGTGCATGCATGCGCCGGGGTGGTGACCTCTCGCGCCCCTGCGAAATAGTCGTGACAGTGGCGGTGGCGGTTTTTTACTTGTTTAAGTTTTCACGAAACTTGTTTTCTTTTTACGGGCCGATGTACGCGCTCATATTAAATACACTACCGATCGGTCCGATAGAGTTTCGTCCAAGTCCGTTGGAATGCAAAGAAAAATTCTAAATTAATCATCTCAATCGCCAGTCCCCTCTCCTCACCGAATGCCTAGGACATCTGTCGCAGACGACCCTTGTGTGGTTATGTTAATACATATTATACGCCATACCGGGACTGACGCGTCGAAAAAACCGTTGTTGAGCGTCATTGCTACCCTCCGGCGGCGACGACGGCTTAGAACGTCGTTTGTCCTACGAGATTTTTTCGAAATCTCCCCACACAGTGTATAAATTAACGTGTCAAACTTCGTATCAGTGGATATAGTTATTATTTTTAACGTCTGAACTCTCGCGGGACCGATAGTCCCGGAAGGATCGAAAGTTGAAAAAATGTATATACATAATATATAATGTATATATGCACTTCACTTTTTTTGGATACGATCTCGCATTAACGTTGAACAATATATGGATCTTATTGGTGAAGTCATAATAACAGTATAATATAACCACATTATAATATATTCCCATGGGTTAACGGTATATTTGGCGAATTTTTGAGATAATTTAATATTTTATTAAAAATATAATAATATATTCCTTGTTATTACACTTAACATTATAAGTGATGTGGGCAATTTATTATAAGTTAGTTTCTACTAAATTTTAAGATAAGAAAAAATTAAAAGAAGAAATATTATTTATTTATTTTTATTTATAATAATTGTCAACAGCGTAATAAATAAAAAAAATATTAAATTACATTTTTAGTTTTAACTGCAAGAGATCTGAATTTGTACACAAAAATAGATTTTAATTTTTGAATGTTCCTATTAAATTTTAAATTTACTGAAAAAAGCTGTTATTACAATGGACAATTAATCTAGTTCAGTTATTAGGTTAATTAGAAAATTATCAAACAAACTTTTTTATTTAGCTTAAATTAGTTTATCTTATCCTTTGCAAACAATAGAACGTTTGGACAAAAAAAAAAATAACAATTCGAGAGCCCACAATATAGACTATAGAGGTGTAATAATTGTTGTGTACTTTTGGACTATTCCCGCACCAAAACCGTTTATAATACCTAAAACAGATTCCACAGGATTAATGCAGTTGCGCAAAGTTACAAAAACCTTATAGTCATGATTCCAATTAATGTTTACCACTTTTTTTTTTTACACAAGCGTTCGATTATTACGATGGAAAAAACTGTAACATAGGTACGCATATACAGTATACACTATATATAGGAAGACATATATTATGTAGAAAATGTGCTCAATCACCGCGTGTTTATTTATTTTATTTTTAAGTTTTTCATTCTTCCGGTCAGTCGCAAACACACTCACACAGTATTATGTAATGATTTTTATTGTGCAATGTAAGACGGACGTGGTGGTCGAAAAAGATCATCGTCGTCGTGAAACACGGCCGAAGCACCTTCGTGTACGAATATTAGGACAACAAGACTCCGCCAAAAAAGGTCTGTTCTGTTCATTACCCACGCTCAATGCTTTTAACGAGATTGTCGACGTCAATGACGGAAAAAATATTATTATAATAATATATATATATATATTATATGCGTATATAAAATATTTAAAAAGTATCTGACGGACAATGGTCTTGCGCGCGCGATTTTAACGCCCTTCGGCTATCTCATTTGTAAAAATATGCGTAAGACCTCCCGCGCGTCTCTCTAGCACCACACCACCTCTTTTTATGGCGCTAATGAAAGTCCTGCGCTTACACACATATACGCGCGTTATTATATCGTCGTACATATGTATTACGCGTACACTTATAAATCGTAGTATAGTCGTTATGGTCATCGACGAGGCAGAATATTATTACATGCGTCGTATTTGCTGGGAATAATAAGAGCTGCTCAGCTCTCCTATTTTGACGGTATTATATATATATATATATATATTATATAATATATAACAATAAAACGGCTAGTAAAAAAAAAATTAAACAAAAAAACGTGCTTGTGTGATTATTATATGTTCGAAAAAGCGACTGGTACTACGCCTATTACTACTCGCGCGTAAACATAATAATATTATTATATTATTGAAAAAATAACATTTTAGGTAAGACATAAAATATTATATTCATTTATTATCTTTTAAAAGCCACGCGGACTTAAAAATTGAATAGAGGTGTTTCGTGGAGGAATCAGACTATATGTGTAGTCAATAATGGTCGTAGTACCTATGATCATTATACACACGTTCAAAACACACGAAATCAAAATATATTACACGCGCGTCGACGTAGTTTTGGCGAAATTTCACGTCCCCAGTTGACCGAATGCAGCGATTTGTTCCGGACACACGCTCACGAGACTTGACATGCAGTTACCTATTATACACATATATACCATAACTACTAATAACTATATATATTATATGGTCCTTGTGGAGGCGGAGGCTGCGAAGCTGAGGTGGTGGCGTTAATACGTTTTTCGTCGGACGACGACTGATAGGCGCGCGGGTAGGCTGCCAGCCGAGGGGGACAGCCCTATTAACGTGTCGTTTCGGTATCAAGTGGACGTGTAATACACCGTGTTCGAATCGATTCCATATAACGTCGTCGTCGTCGTCCGCACCGCCGCCATGGGTGGGCTTATCTCATTTGAACCGTCATAATACGACGGTGACGTACACACATAACATGTAGACACATTACGAGTACCTACGCTCTCATCATGTACGGTATACAATGTATACATTTATAAATATTGTATATCGGACGAGAGTTTTAATTTTCCCGGGCGACGGTTCGTTTTTTCGCATGAAGAATCCATTTTTCACAGCCCGGAGACGACCGCGACCGGTTGACGACGTGTGACAATATAATAATATGGACGTGACGAGAAAATGCGACACAGTCGTGAGAGATATTATAGCATATATATATCGTAGAGAGGACTTACATCGTTCGGCTGAATAAGAGAGTATAATAATACAATAACGATGATGCGATGATGACGTGTATAATTGTTCAATTATATTATAAATTATAATATTGTTGTTATTGTAACGCGTCTCTTTTCGCGTTTTCTTTTTTGCTCCCATAATAATAACGATAAAACGGCGAGATGATTTAACGAATTCCGTGGTAGTAATAGAGCTCGAATAGGAAAGATTATAGAAGGAATTCTGCTAAATAAAAATATTGACATTCTAAAATGAAATGTACTTGATCGTGACATATACAAATTATAAAATCCCAAATCCACTTTAAAATGTATTTAATACTGTAAACTTAAATTCTAATACATACGATATATTTATAAATTATACAAATGTATTAATATTCGGCCAAGGATAAACATTTATAAATATCTATTGTACACAAAAACTGACCAGCAGCTTGCAGATTACAAACAAGAAACAATAAAAATTAATTTCTCAATTCAAATTTCAAAAGTTATTGTAATAAATTAAAATTCAAAATACTACAATCGATAACATAGGAAATTAGGAAATGTATAGATCGTGCTGCAACACCTACCTTTTTGCAGCACATGTATTTTATAGCGCGTTAACAAATATACGAGTATACTAAACAACTAAACTACCTAATAAGTAGTGTACATTTGAGGCTTCTGGCCCCATTTTTACAGGGAGATAAAAAAAATTTAAAGCGGAATGTTCTCACTCCATTTTTAAATACTAAAAATAAATTTCCAATTAATTATTATAGTTAATAAAAAATTACTATATATAATATCCATAACCCAATAGTACGTAATTCGGTTAGCTATACCACAAATACCTATCTAATATTGACAAAAATATACTTAATAAAAAAATGAAACCACATTTGAAAAACTTCATTCAGCTCATACCGCCCTCCTCACCCGTCTCAGAAAAGCAGAAAAGGGTACTCAAAAATACCCCCCCCCCCCCAAAAAAAAAAAAAAAACGAATTCGAGCACTACGTCTTACCTGTATAACTAAATATCACATACAAGATATTAATAATATACAAGCCTCAAACTCCTATATATCCGTGTATAATGATAGTATGTGCAGCGTGCGTGAGTAAACCGCTATGCGTGCGGCTCTTTTTCTAAATATCATAAGGTACACGTCTGCGAGACGACGAGTGCGCCGGCGCGTGCAGTGTGCGAGAGTGCGTACATCGGCGGGGCGGCCTTCACCTTCGTATTCCCGTATGTATAATACACACACAAACAGGTTCAACTATCCTCTCCACCCCGGTCACCATCACTCGATCTACCGCGGTGCGATACACGGCTACCTCCGACCGTATATTATCATTTATCACTTTCGATTTTTTTCTCGTTTTTATATACAGTCCGCCGGAGCCGCCACTATCACCGGCCGATATTGTAAGCATTGTTTAGAATTCTCGAGTTCTATAATTCCGATACATTTTATAATATTAACACGCCACACGCGTTACGTATTATTTGATATTTATATACTATGATATTATGAATGGTATACGCCGATCGAGCGTTGATCGATGGACTCGAGAAATGACACCGATTCGACAGATACTATATAATATGGTGGCTGTGGGTTTCTATACGGTGTACTGCAGGTGGAAACGTGAAGATCTGTGCGCGATATTCGATTTCACGGGGCGGTATGACACGCTGCACGGCATAACTCACTGCCTTGAAACAAAAAGCGTGTAGGTATATTATTTAGGACATGCAACGCCCGATTTTCGAAGGTACGAGAGAGACTTTGACCGAATAATAATAGCGTCAGTTGTTATAAAAGTTCGGTAAAAATCATTACAAACGATTCGTAACGTTGTAATGTTATTTAGGTCGATACCCACAAGTACCTACGCTGTCGATGAGATCAATAATATACCGATCGTATTATTATTACTAGATGGAACATTGAAACTTCGTCGATTGGACAATGATAGTATATGTTGCAAACTTGCAAACGGGGAGGACTCGACAATAAATTACTATTATAAATTAAATTAAAAAAAAAAAATTAGCGCAATAATAATAATTGCAATTGTGCCGCGGCGCCGTATGCAATAGAACAATATTTAAGCCAAACAGACCGGCTAAATTTTAATGTATTCGCGAAAGTTCGAAATTTATTATTGTATACACGTATATATCGCGATGTATATTGTATAATGTATATGCGTATAAAACGGGCGCATTTGTTATCGTTCGCCACGGAACGAGGGCCTAATGAACCGGAATTAGGAAGAGCGCACCACTTTTTCGGGGTTATTATCTTCTTTGCACGAGATAAAAGTCTTTTTGGACCCCACAGCCGTATTACTGTTGATTATTATCATTATTATTGTAAGTATACACGGAGCGGCGCTAACGAAAACCGTGAGATATGATAACGCGTCTTTTTCGAATAAATACGACTGTCGGACTGTTGTATACTAATATTGTAATAACAATAATACTAACAAGACGTCACGTCATAAAATACCGTTGATCAGAAACCGAGCAAACGCGTCGTCGTCGATAAATTTAAATCTTAAACGCGCGAGGATTACCTACTACGACAGTACGACGATATAAATTCAAAGACATTACAGTACATTCAAGACACTCTCTCGAGTATCGTAAAAATGTATATAATATATAATAATAATATTGTCTCCGCGCGCAACGGACGAGGTCGTATATTGCCCGATCGCCCCGGGATCTATGCGGTGTTCAATATTTTAAATTTCTTCCGCGTACGAAGTTTATGTACATTGCATCGCACGCACCTCACACTACTAATATACGTAAGTATATACTAACTTGCTACGATTGCGAAATTATATTGCGCTCTCATCGTCGATAAATTTAAAAAAAAAAAACAAAACATTATTACTTCTCCGGACATGTAATTATTTTTATAGATATTGCAAAACACGTCGGATCCACTTCGTGGTGTCTTTGCCAAACACGCATTTTTGAACGATTATAATATTTGTATCACTACGGTTACTATACTATTATTACTCTACCTTTGTAACGCGGTATCACAATATCGCTGTACGCATAATACAAGTCAGCTATATAATCATTGGCTGCAGCGTAGAATGATTTAATATTAAAATAACATCACGGATCTACTTATTACATGCGTGTAACCACAGCGCGAGTACTGCGACAGATTATTCCGAATAATATTATATAACTGTTGTAGTTACCTATATATATAATAAGTGAAATATATATATATGCGGTCGCAATAATTACGCAACATTTGATTTCTGATCGAGTCGAGACGTCGTTCCATCGCACACATAAATTTCGTTTCATAAATAATATAAAAATACTTTGCGACTAGGTATATTACCTACTACGTTTTAATTTTTACGAACTCGTGTACGCGATAACACTTCATTCGCGCCCACGCCGGTATCGTGAAATCGTATAAGACGGACCGATTGGCAGACGGCCGACCGCGACACAAAGATATATATATATATATTAGTAATATATCTACCTATTATATGCGTACGGTATTAGAGTGTAGAAACACAGTTAGTGGTACGAACGAGAACATATTACAATAATATAATTATTATTGTTTATAGGTATAAAACGAGTCGGAGAATGAAAAAACAAGTGTTTAATAAGTTATAATATAATATAATATGTAACTGTTTTTTTGACCGAGTTAACAAAACTAGAATCGCGCGCAGACCAGTGTTGTAGAAATCGTATGCCTCGTAACGGTATAAACGAAATATCGCCCACGCATTAGTAAATTACACATGTATCTATATAATATATATATATTATATTGGCCGAGTGGTCGACTGGAGTTCGATGGTTGCTCAACGCCGTGTGTATACAATAGTCATAATATAGTAGTAGTAGTAGTAGTAGTAATAATAAATATAATAATACGCAATACTCGAAGTCCGCAGCCGCCGGTCGCTTTTTAGCTATATCTTGTGCATGCACCACGAGAGAAATATATAATAATATAATAATAATAATAATAATTCCTTATATATAGACACACACACACACAAGTAGATAGAGTGAGATACGGTTGCACGATAAACGATTCATCCGACAAATACGCCGTAGAGTTGTGGCGGTGGGTCGGTCGGACGGTGACGCAATACCGTTTTTCTGTCACGACCGTCGGGCAAAAAAAAATAAAATAAAAACAAAAAGTAATATAATAATACTCCGGAGAGACCACGCGAGAGATTCAAATGAGTCGGCGAGAGGTTAGGTTGAAACGCATAATATATATATATATTATATAGTATATTGCACACACGTAAAAACGAGATGAAAAAAATTCGCATATATTATATTATTGATATCATAATATTCGCTTTGTCCACCGCTCGTCGTCGATATACATAATGTCTATCGCGTTACTTTTCTCCTTCTCACCTCGTATATTATGTAGGTATACGATTTACAGATAATTCGATTCCGATATACAATGTGTCTGTGTGTAGAAATATTATATACAATATACATATATATAGGTAATGTATACTGTATATATAAAATATCTTTCATGTGTGTGTGTGTGTATGTATGTGGATTATTGGCTCGTACACGCTATTATTTATTATGGATATGGCTAGGTAGGTATATTACACAGAAGCCAGTAGTAAGGTATATACCGCGGCGGCGCGCGGGTCGTGTAGGAGTAAGATCGACCGCGGGGGCGACTGATGCCCGAGGGAGAGCGAGACCGGCCCCGTGCGAATCGAGTAAAAGTCTACAATATATATATATATATATATATATATATATATAGGTACCTATTTACACATACTCGGCGGAGACCGCAAGACAGATTAGATATAGCCGACGGCGACATTAGTATTGAGCGCTCGCGTGAGTGTGTGTATATAATGTATATATGTGTGTACGGATAACACGCGTAATATAATATTTATATATATTATACGCGAGTATATGTATGCGTGACTCGAGCAATTAACGGATTACATATATATACTTAACGTATACTTAGCTTTATATATACGAATACCTATATATACGTATATATAATATAAAAATCGTACGGACACAGAGTTTTCACAAATCGCGGTCTGTGTCGCTGATATGTTTGTTTGCGCTCTCGAAAATAATATTCGCGTATCTACGTATATATTATATCCTCTACTCGAGAGTATGTTTTATATACACACTTATATATATATATATATGTATATTATAATTAAAATAATATAATAATATATTATACAGAGATGTGTGTGTGTGTGTGTGTGGCGCACATCGCTGCAGTAATTGGTTTCACGGTGAAGACGCGCGCGACGGTCGTGCTTGGAAAGCGGATAAGGAGAAACGGCCGTACATAATATTATATTATACCGTTTATATACGTATACCACCTGTATTGAACCTACATTTATACGTCTTGTACATTGCAGGTACCACCGCGGCAAACTATCCTGTGCGCCAGACGACGATATACGTATTACGCCGGTGATGGTGAGGAGGAAAAGAAAATTAATAAATGATTGTTTGTGGATCCGCCGCGATATTCCTCTTACGCGTTCGTAGGTATATATATATATTGTATCCGTATACATGTAAAATGCGCACGTCTATTATCGTCTTTTGATTCCTATACTCGTATTAACGTTATACCTATACTTTTCCCAGGGAGTTGCAGGTCTTCGAACGCCGCGTGCGCACGTTTTCGCCGGCCGTCGACGGCGTCTGTATAGGTAGGTACCTACTTATTGCAGCGAACACGCCAAAACACGACGCTTATAACGTCGTGCCTACCCATAGCTATCCGCCTGTATATATATATATATATATATATAGTAATATAACGTTTAAACATACACCTACCTACCTATACGGTGTATTGTGGCGGTCAAAATTTCGAGGGAAAAAATGTATAAACGGCCATTAACGCGCGACGCGCAAATGAATACGACGAAGTCCGAAAAATTGTGGTTATAATTGAGACGTTTTGTGTAGTACGCCCTATATAGCGCTTTCAAAAAAACATTACGAACTCATTTTATATAATACATATCTATTCACGACTTTTCGTGTTTTCTTCGGAACGTGTCCGTGATGGGGCGAGGGAGAAAGAGTAAAACTTATTATATAGAATATAATATAATATACTATTACGATATCATATTATGGTTTTAGGCTCGAGGCGGCGGCGGTCAGACTCATCCGATGTGGAGGAGAATACGTGTAATATCGTATCGTATATTGTATAGAAACACTGATTAGTGAATGAGCCGGGCGTCGGGCACGTTTAGTCGCGGCCACTTCTTCCCTCGTTAACGCACAAACTCCGCGGCTGACCTTCTCGAATACGACGATTTCACGGATATTGCCCTCGATCGGCGTGTTCGGGTCCCAGCAGACCGTGGCGGACGGTGTGGCTACATCGGTTATTGGTGGCGGACGATGACGGCGGCGGAGGTGGTGCCGTAATGTGTATGTGCGCGTCGAAAAAACAAATCTCGTCCATAATGCGTATAGGCACGTTTTTTCTTCGCCCCGTTCCTCCGAGAATCCGTGAAATCGTATAATACACGCGTTATATGTGATATTATATTAATGGTACCCGTAGTAGTCGGACGATTATGTTTCCGTGGCGCGCGGTGGTTGCAGCGTAGAGGGGACGAAAAAAAATTGTATGTGATGACTCGTTGAAAACTTTTCTACGCCATAAATATTATGCACGGGATCCTTTTCAGATGAATGATACGGTTTGCGCATAGAGGTAGACACGGCTACATAAATATATATACACAACAATACTACGATATCAGTGTAATATTATTTTAATATACGCGTGTATGACGGGGCCACAACACCTCGACGGAACCCGATGCGTTGACCCGCCACCGTGAAGTGCAGCGGTGCAGGCCGCCTCGTCCTTGGCCTTGGGAATTTCGATATTTTAAAATTTTCTCGCTATATATATAGGTTCCCATTATAATAATATTATAATATTCTATAAAGTAGAGATACATTATTTTTATTCCTATACGAAATTTTACACACGCGATATACCAGTCGATTATACGCGCATTTCACCACTATGTCATTACCTATATATCATGTTTTAGTTCTCACGTTGTGTTATTATTCAACTAGACGATTTGATTGAAACCCATACACGACGAAAACGACGACGACGACGACGACGACGACCAATAGACCGCCGATTTGACACGGTGTGTCTTTATATCGACGGTCGGATCTCTATTATAATTGCTATTCACGTTACTCGCATCTCTTGGTCGGACCCCGTCCTCTTCCCCGTCCGTCACACTCTTTGTTTCCACCTTTCCGTCTATCGTTCGTTCGTTATTATTATTATCATATACTATACTTTATAACTTATAACGTAATAATTATTACCATCGTGGGACGGTAATTTATAATTTTATTTTTTCCCTACCTTCTCTGCGCATGCCCATTTTCAGACACTTTTTCAGCCGACAGTACTGACATTGGTTCCGGTGGTGTTGGTCGATGGGACAGTTCCGGCTGCCCCTGCACGAGTACGTGAGATTCCGGCGGACGCTCCTTTTGAAAAAACTTTTACAGCCTGAAAAACAGAAAACAGAATACCGTTAACGTCCACGTTTACATATTATTATTATTATAGGTCGTATATATTAAATTGATAATATGGACAATCAACAGATATATAAATGCATAATAATAATAATTTAATATATATTTTTAACAGTTATCGTAAAATGAACTTTCTTTGGAAGTTTGTATACGCATAAATCGCATAATAACACGCAATCATTTCATAATATCATAAATGTGTAGTTTGACAACTATATCAAGTTACGTTGTTATAAACCAGTCCGTTACTCGAGTATATAATATAGTGATTAAGACATTTAATGGACAACTAATATTCATCTATCACTGCTTTAAAATACACGTCGTTTAAACGTGAAATCTAATTAGTAACAATAAAATGGATTATACACTTATACAGGTATATAGGTATTTAAATTCAATTCTACATATTAAATAAATTATAATAAAGTTGTATATCTACAGGGTTTTTGACCGATATAATAAACAATATTCCTCGTTGAATAATGTAACTTTATTGTGCTCATCGATGGAAAATAAAATGACTATCTTTTAAATGTCAATCATTAGCATAATATGGGGTGTCTATAATAAATAAAAACGGGTTCTGTATAGTGGTTGAGTATATAATATTATTGTGGAATGATAAGTCATATTATGCATTTCTTTGGAATTATTTACCCCGATCATTATAATGATTCATACGTCAATGTTTAAAATTGATGTATGATAATATATACATATATGTATAATATGTATGTATGAGTCTTTGAAATTTTTATTGATACCGACTAACAGACGTGCACTTTAATGTTATAATATAATATAAAAATTAGATACCCAAACATAGAGTAAAATATGATTTCTGTATAGCATCCATTTATATTATGTCTTTTAGTTATAGTACTATGAAATTATTTCTTATTCATCATCGAGTGCTGTAGTCTAACTACTCTATCTATACATTTTACTTAAAAAAAAAAAAACTTGTAAATAATTACACGCCATATAGGTTAAATTACATTACATTTCATTTCCTACGTCGTGAATTGAAATAAATGCAATTTGAATACTGTACTACATGGTAATCGACGGTGCTTTGTATTTAAATTTTATTTATGCGTTCATTAATGTCAAACACCGTAGTTGGATCGTAAATCAATATTTACGCGCTAAAATGTTTATAATCGAGAATGTTAATCATTTTTGCATAATTATTTATTGCCACACAAATATAATATGTACCTGTATTATGATATCTAATGTTTTATTAAAACAATATAGACATATAAAGTGTTTAAATTCAGAATGTTTAATTTAAAAAGTAAATTTGGTCTTTAAATTTTTTAAATTTTAATACTTTAAAAGAAGAATTTGGTTCGAAGTAAAAACGTTATCAAACTCAGTATATAATATTCTGTATATAGGTCTGTACGAGTATAATATAATAGTCTTATTTTCTCAATTTCTGCCACGATAAAATGTCCTTTTTACCAACGATTTTTACGATTTTATCAAAATAAAATAAAAATTCTTAGTCGGGTGTAATATTTTGTTGCGAAAACTTTTATAGTACATTAATCGAGATCCTAAAGATTTGAGGAAAGAGTTGCTCGAAATAATATTATAAATCAACATAACGTAAACGTAAAAATAAGATTCGTTTATATACATCATCGAGCCCGGGTGGAGCGATTTCACAAGTGGTTCTATAAGGGTTGGTAGTGCGAGCTGGGCGAGGTTGATCTATAAAGTATACTTGTTTGCGTGTGTGAATTGGAGACAAGCGTGTAAACAATAGCAATATAAATCATAATAATAATACAACGCTATATAAAATTAAAGGTACTTTTGCGATCCGTAAACGATACCTCCCCATTACCACCCCACAAAATCACACTGCCGCATATTGGAGATCAATCGACACTTGAGATCGGACGACTTTACCGGCGGTGCATCTATACGCATATACCTATTTATTTACGTATTATATAAATATTATGCATAATATAAACGGACGAGGTAGGACGTGCGATATCGGACGATTTCCCAGCGAGCTCTACATTTACAAGAAATATGTAATTACCCCGCAGTGCCGCGCGAATGAGCTGTACACACACACATAAAATCATTACATTAATCATATACGACGTATAATATTATAACATTACAATCGCGTAGTATAACGACGTTTCGATCAAAAAAAAAAAAAAAAACAACCGAATCTCACGTGTAACGCATATAATATAATATATTCATGTACAATATGAGTAAAAAAAAAAATGTACAGAATCGTTCCAAGCTCGACCTAAAGATTTCTCCCGCGCACACACACACACACACATCATCCGCGATATTATAATATACGCAAACATTTTGTGCGCGCGCGTGCATAATGTCATAATAGACACGGCATGATGTTATAACGCATACACATTTATACACACACACACACACACACACACACACACACCAATACACATTGTATACCTATAGGTATTATGTTATAGGTGTACGACGACGGTAAATAACGCGTGTCCATATATATATATATATATATATATATACGATATAATAACAGTACGCGCACATTCCGATCACCCTGTATGTATATATATATATATATATATAGGAATAAGACGTACACAATGGGGATCCGAGAGGAGACCGGTTCCCACGGCATCATTCGCGCCGTCGCCCAGTCTCCTCTTCTCGTCGACTAGCTCGTTCGCCCGCTCGTCCTCCTCAACAGGTTTGGGGGCTCGCGCCACACACACACACACATCCGTGCGCTTACGTATACGCGCGGATTTACGCAAACTCGTGTGCGCGTGTGCGTCGCGGCGGCGGCGGCGGCGGTTAAGCCACCACCGGCCGACAACAATGATAATAATATAACGATAACGATAATGATAATGATTATGATAATAGTAATAATAATAATAATACGGTGTGTTACGACTATTATTATATTATACACCGCAGCAGACGTGGACACGACGACTATATATATTATAATAATATAATATATTATCGAGGAAACGGTTCGGCGCGAGGAACTATCCTCACAAACGCCCTCGCTTCATTCCATCGTCTTCGTCGTCTTCGTCTTCGTCGTCGTCGACAACAATAAGCCTCTCTCGATTTTTTATTATTATTATTATTTTCTTTTTTTTACACAGACTTCTCGTACACATCGCGCGTCGCATTCCTCGATAGTATTATATGTGTGTGTACACTTTTTTTCGTCAATCATTTCTCTCCCGCCGCCGCCGTCCTATCGCTGGATTTTTATATATACCTACCTAGCTATATAATATCGTCGTCATTATGAACATAACAATATAATATATTAATAAGTTTATACACTCGCGCGAGTCGACCGAGGCGGCGGCGGCGGTACGCGCGCGTGTCGGAGAAACATATATAAATTACTACGACTTGGAAAATACTTATGGCTAATAACATATTAATATTATATAGGACGTCGAAACTCCGAGACCGCGTCCATATAGCGCTTGCGTTTAATAGCGGTTTATACGCCTTCGCCGCCGTCTGATGTCTATCTTATATATACGTTTATACATGTATATAGGTAATATTATTATTATATTATTATGCGCGCGGAGACGGATTAACGAATTGGCGGGCGCGCGCGCGCGAGTGTATAGGTATATACCTACGAGTAATATGTATTTTGTTTGTCGTTATATTGCCGGAGAACCGATACATAATATAGTGTATTATATACTGTAATTTTTGAAACGGTACTCTACTTCGACATTATATCTCTCGAATAGTTTTAACGTCTCATGAAATATTGGTTTTGTTTTGTCTTAGGTCATAACTTTTTAACTTTTTTGAATACATCAGCATATATTTTTAATTTTTCTGAAAAGTCTATGTATAAAAAATCGGATTTTGAATTAGTATGTAATAAATTAGTAGTTTAGTATATTTAAAATTTGTCCGAGCAGAGTAATGGTCCGACATTTATTCGCGGGGTCTACCCGGCCTGTGCCACTCCACTCTGCTCATCTAAATTTTAAATACTCATAACTGCTGATGGGTCAAGTTCGACTCAAAAATGACAACAATGCATTAGCCAGCTTTAAACGCTCAATGACGTTTATTAAATAAAAAAAAAAATGCGCGTCCTTTATTAAAACTATAATATTCATTATTATGATGGCACCTATATCTATTATATTAATTATTAATGACACTTCTATCCGTCTATTATGTTATTGTACTACGTTAGAACGATTAGTAATCATTTTTTAACAACTCATCATTATGATTTATGAATATATTTATATCTATGTACCTATGTACAGTATATTATCGCATGAAATATGCATAAGTACCTAATGGATATGGATAACCGATCAAAATTGTTTGTATCACATTTTTAAAATATAAAATTATATTTAACGTGACAATTAAAAAATGTCACCCATACGCAATATATAATTAATATGTGCGAAAGACCTATCCATAATTACGTCACTTTAAGTTATATTACACATTTACTAACATCATATAATTGACTATTTTTTTTTATTAAATTGACAGGTATTACCTTCTAATAATGAAACACTAATATATATCTGACTTTTTACTCCACAAAATATAACGAAAATAAAATCTTATGTTAGGGATGAACTGCAGCATAATGACAAACATTTCTGAGTGATAAATAGGGTGAAGTGTTTACATTGGTATACGTATACAATACATATATCTACTTATTATATTATATATGTTATGTTATTTATAACTTTTTATCACTCTCTCTCTCTCTCTCTCTCTTTTGTTGATGATGAACTACTACACAAAATATTTTCAAATTTGTATGTTTAACCGTTTTTTTTTTTAATTCAGAGGCTTATCTATAGGTTTACGAATATTGAATAAAATCCTAACGTTTTGTACATCGTGCGAATTCCATTTAATAATGGTCACGGTCAATAATTATAAGACTATATAATATTATCGTTAATAAGAAATTAATTTATACACTTATTGGTACGTATAATACCTATTATATCAACGAAAACATAAAATATTATTTAGAAAATAATATACAATATTTAAGTACTATATATCTGTATACATAGGTAAATCTATGAAACGCGTTTTATTCGCTTTCAGATAATATCTGATATATAGCTAGGAAACTACGCGGCTGTAGGCACGTCTCATAGATTGAATTATTATGAATATAATAAGCATATAGTATTATATTATAATAATAGCTATATGTATACACGAGTTAAATCAGTTCGAATCAATCGGGCCACGAGGCGTTTCCTGTGCCGCCACGGTCGAGATTTCTATATGTATATCTTTACGACTATATATGTATGTATACTTACCCAATTACACCTATTACACGTTTAAAATACGATATGATAAGACATACGATGATAATTATATAATTAGATGAACGTTGTTTAAATACGTGAAATATTCGACGACGTGCGTATTTACAGATAATATACTCGTGTATAATAATAATATTAAAAAAAATATATTAATTAAAAGACGTATAAAAAATAATAATTATAATATCATCGGACCTTGTTCCATTAAAATACTCTCAAAGGTCTCGCGATGATGATAAAATATTACACATTGGTATCTATACAGTATAATATACAAACGACGTGTAGATATGATATACACATTACGACGTGAAACATATAATATTATACACACAATACAAAGTCGTTGAATATTCAATGTTACGATAACAATTTTGATTTATGCGCGCGCTACCGAAAAACAAAAATCATATATATATATATACTTGGCCGTATCGAATAATATTATATAGGTTATAATCCACAAACGTTTTAGAATATTCTTGTGTTGAAGGTGAAACTAAAAAAAAAAAAAAAAGGTTACATCGCTCGGTGTATTATACGCGAACTCGCGGTATATTTTGTGAAGTAAACATATTCTACTACATAATAATATTATATATCCATATATGTATGTATATATTATATGAGTACTGCAGTGTGTACACGGCACAGCATATAATATACTACATATTATGACTCAACAAATTCTTTGCCAATTTTTATTTATCCTATAAAATATATATATTTATTTTTTATAAAATATTAATAACGTTACGTGTTGTATACTAATATGTAGCTATAGGTATATGCGTATAATATAACGTTAAAGCCGCGGCTTATTATTCAAATATAATATATATTCTACTATCTCACGCGGTGCAGTGCATTGCGTATTTACCGCATATATCATAACATAATATACAGTTGAGCCGTTGTTTGATTACGCAGAATTAATTCTTTAATCAGTTACGCACTCGTTTTAATAACACCCATCTACCTGTCTGTCTTTATATACTGCACGTATACGCGTGTACGCATTATTATACCGTATATCTCTGGAGCCCGGCAGACGCCGTGAGCATAGTGTACGCGCATACACTTTACACCCTTCTGCAGACGCGCCGTGACCCTTTATCCCGATTTTTTGCGCTTTTTTTTCACCGCGGTCAGGTTACTGCAACAGCAGCAGCAGCAGCGTCAGCAGCATCAGCAGCAGTCTTTCAGATCTCTCCGCTTCACCGCGGGCCATGGCTTATTATTTTGTACCCCGCCACATCACACTCCTCACGCCCGCGGGGCGTTTAATATTACACGATAGTTTCACTGTACAGCAGCTAATTAAGAGACACCACCGCCGCCGACAAAACAGAATATAGTACAATTAAAACGCGTCGTATATACACACAAACAAAACGGGTGGTACACACTACGCTATACATATTATATATATATATATATATACGTATACAAAGGTACGCGCGAGCGTCGGACTCGTGCCCGGGTCTGAGACACGAGGGGGAACAAATACTAATAATAAAAAAAAAAGATCACGTTAACAAAAAAATAATAATAATAATAATAAAAAACGGAAAACAGAGAGGCTATACGGCGGAGAGAGAAATGAACTGCTGCTTTGTGATAATGAAGGGTATGCGCCTACGCTCGCGCCGTCGTCGTCGTGCGGGATTCGTTACCGGGACCGACCGGCCTGACTTCTAAAATGCGGTTTATATTATCGTCATTATCATTTGTGTCGTTCTCGGCGTGGTCATTATAAAAAAAAAAAAAAACGGGAGTAGGTATATATATAAAAAAAAAAAATTGTAAATGAAACGGCGTCGGTGGTGCAACAATAACAATATTCGTGTATACTTATGCACGGGCGTGTAAATACGTTGTGGAACGTGGTCATTTAAATGGGGGTAAAAAGATTTTTTTGTTTCTGTTTATCACTCCGCTTCACTTCTCTTTCTTTCTCACACTCTCCTCTAAAATCTCCACGGGGCGAATTATTTAATAAAAACGTAGTGTGAACTACCCCCCGACTATTATTGTACAGTGTACAGTTAATAATATGATAATAAGTATAAAATTACACGACGCGCGGATAAGGATGCTGGTTTTTTTTTTCAAATAAAATGCGTCTTGGGGACTGCTAGATTCGGACGACAAGATAATTTCATATTGTGTTTAATTATATACTTGTAGAAAAACATACCTATATATGCCTTACCATTATACTAATATTATATTATTCAAAATCTAGTAACCCTACTATAATATACAGCCAAGGTGGTATATAGATCATGTATTTACAGGAATAATCAGCGTGTAAACGGAAACATAATAATTAAGTTAAAATATATTATTGTTGAACACGCGATTTATATATTTAACAACTAGCAATCGTTTACTTTCATCTGTCTCAGATTTTGCCAATAATGAACCTGTATTAAAATATTTTAAGTTAAGTACTGCATAAATATACATATATAGTACATATACTATACATATGCATATTTGTAAACCAGCAGGTATCATTTACAAGTAACACGATATATTTATTTAAACTGGACTTGTATATTTTTTTTAAGAGCACGTGTTCAAGTGGTTATTATTTACAGGAAAACTGTATTATATATAATTGTCCCACTTATTATTTGCACATTTTCGTTACATTTTATATTCAATAGGTATAGGTACGTATATAATTATTATTGGTATATCGGCAAATTTAATTATGAGTATAGTTTTTTTTTAAAAACAACATAATACTTGTTTAAAAAAATGTCTAGTTGTAGGTTTTTGTTAGATTACCTAGCTCTGTAGTTAAAATACATGTTTACTAAATCTAATTGATTTCTCGATTTGTGACGAGGCGTCAAATTATAGTATAGGTGCCGATGCACATAATACATTAAGGCACGTGCACCTGTTGCGAGTATATTATAATATAAAGGTTAATGCGAAAATTAACATTTCCATCGGAAACCGACAAATCATCGTTGTCGAGGGGTTGTTCACAGTGCATAATATACATCAGCAACAGGTATAAATGTATAACGCAAAACACCATATCACCTCCCCGCAGGAGCGTTTCTGAGCGTTATGTGTATTACCGAGTATATGATATATGTTATGCGTGTAAAAAATGATAATAGTTTTCATGGGATGTAATATATATATAATGTGTTCGTAATTTTACGCAATATACATGGTATATTATTCGGTACAAGTCAAGCACTTAAATATAGTTTTAATTTATAAACAAAACAAGGGATTTATTGCGGTCATATTATTTTTGTTTAACTTTATTTTATTTTATTTTTTTTTGATATTTAATATCAATAGCCGATTATAAATTGAATATACAATTGGGATTTTAGAAGAGTGGTGGTGCTTGAGCACACTACATAGTTTAAAAACATATAATTTCAATAATTTTTGTATGAACAGAGTCAATTCAAAATCGGTTTACAAAATCAATCGGTTTATCATAATATGGAAATTTATAAACATCACATTTAACGACTTGTCTAACCACGATACGATTGAATAATGTTATACCTTTAGCTATATTTCTACATTTATACACATTATAGGTACAGTATTACACTTCAAACATATAATACACATGTATAATATTTTGACTCTCATCAACGAGGCAACCGGTTAACCATCATGCTCGTGTCTACGTGCAAACTGTGTAGGTGTTTTTAGGTATTTTGAGATTCTTACTTATAAATCCCTCGGCGCGTAAAACAGAAAAAAACATAACAAACGCTTATTATAATATGGTAGTCGGTATATTAATGGAAACCGCGCGTGTTTGTATATAAAACTAAAGCAATATAACTACGATGACAAATTGGACACGGTCTACCGCGGTTAGAAAAATCGTTTAGTCAATTATACACTTTAATCCACTGTTATATACAGTGTTTAACGTGCGTACAAATACTGAGGTGTGATTGCTAGCCCGTGCCTTACGATATTGCAGCTAGGCCGGCGTGGTCAATGGAATTTAAAAAATATGTATAATATTTTATAGCATGTACACATTTGTTTTTATCGGAACATTGATATTTAAATAGGTATAATACACACTAACATTTTATTGTTAGAAACATTTAAAACGCGTTTTTTTACTACACCGCAATATATGTATATAATATATATGCGTATATATACGTGACAGATTTTGCAATAAAGTTGTATTCTACTAATATGTATAAATATAGGTACTGTTTGAATGTGCAATTTTTTCCTCAACTAGCTGTAACGTGCAGTAGCCTGTCCGTAATTATATATGTGCATTTATAAAATAATTTTATGTTAAATATAACCATATAGGTGCATGTATATTGTATATTAATGGATATCTCAACCGCGGGTGTGATAGGTACATTGTAGATGCACTATGCATACGGATCCTGAAGTATAAAAACATAATATTATTTTAAACGTAATTTTAGTGTGCAGACGAAAGAATCGCCGATGCTAATATTTGTTATTTATATATAAATTATCACTATTATTGTGTAATAATATGTGTTTGAAATTTTTCAATTGGCTGCAGTACTTGCAGTAAATGAAAAAAAAAAAACTCGTTTCTCAATAAATGATGGCGTCATAAATTTTTAAGCGTGTTATTTTTGAATTTCCAAATCACTTTATACATACAAGTACATCTGCACGTGCATATATATATATACACATGATACATATTATATTGCATTATATTTTGTAAATGGTTATTTGTCCAAATTGTCCAATACATATAGTGAAACGGAATACCCGGAAAATTTGCTATGCTGCAGTATACCTATCACACGCCGTACCTACTCACTACCTACATAGTGTATATTATATGATCATAACTTATTTCTAAAACCGATTTAAAACTCGACTCGGTGAACACTGCAACTTCTCTTATTATTATAATTATTACTGAGCTACGGCCTGCTGTAGCACTGATATTATTTTTTCGTACGTCAAACGACAATATTATATATATTTTATACGCGTTTAACGCGTTCATCGTTTTCAGATTATCGCACGTGATGATATCTCAATACTCCGATTTTATTATACGCAAATCGTATATAGCCATATTATATTTTATGTTATTAGGTAGGTACTATATATTATAGGTACGTACGGGGGAGTCGGTCGGCTCGGCGAGGACCATCGCGCGCGTCGCAATGTTTACATTTTTGAGGGGCGGTGGCGGCGGTGTCGACGTATTATATTATATTATTATTGTATACGTATATACACATGCATCGCGGGCGGGTGTCGGGCGCGAACACAAAAAAAACAAACCCACTCAGATGAGTCGGCGGCGTCGGTGGCAGCAGACACACGTCGGGTTATGACCCGCCGACCGGTTGACCCAAAGGAATCCGGTTCTGGCGCGCGGACAGTCATCGTTCGCGCGCGCGTGTCCGCGTGTATATTATATTATATTATATATATTATTATGGTGCTCACCGGCGCGAGATCGGAAACAACCGGACCGTATTAAATTTTATTATTATCATTTTTATCATTATTATTTTTTAATGATTACCGTAAATAGCGTGCGGATAAATTCGCGTGCGGCGCCGACCGCGGATTCAGCACTTTTATTATTATAATTTTTTTTTTTTTATCGCTCTTTAATTTTCCTCTACGGCCGTCCTCCGTCTGGGAGTCGAAAACAGTCGAGACGACCGCTCGAGGATATGAAATTAGAATAATTAATATATATTATAATATACTGTAAAATAAATACCGAGCTGAAGGAACTGTAATAAAATAAAATATATAGGATTATTATATAGGTTCGTTTATCGGCGGACAGCTCGTCATTGAAACTTCAATCGAATTATACGAGTATATATATGTGGTATTGTGGTATTTTTACCGCGTTTTCTCGCCACGCGATCGAAGAAAAAACTTTTATTTTTTCGAAATATGCCTACTTGTAAATATACCTATTGATCGTTTATTTTTTTAATTTTTAATTTATTTAGGGTGAAAAATTATTATTATATATTTTATAAATTTTTTTTTATTCGTAAAATTTATTTTTTACTCGTTATTGGAATTTTTTCGTCGGAAATTTTTGAACATTTAATATTTTACGATAATGAAAAATCATATTTTTTAAATACTTTATAAATAATATATAATATGCGCAATAACGCGCATATTTTTTACAAAAACTGACCTTCGCAAGTGAATTGTCCGTAGTGTTTACCGCTGCTCTTGTCACCGCACACGACGCATTCGATGTTCTGTCCGTTCTTGTCGCACTGTCCGCCGAGCGTGACCAGCGATCCGCCGGACTGCGAGCTGGCCGTTCCCGGCGTGGTGCTCTGCTGCGGCTCGTCCAGATGGTGGCCGCCACCGCCGGGCGGGTCGCGCCACGCCGGCGTCACCAACGCCATGCTCCGGGTGAATCCGCCGAGATCGTGGTGGTGGCCACTGGTCAGCAGGTCCGGCGGCCCACCGTGCGGCGGGCCCTGATGCGACGGCGGCGCGGCCGAACCGCCGGTCGGGCCGCCGACGCCGGTCATGCCGGGACCGCCGCCACCGGACACTGTGCATAGTCCGCCTACCGCCGCGCGACACACCGCGAGGCCGTTATGCGGAATAATAATGGTGCTTGCCGGTGTGAACCTGAGCTTCCGCTGAGACTGTCGGGCTGATGGCCCGACTTCGCGGCAGTGGTGGCGCCGGTCGCTTACCGGTAAACCGCCAGGTGCCGCAGCGCGAGATCTCGCTGTTCGGCCGAACTGTTATACAGTCCGCGGCGTAAAAACACTGAACAAACGTTTTTTTAAATTATTTTTCTTACCAATAACACATATAAAATCGACGAATATTATTTTTCCGATACGGCACAGAGTAGAAAAAAAAAAAAAATTACCCGATATTGTTAACGATTATTTTTCGTCTCGTCTGGTACCGATTAAAGACGCACAAAAAATAAAAACAAAAAAATAGATTTCGAACGATAAAATATAAAATTCCCACGCGCGTAATGTGGCGGCACGGACGACGCTTACGACGACGATCGTTTCGGATTTTTGACCTTTCGGAGACCTGGCGGCCGCGATCCCAGATCGGAGTGAACTGACCCGCGGGCCACCGGGTTAGGTTAGTAGACCCGACCGGGGAGACCGGTGCGCGGCGGCGGCGGCGTGCGTACACGACGGCGAAGGCGACGGTGCTGCTGCCGCCGCCGCTCCCCTCCACCGCCGTCGCCATGGCGACCGGGGCGCCCGGTGCGCTGCCATTGGCTCCCGACCCGGCCACCTCTGACCAATTCACACGCGCGGTCGCGGCCCCCGGTGACACAGACCGTAGCGCGCGCTACGACGGAGGAAAACCCCGTCGGCCGGCGCGGCGGTGGCGGCGGCGGGCGCCCGGCTAGGCTATATTATGTTCGCTCCCCCGCCAGAGACGCGCCTACCGACTACACCGCCGCCACCCCGACGCGCCCCCCTTTTTGTATTTTTATTTTTTGCGCGTCAGTTTCACCGCAATAATTAACTCGAGTGCAATATTCTCCTCTGCCTCCCCCGCCACACCTCGCGGCCGCGGGACGACGCGATTCTATTGTGCGGCGAGCGACGTGCTTCTCCTCGCCGCCCACCATCGATTTTCTGCTCGTCCGCCATCGGCACCGCCGCGCGTGCACAGGTGAGCGCGCGCGAAATTTCCAAACATATTTTTTCACTCGAACCGACACAAAAACCGTTTCCTCGATCGACGTAACCGCAATACGAATATATGACACACCTGCCTAAAGGTACATAATATCCAATATACTCATCTAATATGATATATGGATATATACCTAAAATATTTTATTCAACGGCTATGTTGCTGAGAGTTTATATATACCTATACGCTTATTATAGTTATTACTAAATACAATATAATATATGTGTGTGTATTATGTGTATATTATGATATATATATAATGTGTATAATTCGATCGTATACCTATATTAACTTATTTAGACGTAACTCAATTTATTCGGATTTATTCAGATAAACTGCAGTGTAATATTAATACATAACATATCAATAAGGCTATATAGTCATATGGATCCGTTAAAGGTATACCTATATCTACAATATACTATATAGACTGTATTATAATCAGGTAGATATATATATATACTTTATATATACTTGAGTTTGATAAGGCTTGCGCAATACGCATTATGACCATTGTATCGAGAACATATATATAATATATTATATATTATTTCAATAACGTATATAATTATCAGTTCTGTATAGATATAAATTATACATGATTATTATTATAGGTACCTATTATGATATAGTCATTAATAATTATTCTATAAGACGTTCGCGCACAATTATACGTACAGATATATACTTATTATTTGTTATTACACTTATAATTAAAATTATACTATATATATATACCTACTCTTCATTGTAATATGCAGAATTTAAACTCACATTTTTTTTGTATATTTTTTTAATTTAATATGTTTCTGATGTTTAATATTTTCTATACGATTATTATTATAAGGATTTTTCTTGAAATTCTCTGCATTATAAATGCATTAACTTATATATATATAAGTCGTATAATTCATAATAATAATATCTTGATTCACAAAGAGGACTAAATTTTTTTTTTTTTTTTTTTATTAGCTATTAGTTGAAACTATGATAGCTCGACAATTACGATTGTACAGGTACAAAATTAAACATTACAATTATATGATATAGACTAAAATGTTACAATAATAATATGAATTGAAGACCTATAGGTACATTAATTACATTTACATACTGAAACTAAATTATAATATACCATATTATATTCATGTATGTATAATAGTACCTATAGTAGATATAGATATAATTAAATATAGACTGTGTATACCTACTTACATTAAAACGTATATCTACATGTATGTATTATAATGTGTATAAACGATATAAAAATAAACACATATATGAATGAAATATTGAGGGCGATAAAACTTATTGCTATTTATTATTTAGCATATTGTAAGATCGTTTGCATTTCAATATATAATAATAAAAATAACGCAACTATTATATAAATATGTATAATGTATATAATATAGGTATACTTATCTTTATATTATACAGTACAAACATTTATAAATATAGAACCTTTGTAAAATAATAAAATATATTAGAAGTTAAAATACAATAAGGCTCAGTAGTTGCAGATGACATAGAAAATATTAAATATAATGACTTAAAAAGTGCAAATCTGAAATAAATAATAATATCAATTTAGGTACCTATACATTAAACTTTTTCTATTTAATTCAATGCACTTAATATTAAATGTTATAGTTTATTTTTTATAAATACCATATAAACAGCATAATTAAATTAAATGTATCAATATACTATATTTTTTGTTTTAAAAAAATATAAATATTTTGAAAAATTAATATCTATAGTTTTAAAATCGAATTAAAATTATTTTAATTGTAAATTCAATTTAAAAAATATAAACGAAAAATATTGTTATTTTTTCTAATTGATCGGAAATTTGTTAAAAAATACTTTTGTTATAATGTCGAAAAACATACTAATTTTAGTAACTAATATAAAGCCTGCAAGTAATTCAAAATAATAATATGTTATTTATAAACAAAGATATATTTATTAAAAAAAAAAAAATGTAGGTAAGAAAATATGCTGTCCTGTTCCGCGACCGTGAGGGGATTAAAAAAAAAAATATATATATAAAAAAATAACGATAATTCATAATTTTCTGGACTTAATCATTATTATTACCATCTTATAATTTTACAAATAGTCAGGTATTCAACTATCTTTGTTATTTTTTAAGTTATCTAAATGTAATTATACTTTTATGTAGATTCTATATATGTAAAAAATATTATGTAACCATTATATTTTATGTATGACTGTAGTGCTGATATAGTTTACTTTAAACAATATTTCAATGTTTATTGATAGATGATACTTTAGAATAGGACTTTAGGATTTTATAGCAGTTTGCATGTTTTTGAATGATCATTCAAAACATAGCTAAGTAATGAAGGAATTTGTTGTATATTACTTAAAGTTTAAAGTTATCATTTTTACTTTGAATACATTTTTTATATTCAGCTCTTTTTAGTTTTTTCACTATTTTATGTAGGTACATATTTCATACATTTTAATTAAAAAGAAAATCAAAAACAATATGTGACATAGAGAATAATATTGTATACACACTATACAATATATTTAATATGAATTTTCTAGAAATTGGAAAAATAGATTGAAATGATTAAATATAAATTATTAAATAATCCATCTACCATGTGTTTTCCCAATTATTTGCTGTATGTCGTGAAAAACATATCATAATCGGTCGATATAGGGAATACGTAGAATACTGTCAGTTGATGTCAATTTGTCTGTTCGTATCACGCGTATGCGTTTTGCGTTATAGTTGGTATAATATTTTCTATATAGACTATAGGTACATTTTTTTTTTTGGTGAAAATTAATATAAGATACCTTAAGAAAAATGCCTTATTTTATAATAAATTAGTTATAAATAAGAAAGATTGAATAACCTATAATATACCTCAAATTATGCATATAATATACCGGAAATATTATTTGTCTAATATGCGAAAATTATATAAATATGACTAAAATACATTGATATAATATATTGTATAGTATATACAATATACCTAACTAAATAAATTAGTAAATATATATTAAAAAATTTGATGACAACTTTTATTTTTTATTTTTTATACTTATAAAGATATAGTGTATTGTAGGAATAGAATAAATATGGCTCTTAAGATAATTATCTTACTATATATATATATATTATTATAATTATATGTCTAAATCTAATTAGTATATTATAATATGTATTAGAATTGTTTTTCCTACCTAAATAATTTTAAGAATATATTCTTACTATATATAGTATAAATGATATTGTATTATCTATCCTGTCCTTGAATTTCGTTATTGTTATATATCTAATCAATAAAATTAGTTTTTAAAAATTATGATATAATAATGAAACTTGAAATTACTTATTATATATATGCTGTATAATTTACTATAGGTTTAATTATAACTACTTATTAAATACGTCATGCGTTTTTTTTTATCAAAACTATTTAAATCAACTATAAAATTGTTTATCTTTTTTCATAAGACTGTAGGTACGGCTTTTTATGCCTGAAAGTTTTTTTTAACGTATATACTTAATCCAATTATCTCAATTATAAGAATGAAACACATCTACAAAGTATATTCTATTATATAGAATACCTCTTTGTAATACCAATGTATATTATATAATATTTACTGATTCTATCAACTCATTTAATATAAATGATATTATTATAATATGTTTTCTAATGTATATATATATATATAATAATAATACCATCACAAAAAAATTGTACAGAAAAAAATTATTATCAATTTCATGGTTTTTTTCAATGTGTCAAATTTTATGTCTCGCGTATAATGTACTTACATGACATTATTGTTATAATCAGAGTTCGTGTATATATACTAAATAGTATATACCTACATGAACTTCAAAAGAAAAATATCAAAATGTTTGGTGTGGAACATAATGATCTGTAATTCACGTAAAATTACACTGTTATTGTATATATTATACTATATATTATATTGTATTAAATTTGTGGCGTCGTTAAACTATATACAAGTAGGTATACATATATACTTGTGCAGTATAGTTATATACATATTATATAATAATATATTTATATAGGTAGATTGTTTCTTATTTTTTTTTCTTTATCATGATGGTTATGTTTTATGTAGAGGTAAAATAATATTTTCTAATGAACATGTTAATATATCTAGTATATTATATGTATATATGTATTGTAGCTATATTATTTAAGATATGTTATACGAGTCTATTATATTAATTAATTTACAATCGTGAAAACATTGCGTTGTTCGTAGACTCGATAAAATAATAACTTAATGTGGCTAAATTGTATTTTTGATTTCCGTGAATTAATATTATGCGAATAATAGTAATCGATTATTATTCTGTAGACAATACCGAATGAAAAAATTATACTAATATGTTTTTTAAACAGCGACAAAAATTGAATGACTCGATGAATAATATCAGGGGATGTAAACCTACCTGTGTAGAGAGCTAAGGCCATATTCTAATTATTATGAAAATGTCGACTGATTATTGTTATTTATATTGTACATCTGCTATATTATTGTGCCTCTGTGATACCTATATTTAGTTTGTATTATATAAAGTGTCTGCGTGACATTGTGTCAAGACTGTATATGTTTGTGTGTTTTAGTATGTACATATGGTAAACCATCGTTGCTATATATATACTATATAGTCACAAAAAAAAAATCAAATACATTATTCATTTGTCATCAACACTGAACAGTAAACATCATATTATATAGGTACATACATACATACATATATTATAATAGTAATTACTCAGTTTTATACCAACTTTATGTAAAATGAAAAACTGTACTCGACTATAAACATATAACACAAATGTATAATTTATAGTATTTTTATACTTTATAAATTCTAATTACGAAGTGTTGATTAACATTTCAAAATATTTTTCTTATAAGATGTACAAAATATGCCATTTTTTCTAAATGTCATATTACATATAATTATATAATATATACAACTATACAGTATACGTCCTACATGCCTGTAAAATATCTGAATTTTTCATTTGTATATAAAATGTAATATCACGATTATTTAAATATTTTTATAACATTATAGGTTTATGTTTATATATATATTACCTATGAAATAATATTAGTGTTATTATACAAGTACCTATATATATAATACCATTAATACCTATGTGATGTATGCGTATATACCTATATAATCTATATTATATAGTCAAATATGTATCCCTGATAATTTTTAATATAATAATATTATAGGTATATTAATTACACGTAATAGTTCTTTTTTGGATTAATGCTGAAATACCTTATGTAATTGAATTCTTAGGTCAAATCGTTTATGATAAAATAATGACTCATCCGATCAAACATTGAACAAAATATTTAAAACAATAAATAACTAAATTTTCTTCATCGGTTGAATCGGTCAAATTCGTCGGTTATCCGACATGGATTTTATTTTTGTTATACCTATCTGTTAGACCTATTATAGTAATCGTATGTCATGTATACTATTGTAATATTGTGTAATACAATTATACATATTATATGGAGTGTGGTATATATATTATATTATATTATAATGTGTTTAATGTATATAATTTATAATAATATATATACCTAGCCATATCGGTATAATTATATGATATATTTAATAATAGTATATAAATATGTGCAAATAATTTTGATAAAATAACGCTTATATTTTGGTTTAAGATTGACGAACAAAAATAATATAATTTTCTATATTAATATAGTAATATATGTATATATAATGTCAACACAAAATGTGAACATCGATATTTTTCTTTGTTGCGTTTTTCGCGTGTGTTTGCAATACGTATATACTGTGTAGTGTAAAATATCTAATTATACATGCGTGTGTTATTATGTTATATTATATATATCTATGTACCTATACGTGATCCTTATAGTGCCTCAGTTTCCGGTGTTTCGCAGGTGCACAGACGTATGGATTTCAGATTCCCCCGGGTAAAGTCCCTGGTATACAGTGTAATAATAATAATAATAATAATAATAATGATAATGATAATAATTATTATTATACGCATATCTCTCGTGCCTGCGTGCGCGGCGAAAGGGTCGACGGTGTATAAAATAAATCTTATAGCTCTCAAAACGCAGAAATGCAGCATCCCTTTTGCACACGTTAGTAAATTAAACCGTAAGTATAACACGCCGTTTACACGGCAGACGTACTTTATTCTTTCTCTTTCTCTCCCTCACTATATTTTCCTCTATTTATTTTTCACGAAGACGACGCGTCTGTGGCCAAAAAAGTTTGTGTACCTGCGTTTTATTTATAAACTACGTATTTTCCCCCAAAATTATTCATACTTTTATAACCCTTGTAATTAACCCCTTTTTTCTTTTGTACAACGACAAGATTGCATGATACGATCTTCTCTACAGTGGTTGCAGCATATACATTACTACATTATATAGATGGAACGCGCAGTTATAGGGCTATTTATTGTAAGTATTTGTTATACATTAAAATCATATAGGTACAATGTACATATAATTAATATATATAAATATATAATAATGCACGGTGTATGCACGATCATTTCTTTGGTCACCTTGTGTAATAAATATAAATAATTTTATTTAAAATAGATAAGGTATGTAAACCATATGTATCCGTTTTATTATACGGTTGAAGTATAGTTCTACAGTAAAATGCGTTTATTCATTGCCGTGTCCGCTACGCAGACCAGCCTTTTGGTTTCAAATGCTTACAGGCCATTTTAAAATGTATAGAAATACTATAATATATATAATTATATTATTATAACATCATACAGTACCTACCGTTTAAATGTTCTTTTGGTACCTATAGTTGTTCAATTGTTATAAACCGTAATGAACAATTATTTAAAAACTAAAAAAAAAAAAATTACAAAATACTGACTATAAAATCAGATTTAAAATATATACATTGCAGTTTTCATTTTATTTTCAGAAAGCCAAAGAAGACGTTTTATAATTCACTATTAAACCTCAGCATCCATCAAAATGACCCGAATCATTTGGACTACAGACAACGACTATATATGATGTATAATGTATTATATTTTCACGTATAAAATTATTATCCATATACGTATAATAAATAATAATATTATACGATTTAAATAGGAATAAAATAAAATTTAACAATACACTTGAACAATAGACTACGAGTATCACGCCGCCGAGACCGATTTTGTTTTAAAAGCCTTTTAATTGACTCGCTCTGGCGTCGTGGATTGAATGATCATCATTTATGAACGAGTGCTTTTACATTATGTGCATTGTACGAACTCGTATTTTTTTATTTTAAAATCAAAGACTTAACCACGTCTGTTGCACATCAAACGGACGATGGCGTGTAAATATCGAATAATATATAAAGTCTCCGATGCACCTTAAGCGCTGCAGTACGCCACGTACAATATATAGATATATATAAGTATAAATGCGGTGCATCTGTTGTGTACGCATTTTCGCCCCGTTTGATCGGTCAAAGGCGATTGTTCCTCGTCAGTGGATTCCCCGAGGGTTGTACTGTTGTTGTTGGTGGTGTTGGTTTTTTTTTCTCGTTATACCGGTTGTTGCGGCTGATGCACCCCGTGTGTGTGTCTATGAATATATATACTTGGAAGTTATTATTCGTATATAACTCTCGTTGGAAAACAAAACTATATATAAACATACAATGCAGTCTATTGTCTTTGCTGTCCGCAAAAGAGACAGGAGAGAGGTGAGGGAGAGCATTATAGTGACTTTTTTTGATTAAAAAAAAAAATGTTCTTCAGCGCGCCCCCAAAGGGTTTGTCGTGGAAACGCTTTCGCTTGTTTAGTTGTACATATATATATATATATATATCATATACATGATCATCGTCCGAATGCGGATTGAAATGCGTTTTCTAGTTTTTAACACTACTTTAAGATTGGATATCGTCATCACCGGTCTTATTTATGGATGTTGTAATTTACTATAAAAAGTAAAAACAAATGACAAAAAAATATATACATAAAACGCAGACTTATTGAGTGAAAAAAAAATGTCTTAGATTAGGATATTTAATGACATTAAAAGTTTGTTACATTAAAGTATATAGTTTTGTCTATGATCATCTAACTAAACTTTTTGGTTTTAGACTTATTTTCCATTATGATTTAAGTTATTTTGCGTTCAAAATATAGTTCAGTTATTATATGTTTCAAATGAAGCATGAAATTGACATTAAAACAAATGTTAGCATTATGCTTCTCAGTTTTTTCAATAATATTATTTTTCTCAGATAGATATTATAGTACATAATGATAAATATTACGCAATGATAGGTGTTGTATAATACTCTTCAAATAAATATGTAAAAAAATTACGTTAATACATTTTTTTAGGGTGGGGGGGGGAATCAATCGTTCCTTATAATAAATGCTATTGTGCGATGGTATATATAGTATACCTATAGTAGTAGGGTATAAATTGTTTAATTTTAATCCGCTTTATTTAAATAACATAGGTACCTATATAGTACATAATGTTGTATGTATAACATTGGTCCTTTTTTTAAATAAGACAATTTGAACACATTTTAAAAAATAATAACAAAATCTATGTACATTGTACACAATACACATTTATTAGAATATTATCAATTAAAATAATAGTATTTCCAGAAAATTTTTATGTTCAGTATAATGAAATTATTTTGTTTTTCTAATCTTTGTATTCAATGACGTAATTCACCTGCTACTTTATAGTATTATCTATTTTAGATAGCGATTAATTTAAAAATATATTACAAAATAAATAGGTAGGAACATTATAATAATGTAAAATATGTTTATCAAATACTGCTCATCTATATTATAACAGTTGTAATTTTAATCATATAGAGCTATAATCTTAAATAAATTTAAACATTAATAGGAATAATGGATTCTTATTCCACGTTGTGTATAGGGTTTTATCATTAAAAAAAAAAAAAACACAAATAAATATTATAAATTATCATATTCATTTGTATATAATATGTTAAATGACTGCTTATAATAGTTAACGATTATTTAAATCTATAAAATATGAATATAATGGATAACGATTGTATTATAGGTATTTTATTTAATTTTATTAATTCAAGTTTAGTTATATATAAATATATTCTCAGATTGTTCCTCTCTTTACTAATTAAAGAGTTATAAGTTAATAACTATTACTAAGTACGAATATTGAAGCTGTTATTAATTCAATAAACATAATACATTTATAGCTTGTTTTGTTAGATTATTATTAATAATGTTATTTACCAATTATAAGCTACTTAATATATTATACAAATAACTTTTCTCGGTCGATTAAATCTAACTAACATCTTGAACAAATCAACAAAGTTATTTATATATTTGTTTGAAAAAAATAATTTTTTATTTTATTAATTATAGGTACCTACGTTATTAAAGCTATCAGTCCAAATTATACATTTTATTTGAAGTCAATGGGTATAAAACAGTTAAAACGGTTATTCACATTACTAATTACAACATTAAAATGTACTTTTTTAATATTAGATGTTATCCACGTCATCTAACTATATCTAAGGCCATTGAACATAATGCATGGGTCTTTGGTGATATGAGATTACATTATACAATATAACATATAGTTTTTATAAAAATAATAAAAAAAATTTAAAAGTATATAAATATATATTATGTATCATATTGTATAAATGTATAATATTTGACCGATGAGATTTGATGCCGTTAAGGGTTCTAGTAGTTTGATGATACATAGGTTGGATCTGGTTGCAAAGAGATTCAGAAGTCCAGAAAGGGGGTTTATAGATGAGATTCTCAATTCGTTCCTAATATACATTTACTTCTATATTGTATAATGCCCACCTACTAAGAATAATGTATCAATAAAAGTCTATTTTATTTATTAATATTTTCAGTAGATATATTATATTATTAAATTGTATACACATCACAGAACACAGTACATATTATAATATACACATTTTGTTTTCAAACTATTATAATAATTATTATGCTACGAAATATATACTCAATACTAACACAAATATTCACACATTTATAGTTATACACACGAAGAGAGGAGTGTGTGCTACGATAACCCCAAAGCTTGACCCTGCCAGACGTTGCATCATGTTTTTCAGACTTTTATGGTCTGTTATCAGCGGAACGTTCGGTGAAGCATAATTATTTTCTCGATCATTTATCATTGAATAAAACTGTCTGCAAGGCTAACCGTAGAAATTGTTCTGACTCGGCTGTATATTATAATTTATAATTTTAATATATTATATATTATACACTATATACGGTGTGATTCACAAATAGTACCGTGATTTAATATAGACACCTCTGTATACTATTATACTATATTATATAGTTGTATTTTAAAATTCATAATGTTTTTTTTTTTTATAAATTTTCCTGATTTAAATCGACACATCGTTAATTAAGCAGTATATATACGTCGATACTTGTGCTCTTTTAAAATAATTACCTATATTATGCTTTGCAGAAATATAATAATTATAATGATTACGCCATAGATAAAAATAATTTAATGTTTTATTTTTTATTCTATTACAGTACCTTATATTACAGTGAATTCAATATTTTTATTTTTAATTTCCAAAACTGTAATCTTTATTGATTTCTCTAGTTACGAAAATTAATTCACAAAATTAATACGCCATTTACGCAATATTTTTCAATTCCCTTAGTATTTAAATAATATAAATAGTTAATTTTCACGGTATAATACAAACACTGTAGCTCATTTCGATTTCACAAAAATATTAACTTCGATTAAACCATTATATTATAGGTATACATACAACTACCAGGTACCTAATATTAATTATTATTATATTATTGATTTTATTATTATTTCTAGATAGTTTGTCGTTAATAGACAAATAGGAATAACTTCATATATGTATTCATAAAGGTTAATGATGAAATAAAATAGACTGTCTCACAGATTTTTGCAATGCACCGATGATGTTCTTTTGTCAAAATACAATAAAGTTTAATGCAATAATATGTACTTAATAAAATCAATGAATACTTAACATTTATCATTGTTTTTTCTAAAAAGCATTTGTCGGTTTTTAATATGAACAACTTAATACATTTCAAACTCAAAAATTACTGTGTTATTGAGGTTAAAATACTGACAGGTTATATCTATTCAATAAGTATTTAATTTGAAGAACACGATGCAGATAATGAAGAGAGTAAAAGTATATTTAATTCCATTGAACTGAAAGTTGTATATACATTATTCATGTAAGTTAAGTATGTGTAGTATATTTAAAATTAAATTGATACTGTTGAAGTCTTCAGAAGTAATTATTGATCGATTTTGATGTAATCGTGCGTTTGTATTTTATAACATCAAGGCAATCGCATATTTTTCTTTTCACAATATATTCTTTAATAGATGAATTAAATTACGTTTTAATCATTTAAACGCTTATACATAAATTACAATTTTATACTTGAATAATATAATATATCATGTGAATATTTTGTATAATTAATGGGTCGTACATCTAAAAATGCATACTTAATATAATTTAATACGTATAGGTGGTTTTGGTTGTTCAGAGAAGCTTACTCAGTGAATTAAATACCATAATATAATATAAATGCATATACAATATATAGTTACATAGTATGCAAATGCATTATAATTATACTTGCATAATATAATATAATATTATAATTTATTTAATATATAATATTACAAGCTTGCAAATCGGATATTCGATTTTAACAGACTGTCGTCGTTAGATACTCATTTTTGACACGTCTGGTGCGGTTATAGATTGTGTGCCGTCCCCAGTGTCTCGTCAACCCACCAGTGGAGAAGGGGCGAGGTATTCGTTGCCGATTTCGATTAAGTCCACAGCCATCGGATGTACGAGTGTTTTTTATTCACACCGTTTAAATGTATCGTTAAGTCGAACCGGAATAGAATATAGTCGAACACGATAAATGATGTATTATTGCTGCTGTAGCATACACACACACACACAGTGAACCCGCACACGACAGATGTGTGTTTTGTACGCGCGCAACCTATATAGCTATATACAATATATAGGCATCAGCGTGTATAATGTAATAATATAGGCAATCATTCAATTTGTCACCATCGAGAAAGGGTTTTTAATTATATTCTTTCGGTGCGTTTCGCACACGTGTAGTGATGCGTGGTGCATATATATATATATATATATATATATAGAAGTCAATGGCCTGTTTATAAAAGAAATAATAAATAAATATTCTAACGAGAGCCGCGATGGTAATAATAATAATAATAATGGTAAAAAAAAAAAATTCAAATGCAACCGCATCGGCGGCGGCGGCCAATTGAAACAATTAAGACATTCGACCCGTATATACGATTATACGTATAATATATTGTGTAATGCGTGTGTATAGGCGCGTGTGCAATACCCCGTGATAATTTATTCGTTAACCCCGTAGGACCGTATACGGAGTAAAGTGTATACTCGACGCGTATTTACGCGCACAGTCGTATATATACTACGGCAGTCGTGCGGGTTAGAGCGCACACGCATTCAAACCGCCACCATCATATTGTATGGCCGCAACAATATGGTAATTCGGGATCGGGTCCTGATTTAAATTCCCTCCGTCTATATATATATATATATATATATAAAGTACGCGTATTATATTCTATTTCACCGTCTGTTTATAGCCCGCGGCGGCGGTAGCGGATCGACCGTGTATTATAATGACGCGCGTGAGAGATCACCTCCTTCGCGCGCGGACCGGGTTATAGAGCGTAATAATGTCCCTTACATATTATTATTATTATTTCCCGCAACTGCGAAATCTAATTTCACGTTTACGCGCCGTCCTCGTTGGCCGCCGGCTTGTCGGCGAATTCATCATATATGCGCGACTTATTTATATATATATTATACACGTATGCGCACGCTTGTATGCATCGTATATAATGGTATTCGCAGACCATGTACTGATTAAGACGATTAAGTATATGTATAATATGTATTAGATATGTCCGGAAAAATATGTCTAATACTGTATAGTTATATAATATAAGGGGCAGTTTATGTAAAGTAGTCTGTACTTTTGAAGTGATGAATAACTTAATAATGGTACTGAATGATATTCTAAGCGAGATCGAGAAATCTGAATCTTACATTTTTGGTTAAATTTTGAAATTATAAACAGTAGGTTGTAGAACGATAAGTCCTGTACATAATGACCGGAGGTGTTTTAACGGTCACCGCCAACTAAAATTAAATATATAGACCATCGTCATTTAGAAATATAAATAATACGTCTCAATAAAATATATATTTTTTTAATTCATACAAATGTTAAATAATTATGTAGGTATATGTATGCACGTTTTAATAATCTATAAACTGCATCATGTTTGCATTACTTAGATTCGTTTTGCGTGTTTATGTAATATTGTTTTAGGTATGGATTGGTTCGTAGGTAATTATAATTTACTTGGTAATATTCTCAATATTGGTTAGGTATATTAATGTGATTATGTGAATATTGAAAAAATTTTATGTTTGACTAGATATTAAGCAATTAAGTGGTAAAAACCACCAAAGTAGTATAAAAATATTACTTTGGGAATTTCATAGAATATATAATAATGCAATGTAAATATGTTAGAAGTAATAGGTACCTATAAAAAGTAGGCGATTTAAAAACAATATTTTTGTTATTGTTAAAAAAATGTAAATAACTATACCTTACATTTAGGTATTGAATTATATTATTTCGTATAAATATATTGAAATAGTTTATGTGGAAAATGAGTCGTGCATTATAATTTTTCTTACTGCCAACTTTGTTTAATTATTTTCATAATGTTATCGTTTCTGACTATAATATATTCAACAGGTATTAAATTAATAAAATGTCTATAATTTATATTTTATATTAATGAACCCCTCATATTAATTTCCATAAGAAATTGTACTGACTACTGTTTATTTTTTCACTTAGAAAATCTTTAATCACGAACGGATAAATAAACATCACACTCGTGTCCAATATAACCTTGGAAAACCAATAATCACTTATTTTATCAGGAAATATTAAGCTAGAAATCTTATATAAATGATAAACCCAATAAGGTGTTATTATTAATATCAATATACAATATGGATACTGCTTGTTTAATATTTATAAATTAAAATAATATTTTAATAATAATTTTTTTTTATATTTATATAACTAGCTAGATTTTCCAATCTATTTATTTTGTGCTGCAGTGTTCTTTATACAACGCACATAATATACCGAACAATATTTATTTATATAAACATATAATATGATGTCGACACATATAGGTAAAAGGCATCATTCCAAGTGCATACAGCTAGGTAGTGACTAGTGACTACTATAATGTCAATAATAAATAATAATAATAAAAAAAAATTGAAATGGACATGCACATTTTGTATAATCGTGCCGATATCGTGTTTAGAAACACGCGCAGGTTCTTTAAAACAATACTCAGACATAAGCCGCGTGGTTTGCACAATAGGCGCCTATATATAATATTAAATATATTTCTGTCCACATCATACCGATATACTTCGCCTGCAGTATCTACAGCGGAACACTCGAAAACGGGTCGTCGCGGGTCGTGTTCGCGCGGGGACGAAGAGTCAGCAATTTTACGCGCGTTTTAATAATGCCTGCGGTAGCCGCATAGTGTGTGTATATGTATAATATAATTTGTTAAGTAGCGGTAATGAAAAAGGATAAAAAAAAAAAAAGAAGCGTTACATTAAGAGGCGGTGCACTAAAAACACAAGGGTTTAAGTGCGACTCGATTGTTTATGAAGAACCTCATCCGAAAGAGAGGATTAGTGCGCATATTATATTATTATAATATATAATATAGGCCGCGGTGTTCGTGTTAAGTGGAGGGTAATGGGCGCGTATAATATATATATATATACACCCAGAGCGGAGAGACATCGCTGTAGGGGCAAGCGCGCGGCGCTGTCTCGCTCTCTCAAAGACTTACCGCCGGCGGTGAAGGGATAAAAATATTTGTTTTTAATTTATAATGAGATTCGTAGGAGACTAAAAAACCAAAAACAAAAGGGATTCGGGCACGTGTTCCGGTGGAGAACTATTACACAACGGTGTGCGTCGGCATTCACAGACGATTTTTTTTTCGTCTATTTTACTCTGACAATACGTGGCGCGCACGAGACTATACGGAAACGACGACCCTCTGGCCGCCGCCGCGTGTTTAAGACAATGCACGCGCGTTAAAATTATTACCGGGTAGATATACCTATATGTGTATCATTAATGAATGTACATAATATACGCATATGAAACGTTTGCCACTAGAACACGACCACACGGGTGATGACGATATATAGGCGCGTGTCTATATTATAATAATTACACGTCGTACACGACGACAGGAGGGTAAGACACAGGTGGTCTGGTGGTATGAGGATGTAGTACAGTTTGTATATATAATATACAGAAGTAGACGCGCTACGCGTTGTATATATATATATAATTATAATGTGCGTTCAATGATTTATATGAGTAAAAGGATGTGTCCGCAGACAAACTTCTGTGTGTATAATACTTTGAGTGAATGAAACTTGTTAAAGTTAGAAACGTTTACCTACTACCTGCGATAGATGATAGTATACGTCGGATTTTTAGGATATTTAGTTGGAATATATAGGAATTCGTATATGTATATACAATATAAAAAAAAAAAAACGATTATTTTATACGCGTAGCAGAAAAATATTATAAATAATATATATATATATATATATATAATATAAAAGCCAAAGTACAAACACAATGTTCTCAATTTAGGTTCGATAATAGAAAATTAATTTCCATTAGCCCAACAATACACAATTGATTCTGCTGACCGCAAATTTGCCATTTCGCCTGACGGGTCAGAAAGATAAATTAAAAAAACAGTGCGCTGACAAGTACAAATTAATTATAATTAAATACAAATTTATTTATTAATTAAATTAATTAATATTAAATTACCCAACAGAAATATGTATTAATATTTTGTTTTATGATACTATATCAACTATTGTTTAATATGAATTATTGAAAATTTTGAACACATCACAAATCCATTAAAATATTGTGATGTACAGACTTGTACTAAAGGGGGGAGGGAGCCAATAATGCACTATCATGGGTTGATAACTTGTTCCTTTCCACGACTCTATTTTAACTTTCAAAAGAAATTTCAAAAAAATAAAATATGTATGTGTAATCAAAAATTATTTAATTACAATTGTGATAAATTAACGTTTGCTAAAAATATTTTAAAGTTTATAAATTAACAATGATTCATAGTATGATTTTTTTACTATGACGAGTTACAGTTACTTTTTATTATCTGTTGTTATGGGTTTTTAAATGTATCGTGTAATTGTAGGTACATTTATTTTGTTCGTCTTATATTAATAAATTTATTTCAGATAGAATAAAATTATATATATATATATATTATCATACAAAAGTAATAATTAAAATTATTTAGATGTGAATAGAAGAGTTACAATTTTAAAGTTGAGATACGTCTATGAAGATGTTCCAATATACTTATAATATATAGTATGAGTCTTTTATCCAAGCGTGATGGTATGTCATTAAATATTAGATATTCAAAGTAAATCGTCAATAATTATTAAATTAATTAATATTTATATGTTTTTATGATACTTTTCATACTAAAATAAAAATTACTCAAACACCGCTTATAGCAGGGGTCGCCAACCTTTTCAAACAAGTGAGCTACATTTGAAATTTTTAGTCCCAGGTGATCGACATCTAGGAGAATTTAGGTCTTTAGGAAGAGATTTGTTTTATGAGCAAAAAAAAAAAAAAAGGTCTGAAAAAAGGTGCACACTTGCACGTGACGACTAATAAATTGACAGTCGAGTTAAAAACTGAAACTGACAATAATTCTGACTATTTATTGTAGCCGAGGCATTATGGTAAATTCCTAGAATACAATATAGCAGTCAATATTAACCGATTATTTATTACGCGATCGACCGATAATGGTAAATTTAATTTTTTAACGATCGACCTATAGTCCTAGAAAGATCGACCAGTCGATCGCGATCGACTGGTTGGCGACCCCTGGCTTATAGAGTACGTGCGTTATTACTTCCTCAACTGCAACATACGTATTTTTACGAAACGGTCGACGAGGGCCTGTCGTAGGTACAGTTTACCTATTAAATATATATTTACTATATTATATGCACCACGACGTATAATACGTAATGACCGAATAGACGCATTCATATTTTGTATAATATTTTGTTTTTTTTTCCGGTTCCCGTACGTTAGATATTGCCTACGAATACCTACGGTGTATATTTACCCTCTTCGGTGTAGGCCGTCAGATTTTTGTCCGTTATGATATGGCCATTAATAACAATAATAAACAATGACGAAAACAATATGATATACGCAAAGGTACGTCGTTATAATAGGATATCGTGGGGGCATCGGAACGGGTTGTGCGAGTAACATCGAGGGGGCAACAGAACGCCGAACGTCTTCTCTTGCCCGGTGCGCATATACAATAATAACGCGATATTATATTCTCACACTGGACACTCGCCGCCTAGACCCATTGTCATACGAAACGCGTATACTTACGTCGTCGCCGGCGCTGCAAAATCGGACGCGGCCTCTTTCCGGGTCCGGTTTCGTGGGCATAACATTATATTATGTCCAGCGCAGCCGTTGTCCGTTTATATTATACGCGCGATATTATAAGGTATGATGCGTGCGTATACATACACACACACACACACATATATATATACAAACAATATAATGTGCACGCTGTCGATACCCGCGCGTCGGTCTGAAGTCTGACGGGGTGAGTTTTTCGGGCGAAAGAGTTTTGACAGCGCGGTGAAGTATTGCTTACTGTCATCATCATCGTTGCACGGTCATTGTGCCCGTCCGTCTCACGTAGTATAATTTACACACACACACACACACACACACATATGTGTATATTATACATTATACACACACTACTATACACAGGCACCTTTGGTCATTTTATCAAATAAGGCTCGTATAATATTATATCATGAATATATACATATATAGTTTCCCATAGGTTATATAGCAACATATATTACACTGTATATTATATACATGGCCGTTGTGCCGTTTCTCATTAGGTCCCGATAAAAAAAAACACCGTACCACGAATATATACACACTATACACATAGACATTCACGTAAATTTAACGTATTATAATTTATAGCGTTTATTCACATATTATTTAGTCCGCATATTATGCCTTAAAACTAGATATTTTCATATATTATTATGTACTACTATTTGTATTATTGTATGTATAATTGTTTTCTAAAATTATATTGTTAATGCATCAATACACTACGGCATTTGGATACATAGATATTTATGAACATAATATATTTAATGTCAGATACACATAATGGTATCGATTTAAAAGTGGAAAATTAAAATATTCTTTTTCTTAAATGTTTCATTATACGTCATACCAACAAAAAAAAATGTTATATTTAAAAAAATAAACACTTGATCGTATTGTTCAACCAGTATAGATATAGATTAGCTCCGTTCAGAATCTAAAACGGAATTACTTAATAATATAATATCTATAATATTTTACAATAATAATAGTTATGCATTTAATAAAGTTAATATAGTAATTGGATTCATGAATTATAATTCGTGAAAAAAAAATCTCTGGTATAGTATTTTAAGAGATAAAATAGTAATTAATCTTTTTCTTCGATTGCTCTTGTTATACGACAGTGATTTAAAAAGTCTCAAATTTATATAAATGGTTAGTGTATTTAAAATAATCATCAATCGACATGCCATAATCGTATATAATGGTTTTTTATACATATAAAAAAAAATTAATCACAAATTTTATTATAAATTAAAGTAATATGTTGATTGACGTTTTCGAGTTAATTATTTTTAATATTCTTTATTTAGATGTTGAATACTCGTATATAGTATAGGGATTATATTATTTCAGTCTTCCAATCTTTTATCATAAAAAGTTCTTTTATTTTTAGACTCTTTTTGATGTTTCCGACACTCTCGAATGCTGTAGATTGTAAGCCAGACGTTATTCGTCTATACTCTATAGGTTTTAATCTAAATATACGTACCTATAATTTTTAAGATAAACCAATAAATTAACAATTGAATTATTATTTGATTGGGGTATATAAATTAAATTAATAAATTCATCTTCTTAAATCTATAACAAATGATTTATGGTGACAATAATATACCAAAAACAGTATTTGTTTACACAATTGCACTGTTGTTTGATGGGATGAGAACGTGTCACTTTCCAAACCACCGTATGGATTTGTTTAATACTAAAAGAATGGTATTTTTATTCAAAGAGTTTTATGTGTTAATGACATCTAGATTGTGTTAATATTCATGATAAATCACAATGCTGAGTTCGGTCTTTAACCGATCAAAGTCAGTTCAATAATGTAATTTGATTTGTTTAAATATTATCATTCGTATTATTTCTCCAACTACACAGAAAACCGTGAACGATTTGGTGTGTTTTAAATTTTATTCTCAGTTCTACGCAAACATTATGTAAATTTATGACTAAAATCTAAATTATAGTACTTATTTATATATCATTATATTTTATAATATTATTGTTCTCAATTTCTCATAATATTTTATTTTTCATTGAGTCCAAATTAATTAGTTCTCTGAAAATATTACTTATTAGTAAATAACGGAGTCATTATTATTGGTATTAATATGTTAAAGTATTTAATTATCATATAAAAACGAATACTATTATATATTTTTTTTTATGTCCGTATATTTATAAATTTAACTATAAAGAGTATTTATTACATAATATGCATAATATAAGATTAAACACGTTCTTTACATTCAATTGTACAATTATTTAATCTTAATAATTACCTACACTTATTTTATTTTATCTATTTACAGGATGTAAGGATGTATTTTATAGAAACGAAAATGGATATAATGATGCCCTTTGGCGCACACATATTATTATATCTATTGTTGTAGCAATGTTCGTTCCGCCTAATCCCTTCGTATCTAAGTCGTTTACGTATCTTTAAACAGATAAAAGTCATTAATCAATAACTTTATAGTAACGAAGACGTGTCGGTGCAAGGCCAAAAAGGTCTCCCATATGGTTTTTGAATAGTTTTTAATCGTTTGAAATTGAATTATTGATTAATTTAGTGGTTTATGCATCATTTTATACAGCTGTAGTATTATGTTTAATCTTTGTGTCCAGTTTCACTTCACATAACAGGTTCTTATCGATTTAAACGATATTTATTATTTTGGTGGATAATTTGTTTGAATGCATTACTGTTGATAAAAACTTAACTGAGTAGATAATAAATAATTAATTACTGTGGATAAGATGAGATACGCGTGATGTTCACGTAAAAACTAATAATATTATTAATAAGGAAGTACTTTGAATAATTTAAGAGCTATAGGTAGGATTGATGAAATATTTTCTAGGATTTTTTTAAAATAATTTCTATGGGTTTGAATAAATATTATTGCATGCGTAATGATGAACAGTACAATATAATATTTTTACTATGGTATTATAATTGTTGTTAGCTCATATAATAGCGATTGAAACTGATTTCAGAGTATTTGATACAGTAATATTGATATAGAATCAACGTCATGTCTCTTCAGTAGTCAGAGCATACTATTGATTTTCGATTTCATTTCATTACGAACACACATTTTTACTGCGGCTTTATTCAAAGCGCACTTATAATAGAGGAGCCCCTAGAATAATCGTTCTCAGCAGGTAACTATTATTCTTTATTTTCTACTATATAGACATACAGTGACACTTTAACGACTTTATTGGTTCGAACCCTATACAACCCATCATGTATATTGCGAAACTCGTCGACGATGAAAAACAACCTGTACGGTTTCAATACTAATTACCGAGTTCAATTTGCTCCCCGTCGATTTCGACCTACACGTAATACGCCACCGCGTATATGCATAGCCTAAGGGTGAGATCCTGTGGCAGATGCGTACCCCCATATATCGGTGCACCCTTATGTCTTAGGCACTCGAAATCTCGCAATCGGACAATAGTATTGCATCAATGACAGATGTGGGGCAACCACTGCAACGTTATACGACCCCCGCGGGCCATTGGGCAGTATTTTTTTTTCTAAAACAATTGACTACGAGCAATATTTTGTAGTACCAATAATATTCGTATTCAAATGCGAAACGGAAATGGGTATAGATTTGTATTGAATGTATTTTATTGTGTATTATATTATATGTTATTCACTACTATTTTGTACTTACTATAGTTTTGATTTTTTTAAATCAATCGAATTTATTTGATTATTCAATTTACATAGGCAATACCATGGGGTTTTAGGTTATTGTATATGTATTTTAAAGTAGGAACCAACATGATATACTTGTTTAAATATCTTTGTATATTGTATAATGTATATTTAATATGTATATATAACATAAAGTTGACGAGTAACAATAAAAGCAATTATAAACATTATAATTTATAATTTATCTTCCTGTTTTCATAATATATTAATAATTGATAAAATATATCTGTTGTTTATTCGACTAAAACTTACTCTCATAATATTCCTGACTAGTAATGTGAAAAAATAATTTGCATAAAAGTTACAGAAAAATCATTTTTAAGATTGTCATTGATAAAATCTAATGTAAAACAGAAACGCTTTGAAATCGGAATTCTATAACAAAAAAAAATTAAAAAACGAGCGAAGTTTTTCTTGTTTATTTGTTTATTATACTATTCCCCTGTCGTTTCGTCGTTTTTATTTTTCTTCGACAGATGTAAACTTTTATATTAAAAGAACGAGGCACATAAGAATAAAGAAACGTTACACCGAAGACGATTTTCGATTTAATTTTAACACTCATATTATTCCCTTGCGATATGAAACGAGTTTTTACGCGTGTCCAAAATTTTAAACGCACACGACTTGTTTTTAGCATTTTTATTTTTTCCAAATCGCGGTTGTATAAAGGTACATTCTAATATATATATATATGTATATACACATAAATATAATCCACACAATACGTGTACGACGTATTTAAATTGTGTCTTTTTGATGCGGTAGTACTCGGCATTCGCGTGAGCATGCGTTGGCACGGGAGTTCGGAACTTATTATATGTGTATAACTTGAGTATATTACTATATTTTATATTATAGCGTGTGTGTACATTATGTGTATATACATATTTATATTCACTGCGAGAGAGAGAGAGAGAATGATATGCACTATGTTATTATTTACATTATATAGCTCGCCGTCACCAAGCTGACTAAGAGAGGTTTTACTCGCGGTCGGCGGTATGCGCGCATTCCTCGTCCCATAAGAGACTCGTCGAGAGTCATATTGAGCTAGCGAGCAACAACTGCAGCAGCAGAAACGGGTCCCATTAATCAACAGGCCTCAACATAACACTAATCATTCGGCCGAACACCCATTTCATATATGATATAATACAATGTAATACCTATATATACACGATATATACAGCGTATGTATATATATACGCGTAAATTTGTGTCATGTATACATATATATATATAATGTTATTTGGATTCACGTCTCCAAAATACGGACAACTACGTTGCTATTGTGCTGTCAATCAGACGTTCCATCGTCCGCGGTATCGTTCGTTCGTTCGCGCCGCCTGTCCTGCAGAGCGCCTAAACCATCATCGCACAGTATTCGTGTCGGTCGACGAGTGACGACGAATGTTATACTCGCGATGACGGTAATAATCTATAATAATGATGATAATAATAATAATAGTTCATTTAATATATTATTACAGCAAATCGTAGTCATATTCTACATTGTATGATATCTTTTTTGGCATAGTCAAAATTTTATCTATACATTCTACAGATAGGTACTTGTACTCTTACTCACTTAGTCTCTTGTATATCATATTGTAATATTTATTAAAAGTTTAAAATATATAAAACGCGTTCATTCTGTTTGGACTTAACCGATATAATAACATATATTTGATTATGTCAATACGTGGTAAATTCCGAAGTGCCAAGCGCGTAAATCCATCCCTGGTGGTTGTATTTATATAAATCAACGTGTTCATATACTATAATATAGGTATAACTTATATTAGTAATATATATTATGCTGATGATGTACATAGTGTCTAAACTCATTATTTCGTAACTTTTAACTTTTTATACTTTAAATAATATTAAATATTAATACAAAACAATATTTATTAAAAAATTCATATTTTATAATTTTTCTTTTTAAGTTGTTACTTTTTTAATGACAGCATATATTTTATGTTTTTTTTTGTATAAGCAATTGTAAAAATATTATTTTGTAAAGACATCAAATTATGTAAAAAAATAAAATAAAAACTTACGAAATTATGAATGTAAACTTAAGTAGACCACTTTCTAGTTAACAACAGCTGTTTCAATTATATTCGTATTATGTGTTAGAGATACTATTATATTTTTACCTAGGAGGTATATTATTGGTCATTATTACTTATAATAATACTTAGTGTTTTTACACAAAAATATTATACTTATAATATGTTGCTATATGATTTCGACAAACTAGAAAAAGCGTTTCTTACAGCATAATCTCAGAAACATAACCACAAGTGTACCTACTCTATAGAATACTTCAATAAGACTTTATAGAGTCCACAATCCACATGTATATTAAACTGTTAAATATACAATATTATCTACATAATTACAGATTTTTTAGACAAGTCCAACGATAATATGACAATGTGTACGTTTACCGATTTAAGTGAATTCGTATATCATCGCGATTTTGCGTGAAAAATAGTATGTATTATAAATAGTAAATGGGTCATAATATTATGATGCGGTGCACGTGTATACAGCAGCTCCATTTAGATTTGTTTAAAAGGTATAAACTTTTTTTTTTGTTTCTGAAGTGTTAAAAAAAAGGATTTTAACGTTTTTATATGTGTCTGTGAGAGTATTCCACACCATATATACATATATATCTACAGTACCATATTGACTGTCGCATTATTTGTACAGCTCCGGGGCAAACAAAAAAGAAAAAAAGGCAAAAAAAGAGTGCGGTGAATAAAAATGAATAAAAGAAGAACGAACAAATAATACTGCGCCGTCTGTCTCTGTCTCTGTCTCTCTTTATTTTTTTTAATTTGACTTCTCTGTAGCCTTAATCAAGTTACGCCTGGGATATGGGGTCCAGATTGGATTTGCGATATAGCCGAAGGTCACTTGGGTTTTATACATACCCTGGGGAAATGATGCGGTCGCCTGTGTGATTTCCCGTGGCCACACACTGCTGCAGCCGTGGTGGTAGGAGTATATATTATATACATACATATATATTTATGTATAGCGGTGGCAGTGTAGGTACGTAATAATTGTAGTATTATAATATCGGGTTATGGACGGTTCCGTGGATTTTATTAGCTTAGACGGCCCCGAGTATACCTAATAAGTAGATATAGACCACGGCTGCTACCCCGATATAATAATAATAATAATAATAATATCATTTATGACGGGACTCGGCTGTCACACGCGTTCGCAGTTATTGTCAGGTAGTCGACTGGTGTGGACGTGGCGAAGAAAATAATAATTATAATAGGTACACATAAAAGATAAATCGATTTTTTTTCTATAAACCTTATAAACTTAAATTATAAAATAAAATATAAATAAAAAAAATAATGTTATATATTAAACGCAGTATATTGTACCTATCGTAAATTATAATATTATAATTGTTTGGTTTATACTGTAACAGCCGGCTTGCATACTTTGCATGTCTTGCGTTGTGTTGTCAAAATAAATATTTTTGTAAACATAAGAACCGACGAGGTGGGTGACCGCGTAGGTCGATTTCAGTTGTGCACCGTGCCGACCTAGACAATATTAATTGTGACTTGCGATCGTACGACCAAACTGCAGTGTTATTTTATATTACATTCCGACACGTTATTCAATGTAAATACACACAGACATGCGTACACATTAGTATATACACATTACAGTTGTACACATATTTTATGATTAAAGGTTTAGCCGAAACGCCGTATACTCGAGGTACCTCGAAATTGTTTAAAAGACTGTGGGTACTTAAATCGTATCAAAAACGGCCGAGATCGGAATGGCCATTAATTCTTCTGGCCGTTGAATAAATTAGGGGAGAGGACGGCGGCGACCACCAAGTCGAGTTCAGGCGAGTGCAGTTGTTGTTGTTGTTGTACTCGTTTTACGTTATTATATATATTATAATCATACACACACACACACTTTAATAAATATAGATATAGGACAGTGTTATTGTGCACTATTACATTCGCTTACGACGCGAGCACGGACGACGAGGACCCTGTGCGGTTGTCGGTCGCGAGTTTAGTCCATAAATTACGCGATGCACAAGTATATCTTTGCGCGGCTAAACTACCCTACGCCCGCGCGCCAAATAAATCATCGTGAAGCCGCCGCCGCCTCCGCCGTCTGTCCACCACCGACACACACACGTCACGCGTGCAGATATTATAATGTATGTATAATGTATATATATATATAGGTTTACAGAAGTGCCGTTTATACCGGTGTACATGTATATATATATATATATCATATTGCAGTGTTGTTATTATTATTAATTATTAATCCTCTCTCGCACACGGCGTGCCTCGCATAATAATAATAATAACGACAACGGTAATTAATCGTTTTCTCACGCCGCCGCGGTCGGTTAGCTCTCGCCATCAAGAATGTCGCGCTTTTGTGTCCCCGCGACGACCGTCTTACAATCGCCTGCAATACGTCTTGTACAATCGTATATATATATATAATGCGTGCGAATTGAACGCGATATGACAATACCGATAGATATAACGTGTACTATATGATATCGTACCACCCGTTAAGTCGTACGTCAGACGTTTCGTAACTGCGTATGATGTGTGTATAACGATGCCGGCGACGGTCGACGACCCAACGCAAACGTGTGCAGAAATCATCGCTAAAACCGTCGGTAAACGCCGCCGTCGTCACGCGAATAGGTCGGCGAAAGATCCGCGCACCTAATTCATGATTACTCTATAACAGACTACTAATAGTTATGAAATCGCTGCTCATACCTTAATATCGTGATGATATTGTACTGTACGCGTTATTGCGGGGAACTATATGTCTTATAATATTATCATATTATACTGTTTTTTGCCTGTATTATACTGATTTATTGTTTACATTATTTATCGTCTTCCGTGTTTATTGTCTGTAACCAACTCCATAATGATTGCAGTATTTCAATTACGATCTATTATATCGTGTTTCCGAGTTAAAAATGCTTACTAAGACATTTAACGTTACGTGTCGGTTTTTTTGGATCAATAAATCTTAGAAATCACTAATCAGGATACAATTTAGTATTGATGTCTCGTCCACAGACATAAAAAAGTTGGTGTATTATATTTGTGTGATTATGAGTGCATCTCGGTTTGTTTTTGACGCGTGATATTATTATTTACTAAAATGGATCAAGCTAAAACATCGATTAATTGCTCGATATATTTGTTGTACTGTTTCTGTATACATATAAAAATAAATAATTAAAAAATATAATTCAGTTTTGGTACACACATTTTTTTTGATGGGCCGTTCTTGACACCGTTGACACCTGTATGTCGTTACAAAGGATACATTTTTGAACTGCATGGTGATTTTGAATTTAGCATATATAAATATATAATATACTCGCAATTTAATATAAGATACCTATTGATCTACCGAAGAGTGTGGTGTATGCGCGTGCAACTAAATATTACCAATAATACATCTCGTTTCGTTGTGTACGAAAACGCATTTAAATCTACACACGGCGCGACGGAAAGTTTTCAATTCGATCTGTGGCGTGGGTTCGACACAAAACAAACATTACAACGATGCTTAACGATGATGTACACGGTGTATGTATAGGTAATAATACGATATTGCCGACGCGGAAGCTTCCGCGTGTTTGAACGATACGTCGAATTCGAGTATTTATATGATGTATTTATGTATATATTATACACGTGTAACGGCGGCGCGATTTCCGATTTATAAACAATATACTTTACCGAGTAAACAATAATATATACGTTCCGTCTGGCGGTTTTAAAATAATATTCATGCGGGACTCGCGCTAAAATGAATTTGTCAACACGGCAACGTCGTCGTTTTCGCGCGGTAAACTGCAGAGGGTGACTTTGCGGGTCTGCGAGCAGTTATTTGTTTTAGGGGTCCCGGGTTTATTCCACCGCCGCCGCAGCCTGCACAGCACAACATTCCGCCGGCTTTGGCCACGTCATACGATAATTATAATGACACAAATTAATATTGCTAATAACAGTATTTCACTCTATTATAATATTTTGGTGTACTTACGCCATTCCGGTCGTGTAGCGCGAAAATAATAACGTTAATATTCTACTTTTTTTTTTCCCGTCACACTACAAAATAATCCAAACGGTTCTTATTTTTGTTGTATTTTTTTTTTATGCGTTACCTACCACTTGTCATTAATTATTCGTAGACGTTTTGAAACGCGTGCATCGATGTTAAAATCGCCAAGGCCAATGTTTTAATATTAATTGCTGTATATAGGTATTATATTATCTAATATTATTTGACGAGTATTTATTTTGGTTGGCCATAAATTAAAGTACCCAGGACAGGGTCGAGGCAGAGTTACGACAATATATTATTATTTGATACGCGAGCAATAGATCTTCGTCTCGATGGACGAAACCACTTTTTGAAAAAGAATTTTTCATAACAATATAAAAACGATTTATCTGATTTTTCAGTTTATTCGATATATATAATATATATGGCTCCGGTAAAATGTCATGTTTTTAGATTTGAAAAAAAAAGACTATTATAGAAGTAATAATATTATTATTTCATCAGTAGTTTTCAAAAAATTAATGATGATTTTATAAAATATTCAACATAAATCATCAATTATTATTTTTAAGTAACAAGTTAGGTACCACGTTTTTGTCACTTTCTGAAGAATGAAATAGCAATAGAACTATGAATTGGTAATATTATTTACCGTAGATTTATCATTTGTCTTGATTTATGAAATTTCCCAACAAGTAAGTATAATAAATAATAATATATAGGCACTTTTGCAATTTTGAAAATACTAAAATTATTATATTATATGCATTGTGTATATATTTCATATTCATTCTCAATTATTTAGGTTGTTTATTTTTACATCAGGTTTACTACGGAATGTTCCTAAATCCAACTTATTTAATAAATAGTATAATACTCACTAGCATACATTTTTTTTTTAGTACCTAATATTTTTATCGAATTGTTGGTGAATGTATAAATTGTATTTTTTCATTGGATTAATGCCAGTAAGACATTTCATGGAGTTCGTGTACTGATGTATATTATGTAAATATTACACGTCATGTACCTACTTCAAAGTCGCAATTTTACATAAAAACAATTATTTTGGTTTGTATCTTGGATATTAAGTAACATAAAAAAAGTATTTAAATATAAATTATAAATTGTGAGTTTGTGTGATTGTAAAAATGCTGTTTTATTAATAGACGACTTGCGTAGGTTTATTTATACTTTAAAGGTCTTCCGATAAGACGCAGTGGATTGTGAAAAATTCCTATCGCTGTTAGTTAATACAATTGGTACCCACTCGGACGGGTGTTTAACATCGCGTTCTAGCGGCTCCCTTTAGTCAATAACATTTTTATGTTTTAGGGACAGGTAAAATTCAAACAAAAAATGTATAAACAGAATAAACAATAGTAATATGAACACACACTCACACACAGACAAATACACAAAAGAATAATATGCATATTAAAAAACATATACGCGTTTGAGGTCAGCATTTTTCTATATCATTGTGTATAATATGCCGTCTAATGACGGACGGACGTGTTTGTTTTTCACCAATACCGTCCTTGAATACAATATTATATTTCATAACATTCGAGAAATCTATAGAAAAAAATATTTGTTTTCGTATCGATGAACACGGGACTTATGAATTAATTCTTATCACTTTAGGTGAACAATGAACGTAGTCTGTTAAACATTATAATTAAGACAACGGTCACTTTTGGCGGAAAACGGAAACTTCCTTACACCAAAAGCGTTATATAGTTTTTATCAAGAGTATACATCTTAACGGTAAACGTTTTGGAGTGTAACTAATTCGTATTGAGAAATTTGAAAAACACAATATGACTGAAAAAAGTATTGTGCTTTTCTTTTATTATACGACAAACAATATGATAATGCCTGTAAACATTATGAGACGTTTTGTCTCGTTACTATCGTTTAATGTTATATATATATATATATATATTATCTACATCGTGAATTATATTTTAACGATTTTAAAACTTGAAATATTTTTCGAATTTTCAGAGATAACTTTTGTTTAAAAAGTTATTGTGCCGTACGATAATTATTTCTAATTTCAAGGGAAATAAATGCGCTATTAACAATATAACTATAACGAGATTTCAGAGGGGCGCCATCGCGATTCTAAAATCTCGACATTTTTAAACGTCACGACACGAAGAGACGCGGTAAACGATTGCAGCTTATGATATGATTATGTTGTCGCGAGTATAATAATATATTATGCAAAGTTATATACATATTGTATAGGTAGTGTATTACAATGACAATAATAAAATTGTATATCTCAGTCGACTGTGCAGCGGGTCGAGAAGGCGCCGCGTGTGAATAAGGACCGCTCGAGACACGGCCGATTGCGGCCGTTTACGCGAGTAAAAAAGTATAATAAAATCGTTTTCCGAAAACATGATATTTTGCACGGTAAACATATATTATATAATAAATATGGCAAAAGAATATCCGATGGCCTCTCCTCTCCGTCCGTCTTACCCGCACACGCGTACAGTGCAGTATAGCAGCAGCATTGTATCGCAGTATTATTATGTTATTTTATTGAACGGACGCGTAGATTTTGAATGCCGACAATATATGCGTTCGCATTGACTGTGTCCACCGAAACATGTGTCCGTTGGGCAATCCCGCGCGAGCGAGACCGAAAGTAAAAAGGAATCCCGCGAGGCATTAAGAAAGATCAGTGAGTGTGAAGAATTCGTGCGTTTAGCGTGTCTGCGCGAAGGGTAAAAAAACAGGTTTACGATTCTATAAAAATACGTACTATACAACAATGATATTGTGACGTGTTGTTGCTGCTGTTGCTAACTGTCCGTTTGTTTATTATATAGTTTCACGGCACATACCTACTTTTAGCCAGCGGAGGGTACGTCATCACGATGAGGTATTATCATAATAATTTTTGCTCTTGAAATAAATCATATCCGTCCACATCGGAAAAAATTGATTTATATAGGCGTTTGGATTTTTGGAGTTGTATTATTGTTATTTTTTACAGATTAAACTGATTCGAAAAAAGTCCAAACTGTGTCAAGGAAGAATCGAATATTATTTAAAAATGTATCACTTTTTTCTCTTTGACTTCAAATACTCGTATGGGTACACTAACGTTTAATTATTCGAGAATTTAAAATATTTTTTAATTCTCTTATAGTTATAGCGTTTTATGTAAACAGGAAAACGGAAATTCATTTAATTCAGTTCAATATGCGTATAATTTATGGTTTGTGCAGCACCCACAATAACTATAACTATATCAACTCACAAAGTTGCAAATAATTTAATTTTCTTAGTTTGATTCTCTGCAAAGTATGATACATTTTATTATTATTTCAGAAGTATATATTAGTTTACTAGCATTTAGTATACAAATAACAGGTATTGTTATAATAATTATAATTGTCAAACAAATTTACTAAATTGTAGTGAGTGTATCTATCATATTATATTATACTTGAGTTGGTACAATGGTTTAATATTTTTTTTTTGCCGAATTGGCTGCAATTAAATAGGTATAACATTGTAACTAATTATTAATATAAGTTAAAACTTATATCGTTAGTTTAGTGGGCACCTATTTAAATATTCGAAGCACTTTATTATTGATGTCGACCACTGAGCCACGTGCAGCTAAGTTGGTGTGTGCTTGTTTTTAATCAATGTCATTTAAACGGCTATAGTTGATTTAATTAAAACCCAACAATAACTACATCGCCAGGACTTATACAAAATACATAGTTATATAATAATATTATAATATATATATATATCAAACTACACGGGTCTATCAATATTCATGGGCATTCAAAACGTTTCCGTCGTGTGACAATACCTTTTATAATAATATACGTATTATACACGATTCTCGAATCATAATAACGTAATAAATAGTTTTATAATATTGTGTAGTTGTGTAGTGTGTACTTATACAGCAACAATAACGTGACAAGATCCGTTAAACACTTTTTTCTTATTAAATCACTGAATTCGATTGTAAATAACGGCGTACTATTAACATACGTCAAGGACATTATTATATTATTATAGTAAGCCTTTGGAGGCAATTATATGATTTTTATGATCCTTAATTTTGGTACGACGTTTTTAGTTTTTATCGATTTTCAAACTTAAATAATCGTAACGCACAACTATATTATTATATATTTATATGTCCTGCGATACACACTCGAAAGGTTAGCGTACAATATAATATTATCAAATTTTTGATTTTGATATTATTGGTTCAATTTAGGAGTCTATTGCACATAATATATAATATTATAATACACAACATGTGCAATACGACCCATTGGACGTTACTCAATTGATGACTATAATATATTATGTATACAACAATTAAACACGATTATAAACGTGAAATCGTTGGCATGTGCGGTGTATCTGTAAACTGTATAGATCCTCGACGCGGGACGGTCGTAATTATTTATCGTGTTAAATTAAAATCGATGATTACACTACGATAATATATAATGACGTAGAGACGAAAAGGCGGGATCTATGTAAGTATAAATCGTCAGCTGTCAGCATATTATCGTATTTTTTGGAGTGAAATATTTCAAATATTAACATTTTTTTTTGCTTTCCCATATTAAAACTCGATTTCGTTCGTTAATGACCGCCAATAACGTACATCTCTACGAGATTTCTCAATTCGACACTTTTGCGTTCGATTATTGGTCAAAACTGCGAAATGTTCGCATTGTATAGCTGAATATTGTCATTATTCATAGTGCAGTAAATTCACATCGTGCCATCATAGTCGTCAAGTTATTATTCATTAATTGAACGCGAGGGTCTCGGACAATAGTCTTACATAATATGACATTCAATATCGTATACATAACGTCAGCCACATAATTAATTATTGTTGTAACGACGCAGATACTTCGGAAAGAATATATAGTAATATATCCTATTGTAGCAAACGACGACGGTCGCGAAGACGTCCGTCTGCATACCAGCTTTATTATTATCGAAATCGATCTGAAAATTTCAGACTGAAATCCCCATGTTATAATCGTTGCCGAAAATTCGATTGAAAACAAAAACGTCTTGTCGCCAACTAGACTTTCGCGGTGCGGCACGATGACCGATAAAAGCACCGTTGCGACCCTCTCCCGTGCAGCAGGATGCAACGGACCAGACCTTAATGATAAACGGGTCCGAAAACGAGTGCGACCGGTTCGCGGATCGGTCACGGAAAACGGATTTAGTAAAATCGAAGCGCATAATATTATACCTTTGTGTCGTACATATTATTATTGAAATGTTAAACGCGCCGGTACAGCGGACTAAAGGCATAATGTGAGTATATTATATATATTTTATAATTTAGTGTGTCGGTGTAGCGGTTATCCCGGCCAGGAATACTGGTTATCGCAGCCTGCGCGGGACCCTGGGAAATGCTGTAAGTGCTGCTGCAGAACGGGAAACGGGGAGAGAGAGAGAGAGAGAGAGAGAGAGTGAAAGAGTGTGTGATGTAAAGAAGTAATAATATGTTTTATTATTATGTATAATACTAGGTGTATATAGGTATTACTATATTACACCGCGGTGCCCGTCATTTGAATAAAATCCAATCGATACAATATGCGAAAATATCCGCGCCGGACGACGACTGACCCGGAGGAGCTGCAGCACAAAGCGACAACAAAACGGTCAGTGTCTTATTATTACCATTACTACTATTATACGTACATATTATAGTATATGTGCGTCGGACGACGGGGAAAACGGCCGAGGTACAGCAGCTAGTCCATATTATTATAATGCGTATACGATCGCGGGGCTGGACGATGAGGAGAGACCGTTGTCCATTGTGTATGATTTATTTACGTCCCGGCGGCGGCGGACTCTCCCATTGTCCCACGGTCAGTGCGTGTGTCTGTGTGCGTGCATGTGCGTATATACCGTGTAGGTATACGCTGTACCGCGTTGTAACTGCAATATGCGCGTACATCCGAAGACAATTTTGCATAAGGGGTGCACACCGTTTTTAAAAACTAAAAATGTGTTTAATGGGCATTATGCGCGTAGGTCATACGAGATCGCCGCATAATAAATATATTCGTCCCCAAAAATCCGTCAGCGGCGGCCGCGATATGCGTGTGTGTGTATGTGTGTTAGGTATTACGAAATGTACATTATTATTATGCACGTATAGAGGAGGTATATCCGTTCCGGTTTACCGAAAACGGCCGCGACTGTAGATATACTGTCGTACAGTGTGGCGGGAAACGCTCGCGGGACATAATGAATTCCGGTTTTCGAAAAATAGAAACCGTCGCCGTACAGTGTTTGAATAATACGAAACGTCATATCGACGTTTTATTCGCAATGAAATATATGCGTATTTATATTGTACGTAAATGTACGTGGGAATTTGTGCGTTTATTTCGATCAGGTCCCCGTCGATATAATATTATGGGGTATAAAACTATAATAATCACTATAGACGATTATAATATTATAGCCGACACGGATGAGTCCGTTTTTCACGCGTCGTTAAAGGAAAGATTTCACCGGTCATTTTGGGCGATCCGTCGGAATTTAATTATTGGTCTTATGTTAGTCGTCCGTTTAGCGGTAAACGAGTAAACTGCAGTAATCTAATATAAGAGAAGCGAGATGGATATGGATTTGCGAATCGGCGAAATATACACCCAACATACACTATAATCATCTGTGTAACTATGTGTGAAAGTAGATATACGCTATTATATAAAAAAATATAAAATATTAAACCATGTAACTTTACTTAATATATCAATGATAACCAGTGAGAGCTGTTGTTTAAAATATAATACAGGTATTCGGGGTATTGCGCTAAAATTAATAGGATTATGCTGAAAAAGAGATGTGCGAAATGAACATGAAAATAAATATAAAATTATTTTAAAAAAGTGCCCAACGACAATTTAAGTGAAATTCCATTTGTTTCTGTAACTAAAAAATGCATTCGAAATATTTAGTGACAAGTGACATTTTAGTTGTGATCAATAGGTACAAGTATTGTTATACTTATGATGAGTGTGGTAAAGATTAAAGTGGTGTTAGTCCACATCTGCAGGTATATTGATATTTTTACTAGTAAATAAAATAACTCAAACCATCAGTTATAATAATAGTGTATCCGTTGATTCCGTTGATTTAAAACCGTTTGAACGTCATCGTATAAACTTATTAATATGCTTAATAGACTCGTTACACCCGTAGCATTTGTAGCTATACGGCTAGGTTAGAGAATTATATTTCTAATTAAATAATAAAAATTAAAATTTCTATTATAATAATATATAGTTATGATGATAACTGAATATTATGAATATTAATATAGTCAAAATTGTAATATATTATTGTGTATACCTGTAAGTTGTAATGACCACCGCGCGATCAGAGTTCTATATAATAATGTATTAGTATAATATATAAGGGCTATATACATTATATTATTAAGGACAACTGTATAATATAATATATGACATGTACGCACACCGACATTATAATATATTATTATAGGTATAACACTATAACATACACATATTATACTCGCGTACATATGTATAATAATATTACGTGCAGTGCGTTTTATAATGATATTGTCAACGTCCCGTCCGCTACAAGCGGATAGGAAGTCATCACTTTTAACCGCGACCGCGCAAAACAGATTCATATCTCTCGCTCGGTCACTGCGCCGCAATAATAGTAATAAATAATAATATTTTATATTATGCAGTTATAATAAATAAACGATACAGTTGTTGTGTTGTACGCGTGTATACACCTATAATACTCGTATATATTATACTATATAATGTGTGTATGGTAACGCGCAGGTGGTTTCGGTTAACGTACGTTTCCCCTGTTTAATTACAATCGTCAATCGTCATCGCCGCATATTATACACAATAATATACGTATTATATATTATACATTTTACGTGTAAACGTGAGAATTAATCGAATCACCTGCATCGGATTAACCGATGTGAAATTTAACAACCGTTGTCACATTTTTTTTTGTCATCGTATTTTGTCAAAATCTGCCACTTAATTATTTAAAACGGTTTTGTATTTCCTTCGTAAAACGTACAGACATTTTCCACGTTTAAAACTACGTATATATTATATCGGCGTAATACAATAATAATATATGTATAATAGTATGTACAGGTGTTCCTATGTGGTGATTTAATTCGTTCAAACATATAGTATTATGATAATTTATTTAACTTAACAGAAATACATACGATATTAGTATTATAATGACGTCTTTATTATGTATGATACCTATGATATGTATGTATATATTATATTAACTGTACATTTCTACGGGTTCGTCTTAAAATAAATAGAGTACGTTTTTATTATTCAATTTACAACGTTTCTATAGTTTACAATATTCACAGTACCTTGTGGGACTTAAGTTGTGACGAACAAAATTTGGTATAAAGTCTAATTTTATTATCTATTACACAATTAAAAAAATGGTCAATTTTTTTTAATACAAATAATTGATAATATATTTCACATATCATAAATTCATAACCTTTTTTTATACATTCTACTAGTGAAAGAGAAATCACGTCGTTGAACAACTCATGTATGTACGTAGTTATAGATATAGGTATATACTTTGTAGTCGCTCTGTCAGTCGAGAGAATATGAGTGCGCAGAAACAAAAACTGCAGGTCTTTTGTCATCACACCAGCAGTACGGACAGCACCATATGATTACGAGTTACGACCCATTTCGCTCCGGGATAGGCTTCCCCATTATTTAGGCGTATTATGCGCACACCGTCCATCATCTCTCTCTTAGATAGCTTAGGCCTCAGGTAATGCAATATACCAAATCATCCATAGCACATACCACTGAGAATTTATTTGTATATTTCCTTTTAACTAGTCCGGAAACAGCGATTCTAATGTAATTTTTTTTTTTTTTTGTTAACTGATTTGAACTCAACTTAAGCAACACATTAAATATTATGGCGAAAAACATGAAAATCACATTCTAGTCGACCATGTGATAGATTGGACGATTAAATACATACGTTTTTGTCAATTTAATTTACTACAACATTCGCTTATTATAATATGACGTATGACAAAATATAACTTACCGAAAAAACAAGGTTATAGGACTTTTATGTAGCTAATTTATTGTGCTATATACATCCTGTATTATATATAGTCACTACATAAGTACTTATTGAAAACCTATTCTGTCACATACAATTCAATTTTATGATAACTAGGTAGTTTTTTTTTTTTTTTGTATTCAATAATAATTACATTTCTACATAGAGGTGCGTATAATTATCACGTCCTTGTAGTCGTGTTGTCCTTATAATATACACCGAGAGTAATAATAAAATATATTACGGTCACAATGAAATATTTGAGTACGTAGGAGGTTTATAATTGCAATAGGTACCTATTAATATAATAATAATAATCATAAAATTATTATTATTATTACGAAACGTCTGCGTAATACCACCGCCGCGGCGGCGGTGTCGCGGTCGGTGACAAAGTCGGATCGTCGACGTATCAATTAGCGAATTAAATTTACCGCGACACGAGTGAAGGGGGTGGTCGTACGGCGTTCGGAAGAGGGAAGACGTACCGCGCTTGTTAATTAATATTACACGGGATGCACACACAGAGATTTCTAGCGTGTGTATACATAAAAGCGACGGTTGTCATTAGTACGGTTAAGGACGGCGACGACGACGACGATGAGAGACGAGGGTCCAACATAGCGAGGGATCACGATTAAACACACACACACACACACACACACACACAAGCAAGCGTGTAATATATGATGTCGCGCGTATATGTATATATATATGATACGATTTCACCGAAACTCAATCCTGTTCAAAGCGAACGTCGTCGTATATGCGCGCCTTTAATTAAGAAAAGTTTACCGTAGTTCCGCCACCACCGCGGGCCGGAATAGAATAGAACGCGATATTAATATATTATATTATATATAACATAATAAATCCGATTATTATTTGTATTATATTATTATTATTATTATATAGGATGATATGTGAATAATAACGATACGATAATATGATATGTCACCACATCGTTGTAGCGTCATTGTATCGTCGTCATTATAATATTTTTTCCCCCCGCGCGTTTATGTTAATTCCCGTGCCAGGACTTACCCTCGGGCCACTGCAGCGGCGTGTTCCGCGCGGCATACGTTGTTGCACTTCGTCAGCTGTAGCGAAAATCGTGTGTTGCACCGGCGAGGAAGCCCGTAAACTATCGGTCTCGTGGATGGGCTCGCGTTACAAGGATCCTTCGTGAAAGGCTTGTACGTCACCGTCTCGTACGCAAATATGGGAAAACATTTCAGATATCCGGTAATGCACATTAAGTGCGTGCCGTGTGCGGTGTGCGTTATTATCGATAAAGATCGCGCTGCAACGACTCTGTTGCTGTATACTGCCCTAAACAAACTGTATTGTGGAGCTATACAGGTACTTTAGATGTATGTTGAATGTATTCCTATAAAATATTATATAATATTGTTTTTGTATATATAGTTGATGCTATAGCAGAGTTCTTGCAGAGATGGTCGATGGATGAATCGCCCATTGGTGTTTTTTTTTTTTTTTAATGTGTTTAACTTGCATCTATTATATTATAGTAAGTAAAATTGTTAAATTCGAATCAAATACAATGAAAAATGAATATTATTGTTAAAAAAACGTAATTTACAGAAGTTGTTTAGCGCTCCATCGAGAAGGTTTGACGTATTAAAAAGGTGCACTAGATTAAGATATTGTGCTATCTGAAATATTAAACTGCAATGCATTTCATCAGCTATAGAATAAATTTTACAGTAGTACCATTAGTACCACTAGTACCTATATAAGTCTATCACCACCAATGTGCGTATAATAAACGCAGTTCGTTGAATAAATACTCTTTAATTTGGACATAAAGTACATTATAGTATTAGTGTATTACATACTTTAGATTTCGTGATTTCGATTCGATACACACATTGCTATGCACAAACAATATTATCGATTTTGAAATTAATTCTGACAGTAGCCATAATTCATATATTTATACGCATCAGGGGTGTTCAACCAGTGGCACACATGGTCACTCTATGAGGTCTTTGAACAAATTTTAGGCATAATATTTATACTTTATTTTTTCGGCAAGATAAATTTTTACGTACAACACGTGTTATAACACGTGTATAATATATATATATATATTTGAACAGCTATAAAACGTTTTCTATATTGAAAACAGCAAAATAACCATTTTAAAATCGGTTACCAAACACTGATGATGGGGTGCTATCTACGCACGATAATAAAAAATATAAATGTATGGTTTTTAACGTTTTGTTGTTGTATACACTATATATATATATATATAAATCGGCTGTAATTCAAAATTTAAAAACGTATTAAAATTGTAATATAATAAGTAGCAAAAACACTAAAAGGGTTGAACGATATCATACACTATATATTAACGAATTATGCATATTAACAGTTTTATATCTGCCGTTTATTGTAAAACAGATGTGATAACAATAATACGCGTTGATTTTTATTCTATGTTATCGTTTAACGCGGACAATAAACTATATAAAGATAAACGTTATTACTAACACATTATTTATTATTGTATATAGCTAGGTTTAGTCGAATTCATATATTATATTTTATCTCACACGGAGACGAATTCGTTCAATACTATTATAATCCGCCGCAATAATACAACAGAGTGTATAATAAAATAATACCGGCGGCGTTTCTAGTTTCTATGCAGACAAGCGACTACAAAAACATTCGCTTATAGTATAAAAGTAATGATCAGTGTTCGCCGATCGATCCCGCGCGAATAAACGTTAGGACAGGTCTGTGGCGGTCATATAGCGCGTCGAAGGAAAACGGAGCAGGTTAATAATATATTATGATATTATAGATAGTGAGGATACGTAGTCGTATGCTCCGAACGTTCGGGTTGTATATTATAATATGTATATAGGTGTGCAAAGTTCGGCGGTCATCGCGGCACCGCGTTTTCAATAACCCGCCCACCGCGACGACGACGACGATAATATCGTACTCGGCTGCAAGTGCTGCTGCTGTAGGTACACGCACACCTCCTTTCGGTATTTCGCCAAACAACGGGTTGAGGGCCGCAGCAGGGTTCGGTATATATATAGCTGTAAAGTCACGTCTCGCAGGTGCCCTTTCTATTAAACACACACACACACATATATATATATAAACAACCGTTGGACGGTCGTTCGGACCACGGGGGGATGACGACCGCCACTACCCTTAGCACGACGACGACGACGACGGTTCCCGAATAAAATACACGTCGTATACACAATATTATATTATATAATAGGCGCTGGGCGGTATGCGCGCGTGATTTCGTGTGTGCATATACATATATATATATATATATATATATACCGTGCACACATTTGCGCGATATGATAAATAGCGCGGCTAGCGCACACACGTATGTATAATATCTACCAGAATAAGGGACTTTACGGACGTATACGGCTGCTTTACAGAGGACAGAGGCGGCCTTGGGGTTATTTCCATAAATCCACTGGTCACCCGGCGGCACCGCGTCTCGCATAACTTATGCGCACGTCGTACACCGCACCGCACCGAAAACACACACACTACGCGCACGTCGAGGGGTCAAGAGGAATAGACCTCTAGCCCGGGACCCTGCGACGACGACCACGACCACGGTTTCTTTTGTACACGTATGTGTATAACGCGCCTCGTGTGTAGGTATATAATATACATATATATATATATGGTCAAATATCTTATACATGCTTATATATACGGTCGAGTATTACAGGGATCAGCGTGCGTGCGCGTGTGTGCGTGTGTGTGTTATACGTGTACGAGAGGTTTTTAACCGATATAATATATTATATTTTATCCCACAGTAGCCCCGCGCGTTTGACCGCTTCGCATATTATATATTATACAGTAGTGCTGCAGGACGTGCAGCCACTGTACCTCGATGTCCCTTGGCCAAGGTCTGCCGATCGCGTGTGCATAATATATACTAATATATATTATAATATTCTGTATGCACAGAGAGAATTTCGTTTTCGAACGCGAACTGTCTCGGGTTTAAAAGAAAATCATGCGCCGCTCCTCCGATGGTCTGAAGAACTTGCACGAATGACTATACTAATAATGTACGTACGTTTTAGATACTATATAATTGTGTTTTATCATTATAATATTATATAGACGCGTTTGATAATACGACTAATATTATAATATGGTTTTCACACGTGATTTACGAATTGCAAGTGTTGCCTACGCATTGTGCATTATTATTTATTGCGAGCTATTATTAACACCCAATTCGTTGTATGCAAATTGCGAGAATATTATATTTACAACCTATAGTTCCATTCCACGTATACCTACGTTTAATCGTTTAATCAAACAATTCAAAACGAATAAAGCCAGGAACAAATTTAATGTTTTCGATCATTTAAAATATAACGGTTCCGTTTTCAGAAAGAATTATTTTCGGTACGGTTTCAGATATTGTTTTTGATACAATAATGTCCAATAGTAATAACTTAATAATATTACAATATTTTACATTTAATTATAAATTATATAATAATTTTATTCTGGGAGTAAAATCATCCTTTTTTTTAATCCTATGAAATGTATATTCAAATTGTATATGTATATATACATCCGTGAATTACGAATAAGGACTGTGTAAAAAGGTATATTCTCGAGTTCAAAAAAAAAAAAAAATGAATAAATAAATAAAATAAAATTCAATCCTGTGACAAGTGTCTACAACGAAAACGGTGTGCTTCCGGTCCCCACGCGCACGCTGCAGTAAAACACTCGAAATCCCATGTACTCCAAAACGTATATAATTTCACCATCCCCTGAAAAGGTTTCGTGCAACCCTTCGGGATGCTAAATACTCGAAACACTCGGACAGTTATGATTTACATCCTTTTTGGCTTTTCCCACCCCGTTATCTTCACGTTAAACCGGCCCCTTAGGGGTATGTTTTCGTTACACGCGAGAGTAAAATTGATAAATATACCCCAAACGCAAAATTTACATCTGTGCAAACAATTGTAATAATATACACCGCAGCGCGCAATCGTATTGCAAAATCAGAAATACCATACCTTTTATAGAAATATAGCACAAATAAGCTAATTTCGATACGATTTACTAGTGTTTTCGATTCATCCATTAATATACCGTGCGTAAATAATATATACTGTAGATACGTAATTATACTGTTAAAATTATTGCAGTCAAAAACAACAATTCGTCTACAAAATCGGGACATTGGGATTTGTGATTTTATTATTATATTTTAGTTTGTGGATCTGTTGCGTTTGCGTCACCCGAACTTATAAAATATTTTTTAAGACTTACTATATAATGCTATGTACGCATTAGTTTTGTATTCGCGTGTTTCTATAATTCAGTGTACGGGCGGCGCGGTATAATGGTAACAATACAAAATCAAGCATTTATACTGTTGCCGTATTATTAAAACCTTATTATTATAATTGATAAGTACATAATAATACAGCTGTAAAAATGGGGTTAATTTGACCGTATTATGTTCTGTTGTTCTTAATTTTAGTCGCAATTTAAAACATACTATAGGTACCTAGTCTCGCATTATATGAAAGGTTTTTCGAAGATTTACGTAAAACCCGTTTATTACTATTACAATTTCTGCGGTCATCATCGTTTTCGTTATTTCTGTGTTCACAATGACATTATAATATTAGGTACTATTCATTATACTGTTTTTACGACATATTATTACACCATCCCCGGAGTCTTGTGTTAAATATTATACTTAATAGCATAAAATTGCAGTGTTTGAATGTGTATTTTGTAAAGAGGCTAAATTTAGCTGTGGAAATCTGTGAGATTATATTAATATACAGAGTGTTTCACCACTCATGCTCATCCCCATGTTTTCTTTAATAACAAATTTATTCAAATTTTGAAATATACTTAAAGAAAATATTTTCATATTCTTATTTGATATTTCTATTTGAAATGTTTAAGCTCCTTTTTCACTGTAACTTCAAACTTGTCTAGTGATTTATTATTTTGCTATACCTAATTGAGATTTCTATCAAGTTAAGATAATATTTCTTAAAAATGTTTTTGCAAAAATGTAAGATAGATGTAATATTGGATATAATTGGATCTAATAATTATTGTAGATGGACCATTTTTAAAAATTATAAATGTTAATAAATTAATATTAATTACTAAAATATTACTAATCACCATAGTCCACAAAACTTCTAAGACCATTATCATAGACCTATAATCCTTAGTACACATGATTAAATTATTCAAAAACTACAGTTTCGAATTTTGATTTTGGTAGCAAATAGTAATAGAAAAATGATTCACTAATTAATTTACAATATAAAAGGGGCTTCTCATTGAAAAAACAGAAATTTTGTATCTCCACAGAATACTGCTTATGCATTAAAAAAACTCATGAGTTTGAAAATATGTTTTTTGTGTATATTTAACAATTCCAAAAAAAAATCAGATTCTGAACAATTTTATTATTTAAGCAAATTGAGGTGAACATGCTTGGTGAATCATTATGTATATATTAAAAACTAGAATTATCTGCCAATAATATTATTAACAACTATTTAAATATTCTAAATCTACGACACGATATCTTATCGTCGTCATCGAGTTCCCAGCGGTAAGTCTTTCCCAACTTTTTAACTTTCGTTGCGTTAGTTGATACATTTTAAAATTATTTTCATACAATATTAATTTTATAGGTATAATGATAACAGCAATTTAATGTAATCCGTTAATCATAATATGTTAATTAAACGTTTTGCGTAAAATTCATAGTAAATATTATGCACCTGAAGAATAATTATAATTTTTGACGGGCGCTGTGTATTTAGAATCAAGTACGGTCGCGCAATAATATGCTGTCCTACGCTGTGGCTTACGGTCGATAAAAGTCTCTATATATCGAGTTATCCTGCAGGAAAAATATTGTTCTTTTTATTTTATGCCCACCACTCGGGCGCTAAAAATATGGCAATATAGGGGAGATTTCTCCCTGCTGTCGTACAATATATATATTTATATTATGTGTATGCTTCTTGACGCGGCGCGGTGTACTAACCTGCAATTACTCGATAATACCCTCTGATAAACACGGAATTAACTATCGTCGGTAAATATTCGGTTTGACGAAATCCCCTCGACGTCGGGTGGAAAAAAAAATGATTTTGTAGTAAGCTTATCGTAGTGAGGAGGGCTTATTCGAATTATTTTTGTTTTCACCGTGAAAATCCTCTCGGTCTTTATTATTATTTTTTAAACCATCTTTCTACGGTGCCGTTTTTTCCTTCTACACAATCGCGTACGATTTTTAAGATCAAAGATATACCACTCGCGCGTCATCTCCGTAATACCATCTCGCCATGACGCACACATAACAACTACTATTATATATAATAATATGACGTTATAATAACAATCTATTTAAATATTAAAATTACAGACGCGACCGCGAAACTCAATAATAAAGTCGCACGTTCTGCCGAGACCAGATCGGATAATATAATGCTAATAACAATAAACGGTATTAGCATTTTTTGTAGGTCCCATCTGGCAGGTATGAAAATCGTACCGAGAATATTATTTACAATGTGTTCGCGCGCCCGTTTCATCGTTCCCGCCTCTCCGACCCAACTCTATATTGTACATATACATATTATACGCGTGTCGTGGCACACATTTTCACGATAAGATCGTCTCAACGTCAATATACATATAGTGTAGTGTTAGTATGAATGTATTATTATTATTATTATTATTGTGGTATAATCGCGCGTCGTTATTGGTATTGTACCTATTATACTTGTATTTGTACTGGGTCGTTAGTATTTGTTTTCCTGCGCATCCGAAAGCGTAAGAACGGCATCGGCATAGACGGATATTATTATAATAATAGTTCGAACTAAAGACGACGATTGAAACACAATGCAACATATTTGTATACGCGCGCGGTCGGTCGTCATTGCCGTCATCACAGCAATATCATTCCAGTAGATCTGATGATCTGAACTGCTAAACTTAAAATAACACAGTGTAAATTCTAAAGTCGTATCGGGATTATTATATTATATTGAACGTTATTAGTATTGCGTTATACAAATAATGCCGATCAATATCATCCGTTAGGTTTCAGCAGACTATCTATAAATAGTGTACTGATATTCCGAGTAGGTTTTCGAAGTTCAGGTACCGCAGTTTCTTATTTCTAATAAATAATTAACAGGTGTTAATTATTAAAACAGTCAAGTCAATCAAGGTGAGTTGAGTAATATACCACGATTTTTCGAGTGTACCTACCCCTTTCCATGATTTTAGTCCATCGTTCATCTGTAAAATGCACGATTTCATATTATGATGCATAACGTATGTAATATTTGTAATTAATGTATCGTAAAATTACAAATCTAAAAAACCACTAGGTAAGATAAATAATTTGAGTTTTTCTTTTTTTTTTGTAAAAGCACAGAAATCGGTTTAAAGTAGAACGGCGTCTAACCTTTTGATTATGGACATCAACTCGTATAATAAAGGTATATATACGATCATATGCGCATCGATCACGTTAGAAAACCGATCAATCGGCGTCGGAGCAGAATTATTGGTCGAGCGTGTTTGCAGTGCAAAGTATTACTCGCACCCCGTATCTCTTTCGCCATAAATCCGCGTACGTAGTAGGCGTAAATAGCCGTTTCCGACAGTATAAATCACCGAGGCTTGCGGAAAACATCTCGTGGCGGCATGTAAGGATCTAGAATTGTTCTCGTTTGTTATTCTCAGCTGGCTGTATCCGCGGAAATTGCTCTATATGTCTACATATTATTATATCGCTCGGCACTTGTCGAACCTTTCGCCCGAACGATCAAATCAATCTTTGGACTTGAAACCGCGAGGAAAAGTCACTATATATATTTGCGAACAATATTTATATTTACGATTTACACACATCGATATATTTTTGTGTCGAGTACGGTTTACATAATTTAATTCGTGGCTTATCGTCGATTATATATCGAAGGTGCTGACCTGTATCATTTTGTCGAGTTGTTTCACTCTAAAACGGTATACTAGTACTTTTTAGAAGATTTCCGTGTTAAACGAAATTAAATCAATTTTTCGATTTTAATCGTCCAAAAATTCGAAAAACGAATTGGTTTGCTTTGGCTACATTGTCATATTATTTTTACTATACTATCTACACAGCAGGTAGATAGGTATATGTACATTTTGATGTTTTGGCGTACATAGGCCAGCTAGTTTCGTTATACACGTTGACGATTGATCTGCAGCGGCGGCTTTTATAAGCTTAAGCGCGCATTTTGTTACAATGTAGATATAGGTAGTATGAATACATGTTTTTTTTCTTATTTTAAACACGGTTTCCCTTTCACTTCACGCATCGAGTAATCGCGTTGTATCTTTTTTGAACCGCGAACAAGAAGACACAACACACACGATCCTGTAAGGCGTCAATTAAGTTATCGTTAAAAACTCATTAGTCTCTCTCGCAGACGCCCCAAAGCAATAATAGTAATTATGATCGTGTGACTGTGGATTGTTGTTAGTGGTGGTGGGACGAGAGAGAGAGAGAGAAAGAAAGAGAAGAAACGTAGAAAAAAATCATAATAATCCGACGTACAGCCGCTGCCCCCGCTTCGTCTTCGAGCGTAAAGCTGATTCGTGAAAATGAAATAAACATCTGATTCTTCGATTGTAAAAGCTTTCGGAAGAGTGCAACCTTTTTGATGGACGCTGTATAGAAAATAGTATATCTTTCACAGCTTACTGATATCGAGGTAAAAACGTTGGTTGGACCAATATATACACAGTGCTATAACTAGAAGTTTATGTCATGGGCAATATCTATGCAAGTTCACAAAAACGTTAAGGTTACAAAATCTATCCACAGCAGTTATATATAGTTTTATTATTAAAAAAAGGGTAAGAAATGTTAACTTTTTTTTTTAATTAAGTAGATACTAACCAGGGAGATATCAAGAACGATTCATAAAAATAATTGTCATATATTTGCGAAATTTAAGCATTTCAGAATATTTAGATTAGGTATGTATACCAGCAGGATTTCAGAATTATAACCAAAGTACGGTAATATGAGTAGTATGATACTCTGATAACGTGGCTAATGGTCATAATATGGATGGCACATATTTTTATTATACACCAAATAGGTACTTATAACAACGGCTAGATTCTGGCTATAAATGATTGCAGCTACGTAGTGTTTCGATGTAAAGTATAACTATTTATAAACAATTATTACTATTAGCATATTGTTATAAGTAATGTACTGAACTAGTATTTAGTTCAGTGAAGTAATGACACTATACCAAACTTTGATATGAAGGGTATACAGTGGGCAAGACTGTTAAATCGAATAAAAGTACTTTTCGGAAAGCAAAAGAAATAAAATGTCTAATTTCTGTACCGATTGTATAACGGCTTTTTAATTTGTCACGGATGAATTTTAAGTAATGAAAAAATACTAAAATTAGATACCTATACTGATAATTCAAATAATGTGGAAAATAATGTATTCTATATGATATAATTTCAAAATATATTTGAAAAATGAGCAAATTATTGATTTATTTTACGTACATAAACGCACGCACTAATTATACGTTTATAATACATTATTCGGGAAAATCGGTTTTTTTTGTTGAATTAAAAAGTCTTTTGACGATTCAACGGACGAACGTGCATATTATATATACTATATATAAATACTGCAAATAAGTAACCGTCGCATAGTATCTTAAACCGATCAAATATAGTTTTTTATAACATTATAAATATTATGTATTGTTAAAGTAATAATATTATACATTTATCGCTGCGTATGAATAAAGATTATCTATACTGACTATATATGTGTATTAAACGTGTCGTAACACTCGTAATGTGTTCTCGGACGTGCGCAAACAGTGCTCAATAATTGTTTTGTGGTTATTATTATGGTATATTTTTATGTTATCCCATGCGATGCGAATTGATTTTTGGTTTTTATTTTTCAGGTCAACACGACGTGTAATAAACTATTACGCCGACGAGACTTGGGCGTGAGGTCCTATCACTCTTCTACGGCACTCCACGGCGACGTGCGAGGAAGTCGAACACGCATCATAATAATACTTAGGTCCTTTGCCCACCATCACTCGAGGAGAGAACTGCTGGAAAATAATAATAAAAGAAAAAAAAACCGAAAATCGTGCGCGGCTAAAATATAAGGCAAAAGACGCGTGCACCGTGAAGCGTGTATAGGTTTTGCCGCAATCGTAATCGCATTAACACGAATCTATATTATATTATATATATATAAATAACTTAATATAGCAGTATTACGATATATTATTATCAAAAACATATATAGACACAAGTGTACTCGTCTGTTGATCGGTTCCGACGTGTAATGTCCGTGCCGTCTTGAATATATATAGATCTGTATAGTACCTTATGTACCATACCTATATGGCTATATGTACGTAAAGTGTCCACTCGCCCGTCTGAAAACCAGTGGTTATTATTATATTACGTGTTATTACGCACTGCGCTCTCAATTGATTCGTTTTTCGTGATCTCGAACGCCGCACACGCCATACGCGGTATACGACTTTATAATATGTATAACACCCGTACCATACATTATAGCGTGCACGTCGTGACTTATCATATAGTATATATTTGTATAATATGCATTCAGTACTTACTGTACTAAACACATACTGCAGAATTCCATCGTCGTCGATTAACGTACGTGTACAGAAAACAATTATAAAAAATTAAAACCGTATGCGTAACACGATATCACTACATCTTTGTATAATCATTAATGTTGCCGCCTGGACCCGAAATGTCTATACCAAGCTATTATACGTGTATACGTTATATAATACTGTATAAATAACCCGGTGAAAAAGGTGAGCAAGGTACGCGTGGCAGGTCCGAAAAATTCGAATAGATATGATCTAGGAAAATTGTTCAGTTTATAGAATAGGTTTATTCCTACTTTAGACATTCATAGAATGAAATTTATAAATTGTATAATATAAAAATACTAGAACATTAGAATGTTTCGATAAAAATAAAATAATTAACAATTAAGTTTACACGAGTATACACGAAATTAATATTTAATAACTTTTTAATATTGAGAAAAGAAAAAAAAATGAAACTTTGAACATTAAAACAAATAAGTAATTGATAGTTTTATAAAGTTTACAACGAGAAAAAACTTTTTTTTTTTAATGAATAAATATAATGAATTTAAAATGCAATTTAATTTTAATTTTTCATTAATATTTTAAAGTAAAAATTAAAAACAGATATATAATTAATTATATAAATAAAACTTATTAAAGATATAACGATTTGTATTACTTTTTATTACCTATATACATAATTTGTCACTAATAAACTTTGTGGAGCTGATACTGAACGTAAATCACAATTTATTGTTCAACTATATACTAACCTGTTATATTCTATTTGAATAATTCAAGAACACAATATAATATTATAAATACTGCATATGAGATTTTTGAAACATGATTTTTGACGGTTATTAAAGTATATCATTAATTCATTTAACAATCTGAGATAATTAATTATTAGTATTACGCAAATTTTATAAGTAAAATATGAACTGATCTGGACGTTTAACCAAAATATTGGCAGAGAACTAATTTATTATACTATTTATTCTATTACTGAACTTCAGGATATATTTAGAAAGATACAAATTAATGAGATATCCTACATATTAGTGTAGCATAAAATAGTACTTGTGACGGTGGTGGTATTATACGTGAAACTGAATAATAACATACTTACCTAATAAAAAAAAAATATAATATTTTAACTATGTGAATATTACATATAATTTCCGCCCCGTTCAAACGACGAGAACAGCTGAACGATATTACCGCGTGTTATACATACAAAAATCTGTCCTCGTTAAATCGTCTGTATCTCCACAGACGATTGTTGCAGCGCTGTTTGACCTTATCTCGTGTACAGCAGGGGAGACGCTCGGTCATCTGCTGGCAGCTTAGTTCGTAACTGCTAGTGCGTACATCGTATTCTCACGAACTCTATTCATCCGAAAAAATGTTTCAAATTAATTTTTATCTCCTTCAAACGATTAATGATAATTATTTATCCCGATTCGTCCGAACGAAAGACACAACACAAGAGTAAAACACGATCGCCTAGCGTAATAGTCTGGAAATGGCGTCATAATCTGTTTTTAATATTAAACAATAATTCGTCTTCAGTATACTGATATTATATTACCGTATAGTATTATTGCAGTCATGAGGAGAGTGACATCCTTCCATATCATTATTGTGTAATTAATTGCTCCTTGATCATTCTTTAACTATTTTAATTTTTATCCACAGTAACTATACACTTTGTTTTACTGGCAATGTTCCGCTCTAAAGAATTTAAAATTTTCCGTAAAAATTTCTCATAAAGCAAGCAAACTTTGACCGTTAATTTTCCGCAAAAAATATTCTTTATATTTTTTAATCATCACCGAGGACGAGACTTTTTTAATCCCAAGAAAATTTAATAATATTTGAAAAATGATTTTATTTTATATTAAAAAAAGGTTTTAATAAATCCAAAGGCCACGACCCCTCCTCCACTCTCTACGTACACCAAAACAAAAAGGACGATAAACAAAAATCGAAATCACTGTTTGGTTAGGACTTAACAGCGACGGGCCAGTTCCGATCGAAGGGGCCCTTCAAAGATCAAAATATCTCAAGCCCTCCCGACCGCGATAATAATATATAATATAATAATAATAACCGTTGCATCGCGACCGCACTGCATGGTATATATTATTATTATATTACGGTATATGGGTATTCTGACTGTGACCGCGTCCTATCCGGCCGCTATCCCTTCGTCGTCGTCGTCGTCGTCACCGTCGTAATCGTTCATTTTCGGCCCGCCGCCGGAACAACAACGCGCGCGCGAGCTTTGCGCGCAGACAGACGGACGCGGCACCCCACTCGTTCTTTATCTTTTCCGCGCAGTAACGAATTAATAATAATAATAATAATGATATAATATATATGTATATATTAAACATACCTATATAACATTATGCTAATTGCGAACGACGTCGTTCGTCGTCCGACGCGCGGGCGGGTCTCGTCGTCCCCGAGAGCGCCCGTTATCAGCGGCGGAGCGCCTGCAGCACGCGCGCACTTAGATAATATAATATGTATACATTTTGATGTGTATATTATATAAAATATCGTGTTATATGCAAACCAGATGCAGACATCGATTTTGCGGTGCGTTAATAATATATCATATTTTAAAATATATTATATTATTATGATATACACACCCTCATTAATCCAATATACACCCAGGGATGGGCGACTGAAAGTTATTAGAGGGCCAATATTTTTAGAAAATTAAAATTTAGCGGGCCAGAGTATAGAGAGCAAAAAAAAAAAAGGTCGTTCAAAATATGCATTTTAATTTAGCATCATAGACGTAGACGAGTAGCATAGACGAGTATAATAGACGATTGACTTTGAGATTTTACGATGTAATTTGAATATGTAGCGCGGGCCAGATAAAAAAGGTTTGCGGGCCGCCAGTATAATATATACGCGTGGATATTATATTATATAATATGCTCATCGTCGGTCTGATCCTGGCCATAGTTGATTATTACTATTAAAATAAGTGTAGTGGTCGTTATATATATATACCTACCACCGTTCTTCTGAAATCACGTCTTAAGAATGTGCGCCGGTTAATTTATTATTATTTTGTGTTTGTATTTTTATAATGCATTTAGCCCGCAATGGTATTATATACCGCAGCCAAAATATAATGTACGTGCAGCTAAATACGTCAGTCTACGGCCGAACGGCAGGTATGTTTTTTCAACAAAAATATTGACTCTGTTATTAAAATGTGTGTGTATTATTTTTTTGTACTATAATTTTTATATCTGTGTACATCGCTTCCGTATTCTTTTTTCCGTTATTGCTTGTTGTGGTGGGAAGACGTATACCTGTAGTTATCCATTTGCACAAGTTTTAGGAAAAATCCATTCTAATTATAGCATAGAAGTTGTTTATTTACGTTGTTTATACATTTTTCAGATTGCCATTACATTTTAGGTAATGTGTTGTTTCTATCTACAGTGCCCTCTATACTTTTACTATAGTACGCGAGGCGAAAAGTGAGCCGCGATCGTCGCGCGCCAAGCGGCTGTTTTTCGTCAGGGTTACTCCGCCTATTCCTACTGTTTTCCCGCCTATAAAGTAATTTCAAACGACGTAATGTAGATGTTTTTAATAAATTATAATAAAAAAAAACATAATAAAATACAAATAACACAAGTAATACATATAATACATTTTTTTTAATTAATCATATCGTCTTCATCATCGTCTTCGTCAGTAGAACTGTCGTCGGGATTAATTGTCATTATAATAGGCTCCAAAATTTCATCTCTTAATCCTTCTTTTACCAAATCGTCTTCTTGAATTTTATCGCAGTGATCGCCACATTTTGCCCAATCTTCTGTTGTGACTGCATCTAAAGCACTATTTACTAACACTTCTATATCTGCCATTTTGAAGGTGTTATTTTTTTCCGCGACTTTACCCTTAACTTGCGCCCAGATTAATTCGATTGGGTTATATTGGCAGTGGTAAGGAGGAAGTCTTACCACTTCATGGCCCATTTGTAGTGCAATTTCGTCCAATTTATATTTTTTTTCTTTTGGCATCGTCAATTTGACTTTTTCCCGTAGTTCGCTTAATGTCTCTACTGGAGAAAAGTCTACAGATTTGTCTTGTAACCATTTTTGTACATCTGCCTTTCGAGTATTTGCCTTAGGATATTCTTCTGTTAAGGTAGAATGGTATGTGGCATTGTCCATTACAATTATACAAGGTTCTTCTAAATTGCCCAACATATCTATAAACCATTTTTGAAAAACGGTGGCGTTCATTTGAGAATGATAGTCAGCCTGCGATCCCGACTTGCAACGAAAAACCAGTTTTGAATTTTTGACAAAACCAAATGAAGGTGACCCAGCATGACACACAATAAGCCGACCGCCCTTACCAATAGGTACTTTTAATCCTTCGGTGTTGTCGGAGTTTTGCCATATGTGTCCTCGCGTATGATTTTGGTTTACCCATGTTTCGTCTAAGTAAACAATTGGCCTTGTATCGTTATTACGTCTAAACTCGTTCATTTTTCTCAAAAACTTAACCCGAGAACAAACAATATCATTTCTTTCCATTAGAAATTTACGCCCATCATTACATTTTTTGTATTTGAAATTCAAACTACGCAAAATATGTCGCACGGACCATTGTGAACCCGAATAATTAATTTTTTCATGCAACGCTCCCAATATTTTTGCACTAGTTGGATACTGACCATTATCATAAAAACTATGAACTGTTCTTCTGACAACTTCATTGTCAAAATCGTCCAAGTTGGTCATAGGTTTGGCACGTTTATAAGTTTTCCTTGGAGACTTAAATGAAGAAGGTTCGGCAGCTAGTTGATTTTCACCCACAGATAATTTTTTCCCTTCAGCACAAACTCGTTTAACACAAGCAAGACTTACGCCACACGCTTCAGCAGTCATTTCACGAGTTTGACGAAAAAAATTACTAATTTCTGGCTTACCTTTGTCACCAGCCAATGTTTTGAAATAATTATAAACATGAAAAATAACTTTCTTCGTTTGAGAATGTGTGTCTTGATATGCCATTTTAAAACTATTTTTGTATACGAGTAATTATTAAAGAAATAATTAAAATATTACAAACATTCAAACTTTAAAAGCGCGCACTTTAAAAACCAACCACGTAAGAACGCGGGAAATATGATTACAAACGTAGATAATAAGCGAATAAAAACACGTGTAAACTCGTATCTCGAATGTCGAATGACTAACCAAACGTTAACAAAATATTGTGGTATGCAACAGCAGCTACTGGCGCCTACTGCTAAAGGAAAATAAATTGGTCTCCAAAATACAATGAATTATACAATAAATTACCACCTGCCGTTTTTAAAATGCGCGGCAGCTGTTTCCATTGCACACAAACGTAGAACCCCTGAAACCAGAAAAAATGACCGCTTGGCGCGCGACGATCGCGGCTCACTTTTCGCCTCGCGTACTATAGGGACAGTCATAGGTGTTATTACGATGATGATAATCTTCGATACCTTTATTATTTGCTTTTGAATACAAAGTCTAATGAATGTGAACAAGACGTCGATATTTTTTGAGTTATACCTATGTTATGCAATTTGAAAAATTTCACTGGAATCAAAACTCAAAAATAATTGTATACAATCGTTGGACAAGCGAATACCGATCAATGTTGAACGCGTGTACAGTAGAAAAATGTTAACTACCAATTATTCAATTGCCTTGTGTGTATAATAATTATGTATTTTTTTTTCAGGGTAGTAGATAAAATAATGTTTCGTTACATTGTTACCCGTCGTTTATAAACGCATAATTTACTGCATGTCCACTGCACGCATCTATATAATATGTAATATTACAATATCTATGTACTTGCGCACTGTGTACGGCGAAAAGTCTTTCCGAATCGTGTCTGAAATAGAATGAAAAAAAAAATTAAATTATATAATAATAATTTATGGATCAAATTAATATGCAGTAAGTATAACGCTTCACGACAACAATAATAGGTATAATGTACCGGCGAAATCTAGTGTGCGCGGATGTCATATTCGTATTATAATATATATGGCCGAACAATGCGGGAGACCGCACGCGAGCCCCGCGAAACCAGGAGGTCCTTGTTAGCGACGATGTCGTAATCGCCACTGCAGGATGTCTGATATGCAGTCGCCGTATATAATAATATGATATTCGTATGTTGCGATTGTTGTTCTACATTATTATAATACGTCGTGGTCGGTACACGGCGATTCGTCGTAGCTATAATACGTGCAGTACCTACACGAAACGATAACATTGTTTTATAATATGAGAGTTTATGACCATCGAAATAAATTATTAGATAGGTTTTTGGATTTTTGCGTTTTTTACTCGTGACGAGCATTACAATAATATTAGGTATGATTTATAGATTATAGGCATACACGTGACGTGCACACTCGACAACTACAGGCGACGATAGCACAATAATATAATAATTATTATTGCATATTGTGTGTAGATTTAACCTAATTTTTTTTTTTACTATACATAAAATTATCAAAAGTATAATAATGATCGAAATGATCGATTGTCGCCGTATGAAATATTTTATTCTTGAAACGCGCTGTTCAAATATAAATCGTTAATTATTAAAGAAAAAATTTAACAATGTAAAATCACTGTTGCATAATCTGTTGTAATATATTGTAATATATTGCAATATATGTGGTGCGCGTGGCCGCGCAGGCGAACTTTATATTCTATTTACAATAATATATTATACATTTATAATAGTCGTAACATAATAACGAGCAAATGTCGAGCATCCCAGAGCATTGTTTTAATATTATATAATATTATATGTGTGTGCATGTGTGTGTGTGCGTGGAAGGGGTACGAATTTTAAACTTTTGAAAATGTATATATTCAAATATAATACAATATATATATAATCATACTGTAAAATGTAAATTGAAAAAACAAAATGAGAACTAATAATATTATATAATATTCTTAAATTTAGTTCTGTTCACATATTATATAGTATTTAAATTGATTTATTTCATTGAATAATTTATTTAATGAATTATCGTTAAATGTTATTTTTCGTAGTTATTTAAAAATATATTTTCAAATTTGACCTTCAAAAGTTGAAGTGTATCAATTAGATCCAATTTAGTATCAGAAACCTCTATCGAAGTTTAATAATCAAAGTATTTTTAAGCTAAAAAAAGTGTCTTCAGGGTTTCGGACACACAAATTAAAATTATCTCATTCGATTTAATCTAAAAATCGTGTCATTCCAATTTCCAGTCACCCTCCTCCTATGAAAACGCTCTTGCTTGATCTTGATACGCAGTATACCTACTCTTTATAAATTTTCCAAAAATGTTAATACCTTATTTGTTTGACTATATTATTACATTTAATATAATATTTTTTTCATCTCGGCAACTAGTACGTATCTATAATAAGTAGTTAAAACTCCGAAAGCGGACTTATTGTGAAATTCGAAATACTTGCTGGATATCGGGTTTGATATCGACGCATTTCACCATCTACGCGACGACTACACTTCTCGTACACCATAATATACGAAACTATTATTTATACAATATACAATGTATATTTAAGTACTATATTATACATATTATACATAGTATATTACAGTATATACTCAGTATATATATTATATATACATAGGTATAAACCAACACGCCATATTTACATTATAGTATCTATGTGGTGTAAGTTTGACGAACAGTTATTTTATACATCATTATAACATCGTTCGTCTCTCTACGACAAGTTCTATTTCCCAGCCCCATCTCATTATACCTACCACTCTTCTTTTGGAAACTTCGCGTACGATTAGGATTCCGTCACCACTAGTATAGCATTATTATACATATAATACCATTGATACAATACTATTTACTCGACAATAATATAATATAAACCCCGTGAAGTGTAATTTGTTTGTCATTGACACTGTAACGTTGTAAATATTATATAATATATACAATCGTTAAAGACGCTGCGATTACCACGTGCGCCGTTTAAGTCCAATAAAAATCGTTAATTGGCAAAACGGTGGGGTCCTCTGGCGCCCGTCTAATCAACCGCGGGGAGACGGTTGTCGTCTGTGATTTAATACGCCCGATCCTTATATTTATATAATATACTCACTAGCCGCTACTGCTATAGTCGCCTCCTCGTCGGCCGTACCGTTGTAACGTTATTATTTATTAGTAATAACTAATAATTTACAACGCAATATTTTATTGTACGCCGGACACTGTGTATAACTACGTATTTGCTCGATTTAAATACGACCTGCGTTTCGTGGTAAGGAAAACAGTTTTAATTTCTGTTCGGACGATTGTTGTTTATGTAGATATAGTATGGAACGACGAAAAATATAACTATCCGGCCGACGCGATGTCGACATAAACTACGACTTATCCGTTAACAGAATGTTTATATTTACTGTTATTTACGCTTATTATGATGTAATATGATTATTTATATCTGCACGTGAAATATTCTACGTGAAGCTCATTGTAGTATAACTTTTTATTCCCAAATGTTTATCACATTGATTGATTATCCGATAAATATTATAATCATGACTAGATCAATGAGTTTTGTATACTTCAATAGTTGTTTTTTTTTCTATCGTATTGTGTATTTCTATTCAATACATAATATTAACAGTGTGCTCAGCAATTAGCTTACATCGTAAAATACATAATATTCGGTTTTTGAACAACGCGACCTGATTGACCTTTGAGTGTATTCTAATACTTGGTATATTTAAATAGAGATCTATAAAGAAAACAATTCTAAACATTGAACTCTAAATCTCAAACGATTAATTGCACGAATAGACTATAATAATATCGTGGTTGTTCGGTACAAGGACAAATTGTGAAACAATAATAATATTGTATTTGTTTTGAATATAGGTTCCTAAATCTGTAAAAACGTTTGGTATTTTGAAACGGTTAATTAATTAAATAATAACAGATTACGTGCTTGCGTATTTACTTTCATGTATAATTTAGGTACCAGTTTATCACTATCAAATTTTATTGGAAAAATATTTAAAAATTTTTAGGTACACGACTATAATAGGTAATACAGGTAAAATATGATGGTATAAAACCATAGTTTTCATAAATTATAGTATCAATATGTTAATATTTAAGTATGTAAGAAAATGTAAATACTATTTTTCGAACACTGCAGTAGTGCAGTATATTTTAAACATCATGCGTATAAAAAATCATTAAGATTATTACTTAAATAAACAAGACGTGCAAGGATAGTATGAATATCTAAGCTTTATTATTATAGAGGTACACATTATATCATTATATATTTATAAATTTCCAATTATGAAAAAATTATTATATTTATTAAACAGAGTATACTATTATTTTTCTTTTTTGTTAATGATATAGACACTTCAATACCTTGGCCACGAGCGTTTCATATGTGCATATATAGTTTATATTATTGTAACGTTAAAAATCTATATAAAATAAAATATCAAAATCATGTATAAAACTATACTCATTGAAAACGTGACGAAGTGATCACACGTATAATATATTACACAGTAGTCAGTATAATAAATAATAATATTATTATATTACCTAATTATAATAATAATTCTATATCTGCACGACGGAAGGAGAAAATAATATACATTTTCATTCAACCTATTAAATCAAGGTATGCAAGAAACCAATCGCGGTTATAATATTTTTTATACATTTTAAACATCATCAGATTTTAGCACAAATCAGGTAAGATGTTATATTATATCATAAGTTATAATTTATAACTAATTATACAACGTTTTTGCTAATAGGACGGGGTAGCCGACATCAGTGGCGCACTTTTATACTTCGGCAACAACGATAATTACAACATTAAATAGTACTACAAAACGAGTTTATTGAAGGGTCTACGCAGAGTTATTGGCAAAATTCACCGAACGCGCGTAAAACAGAAGAAGACAACTTTTAATGGTTTACCCACCACCGCCGCCCGTTCGGTTGGCTCTTCGTCCGACAGCCTTTCCTCGTCATTCGCCCCTCGGCTGGCCGCCCGTCTCCTTCTTCTTCTTCTTATTATTATTAATATCATCATCGTCTTCATCGCGTGATATAACGTCGTGTACAAGGACAAATGTTACCGCGGTGAGCTGAGCAACTTTCAATTACACACGCGCGTCATCCCCTCGGCGCGAGTTTTAGCGAATTCGACCGGCTTTTGCGAGGGCGACGTCCGCCTTAATAATGATGATTGGGGGATAGCCACCGCCGGTCGGCGACCACAAATTAGGCTCTACGGTCATTTATCGTCGTGTAAGGAATTCTCGAGGATTAATCACGCGGGATCCTCTATTTTCTCTCCCTCGGCCGCCGCCGCCACCTTTAAGTTTATATTATAATATATACGTATATCCACGCGTTTACCGCGCGAGAGGGGTGACCAAAGGCGAATAATGCTCGTAAGGGCTGCATCGTATATTATACATTACTATTTACAAGTCCACGAGGAATGCGTCTGCCACAGCTATATTCTATTATCATCGCAATAATTATTATTGCTGCGTTGTATCATTTTTCTTGTATACAAACGAAACGATCAAAGACGATCTCAATTGGCGGCGATTCGTCGCTACGTCAGGTTCTTCGCATAGTAATAATAATAATAATAAGACTTTCGTAGGATTGAAAATCGTCTTTAATCTGGGATAATCGTGCGGTCGTGACGAGTCGAACGACTCGAACCGAATTCTCACATCTCCTGCAATCCGAGAAAGTAAAATATTCTCGAGCAAATGTATAATATTGTGTTTTAAGATCTGCGGTTAGACATTAATTATCGAACGCGGAAAATGCCGTTCGTATTATAGGTGAAAACCCCGTTGAGAGGTCTGTTTGCAAACCATTTATTCGTACTTCCGCTTGAGTTATTTATGTATAAATACGTCGGATACCTATATATATATGATATATATGTAATATCGTAGGCGTTGTCGCTGCAGTATATGTCGTACAACCGGAGAGCTGGTCGAACCAGACATCACTAGGTATATATATATCGTAATATTATGCAGTAAAACGCGTGCGTATATACCGTCGCCGGTCAGGTTAGGTGTAAGACTCGACGGTGTGTTAAACAAACGCGACCTACTGCCGACTTCGTACACAACGATAATAATAGTAATAATATTATATTAATATGTAAACTACACAGATCCAATATACCGATCGGTCTGGTTATTCTCGTGGCCCACTTGTGTGGGAGACCGCGATATTCACGTACTGCGCAGAGACGGTAAGTTACCGCCGTGTGTCACGATCCATGTGCCCGACCGTACACGTGTAGATAATATCTTCATACCGTGTGTACAACGCACATAATATACATACATATACAAAGTGTGGTACGTCGTATATGCCATCTTGTAAATTAACCGACCTTTGCCGAGCCCCGAGGTACCGCTCTTATCACGTCAATGCAAAAATGAAACTGCCCGACGTGTGCCATACATAGTATATTATACTATATAAAATAATATTTTTCGAATGATATGACTCGTCGTGCGAAATCCAATTTTCCGGACGTCCTACATGTATAATAATATGCTGATGTCGCATACCGCGACCGCCGTTGTGAAATCTTCGTGACCCACTGTGCACGGTGTTCGCATGCATTTTAATATCGTTGCGCAACACGTGTAGCGTATAGTCTTATCCGGCCAGAATATTTGATACGCACACAACGGTACCGATACAATATTATACATAATGGTGCATGGATATCGCGGGTGAGATTAAGCCGACTTGTAATAATATCATCTTGTGTGGTATCCTGGACGCGGAAATTAATTACCGATTTTTATTATAATATGTATATGCGTACGGGCAGTCATTATGTATGATACTATTATCGTCAACACATGCGAACGTATTTCGAAAACGTGCAGGCCATAACCCGGCAACAGCAGGGGGCCGCCGCTACGATTATGTCTTATTAGAAAAAGAGAGAAATACATAACGACTACGACGCTGACCGCCGACCGGACCGGCCGTATCGATAAACGCCGAAACGTGATTTGTAATGGACGACGTACGTCAAATTATCGTTGATACTGTAACGCGGTGTATTATAATTTATCATTAGGTGTATAAATAGGTCGCTGGACGTGATAAACAAGCGTGATTATTATTATTATTATTATTAATATTATTAATAATACTGTTATAATATGTTGTGTACGACTGCCTGTATATGTGAGGTATTATCCGGCGGACAAGACGTATTATAATATTTCGTCGGGGAGACGTGTGAATTCTCGCGTCGTTCCAATACGTGTGGTGTCGGGTTTATCGTATACATAATAAATATTATCATATCATAACACAAAGATTAATTATAAATGATCACTATTATAATACCAATGAAATATTTTTGACATGCGTCTTATCGTCGACTATTTTGCACACTGTGATTTGTAGCACGAAATATGGTTTGAACACGACGGGGTGCATCCGAGCTTTCGTCGCGATATCGATGACGAACACGACAACTCGAGTGTACAATCGATATTTCTATATTTAATCGTATAGTTACAACACAGTGATCCGGAAAAAAAATTGAATTTTATGAATTTACATAACCTAATCCGTCAGGTTACTATATAATACGATATTAGGGCACTATATAATAAAAGTTGATATATACATTACACATAATATTTAACTTAATACACAAAATAAACGGAATGATCCATTTAACGAAAGATACTCATTATTTCAAAAATTATTGACGTTTTAGAAAATATTATTTAAATAACATTTAAGTCGTTTAAAAACAATATTTTTCTAAAAATAAATAATTTTTTTATTACTTTTTTACTTGTATTAGTGATAACATGTATTTTAATTGTACTTCAATATATAAAAATTGATCTTTGGACGAGTGATTTATGAAGAGTATTTAAAGTTTAAATGAGTAGAGTATATAATGGGAACGACTAATGCCTAATGGTACAGAGGTACTCCCCCAGCAAAATATTAGTTCTCCGCTCATCAAAACTTCAAACAATTAATAATAAGTAATAACTAATAAACTATACCTACGGCTGAAATTCGATTTTTACAAAAAAAAATTATAAAACTCCGAACAATATTCTGTAGATTTGAAATAAGAAATTATTGAAAAACTGTGTTGTTATTCAAAATAGAAAAAAAAAATGTTTTTCTCCAAACACATTCTTTTGTATATATAACTGCTCATTACAGCCATGTAAAATAAATATTTTCAAAAATACTTGTGTCTTATAAAATAATGTGTCTTATTACATTAAACGGATCATCCCATATACGCATAATATATAATATTATAATATGTAGGCAAACGCGTGCACGTTATACGTTATACTAATACACTATTATGTTATATTATATACGCGCATAATGCATATAGTGTATATTATACTGGAGGCTGTGCAGCATCGCATATGAGAGACGCGTCTCGGCGTTTAACAGGCGCTACATACGAACGGAGAACAATGGTAAAAAGAATTTTGTTAGCGCGACTTTAGCCGCGGGTCGTCCCGGGGGCACACAATATTGCATTATATCGTATATGCCTATATATACATACGCGATGCCGGCCGTCGGCGACGCACGTATATGTTATAATATATATTATATTATATACCTATATACTTATGTATATTACCATCGTACACGGGAGGCCACCGATATTTATTTATATATATTATATTGTTCCCAATATAATATATCGTTGTTCTCGGCTCGGACGACCTCGTTAACCTTTTTGGCTTTTGCCTAGCTTTATGCTTGCAAGCGCTTTTTTTTTCTCATTTGCATTGAATTGAAAAAAAATATATTTTTTTAAAAAACAACAAACGTCCTCCTCTCCCTCCTGCGCCGTAGACTATACCACGAACACCACCGGTTTCGTGACGAACGTTTTCGCAGACTTCACGTATAGTCCATATACTATATATACACCGTCTCACACCGATTGTCTTTGCGTACTATATGACCGCGTGCAATGCAAATGAATAGCCGGTATATGTCACATAATCGTTTCACCCTTACCATTTTTCTCGCCGCCAATTCCGGTGGGCAACGAGCAAAAACAATATTGTATGTATACATTTTGTGTCGAATAAATATATGAAACTCGTTGGTTCATTATGGATTATTGAATATATAAATATAACATCTAAATATGTATGTGGATACTATTATATAATATTATATACATGTTAATAATACAAATACGTGTTATGTTTGAATAAAGGTAATTCGGAAGTCCATCATAATACAAACAATGGCATTTTTTCGGCTGCCTATAACTACCCTTTTTGAAAGTGACGTGCACGAGTTCGTTTCGGAAATTCTCGTGGATCTCGCGACTTACATAATTTAGAAAGCATTATTTGAACTTTAAGAGGTTAAAACTTCAAAAGTGCATATATAAAAAATTAATAATGCACTCAATATTATAAAATATTTCGTAGGTACGGCAAGTCCACATCCCACATTATACAAATAATTAGCTAAATCGAAGGCAATTACAAATCTATCATAACAATTCGTGCTATAATTGTGCTCGATTCGCTCCGCAGAACAATAATGTATGGAAAAGAAATTACATGTCGTCGAGTTCCGTTGATTGACATACTATACATATATAGCTGACTACAGTATGCGCTGTTTAAAAACGACAATACATTATACCACCGTCACTTTTGCATAGTATTACATGATGGTGTACACGACAAGTTCGTGCTTGCAGCCACACGCTGCCCCGTCGTGCGTATATTGCTTGTGCAGCGTACACAGTTCGATAGCGTTATGCATACTGCAACTGGCGGTCGCGGAAGACAAGCCTGCGTTGTGGCGAACCGAATACTCGTTTTATAACGGCCCGCGAGAAGTTGTAACTATTATTATCATAAGGTCTTGCCGTGTCCATCCGTTTAATATTTCGCGCACAACATATCCCATTGTCGTGGGCTGTCGATTTTGTACGCGTTGGGCGCGTGTTAACAAAAAAACACTATTATATTGTTCACGCGAGAGTTGTAAGAAATGTCTAGATTATCGCCGTGGACGTATTATTATGCTATTGATCAGGTACTTGTTCGTTATCGCCCTGCCGCCATCATGTATAAAATGTATCATCCCGCTACCAATTGACCTGATGACAGCAGTGTTTAATCCAAAATCTATAAAATTCGATGATGTTCATTATCAATATTTCTCTGTATTTTTACGATCTTATGTGGTTAGTCTAGTATATAATACAATCATTGTGCGTAGCGATAGCATAAATTAATAATAAACTAATAATATAATAAAAATTATGTTATTATATATTATAATTTATTTATACTCATTATTATTATTATTAGGGACTGGATATTGATGCCCTAAAAAAACATAAAAAGATACCTTACAAATGCATTTAGGTATAAGTATAACCTAAAAAATATCCTAATAATTTTTTTTGTTATTATCTTCGTGTTATAATTTACATCTTAGTATCTTACTAGTTTCTACATTCTACATTATATAATTATATATCTTATATTATGTACTATTAATTTGGGGGGAAAATATAACAATATAATGTTGACTCGTGATTTGTTTTAATTTATTTTTATTAATTTGTAAAGTCGTAGCTGGGCTTGGCGAGACTGGCCTAAAATTAGGGCACATACAAAAGAGCGCAAAAGCCAAAATAAAATATGCCTATGTTATTATTAATATTAATAATGTAAATTGTATTAAAATATTTTCAAAGTAGTAATACTATATATTTATTTGTTTATTCATAAAATATATTCAATAATTAAAATATATTTATAATACAAATATTACAAAGTGATAATGACATATAATATATACAGTTGGGTCTCGATAATCCGAAGGAGATTGGGGAAAGGGGTCGTTCGGATTAGCGATTTGTTCGGATTACCTAAGGCTTAAAAAAAAAAAAACAATTTTATTGTAATTTAAATTATGACATTTTATTTTTATCTGTATTAATCGTGTAAAAACTCGTAATTTCAAAAGACAATGAATATATAAAAATATTAATATAATTATGAGTATAATTATGAACCTTACTATTTAAAATATTAATTTATTATTATAAATATTATTATATTATTACCTATATTATATTATATATAAATACATACATGCGTACATATTACATAATATAGCAATAAAATAATTCTCAAACCCGCGTTCGGATTACCGCGTCTTTCGGATTAGCCTGTGTTCGGATTATCGAGACCCGACTGTACTTAATACGTTATAATATTACGCCAAATGATAATAGTTTTTAAAATAGGTTTGTATGATTATTATTAAATAAATATATATATGTTAAAGTTAAAAATTTGGATTCAAAATTCAACTCATATTCATATTTATAGTTTTTTTTTTATTTTTTGATATTTTTAGTATCCTAACAACCGTTAAAAATAATAATAAAAAACTTGAAATTTTGTACAGATGTTTCTTAAGCAATGTAGGGGCGCATTAAGAATTAACTTTATCGGGCTAATTTGTGAATCTAAACCACCCATGACATCACCCAAACACATACAAAAAAATTCATTCAAATCGGTCCAGCCGTTTAAGAGGAGTTCAGTGACATATACACGTAAAGTAGAATTATGTATACAAAGATATCAAAAAATAAAAATTGGTAACATTTTATTTTCCATGTTACATTATGATAACATATATTGAGATATCATTATTATTATACTTGCATAATATTTTGTATTTTTACTTTCGGAAATGTTATACATAGGACACATAGGTATAAACTATTAAGTAAATAGCGACTGCAAACGTCAAAAATACCCTTGTTCATGTTTTATTAAATAATAAGCGTAAATATGTTAAAAATCGTACGGCCGAGATGGGCGCGCCCTCGAAGGATAATGTAGAATTTGGTGGCCCTGAAAACGGCGATTTTATGTCTTCCCCGTGACGGCGCAACGGGTCGGAATTAACCGCCCGGCAGGGAAGAGAGTAATCGTCGATGGACGCGCGCATTCAGTCGTGTGGCGTGATGCCGCGCGGACGTCTGCAGCGTACACCTAACCCTACGCGACGGCACTTCGAGAACGTTCGTCGGGCGTCATAGGTATGACGATCCCGATAATCGATTAGCTCTGAGCGGTGCACGTCGATATGACCGCCGTCGGTCGTGCAGTGTAGACACACCGGCAACACGTCTTTACAGAAGTCCGCTGTGATATGCTGTCGGCTAATTCTGTACTGGTTCACGACGTTTGGTCGACAACTCTGTCGTTAGTATTTTGACGGGAAGCACAAAAAGATTTGACCGGCCGGCATCCGTGAGGACATTGGTGTGGTGTGCGACGTTGAGTCGGCACTACCGCCACTACCCGAGTCAGCTGAGGCGAACGACCAGATAGTGCCTTGCGCCCTGTGGCCTACCACATTACTTCCCCCCAGCCTCAGCGTGCCGTAGACCGTGGTTACCGAGCTGGCAGTAGCGGGTTAGCTCGGATAGTCGTCACGCGTCTGGACGGGTGAGGACCGGGGTAAGGAGCTTCGCGTATGTTCCCCGCCGATGCCATATCGTATTGCCGTATAAGCGGTGTGATTACCTTGAGCCACTCGAAAGGGCTAGTACCGAAGGGCGCAGGTACCGACAACGGCGGATCGCGTCGTAGTCACCAATTTGGCGGGGCGCACAAAAAGATTTGACCGGCCGACATCCGCGAGGACATTCGTCTGGTGTTCGCGGCAGGTCTGTACATAGACGATGTCTGCCAGCTGGGTAGAAGCGGGTGAAGCTCAGTTGACATTACCCGAACCAGTCGAGGCGAACAACCAGTTGAGTCTTATGTGGCTCACCACAGTATCTCTGGTCTGAGCATATTGCTACGATACGGCGTAGTCGGTATCTGTTAACCGCGACTCGCGAGCTTCGTCCGGTCGCTTTTCTCTTCTCCTATACCGGCTTCGCCACCAATCGTCTGAGTCTTGTTTCTTCTGTTTCTTTTCTTAGTTCTTGCCAGTTTGAAAGTTGAGAGTAGACTGACGATATTCGGAAACGCATTTGTATTTATACTCGGCGGCGTCAATTATTAGGATGTTGATTAATCTGTATAGCGTTGTTACTATGACGATGAATTACTGGCTGGCTACTACATTATTCTCACTAAATACGTAATATTTTTCCTTATTATACTTTTGATTCTCTTTGGTGTAAAATTGTAAATTATTTAAATATCCCAGGTAAATTTATTAATTAAATATCAATTTAGAACAACAATTAATTAATAATACCCAAGTTATATATTTTTTTTAAATACTTATCTCTTATAGTTATATTAAGTGTTGGTATTAAAGTATATTATAAATATTAAATAAGGTAAATCGCTAACGTAGCGAGCTACTTGGTAATACAAATACATAGCTGGTTAAACCTTCTATACAGTGGTCTCTCGTAAGTGATGCAGAGCCACAGTATTAAAATCGTGGGTTTGCCTTTGCCCATTGCATGTAGTATTTAGAAACAATTTACAATGGTGTAAACAAAGGTTTTATCTATGCACATATTATACAGGTACAGGGGCCCCATAACATTTTTTGCACTAGGGCCCTACAAAATCTAGTTGGCGTACTGTATATATGTCATAGATTTAATGAAAAAAGGTGCCTTTGATATTATTATATTTAAAATCGTATTTTATTATGTTTGAATCGTGTTAGTTTGTTTTAAAATAATTTTGAACCTTTAAATGAGTCATTTATTGCGATATTTATTATTGGCATTCGATTTATTCAGCAAAAATGACTGTTAAGACAAATAAAATGCGTGTAATATTTAAGGATCTTTAGATAACTTTCTTATTTTTTTTTTTACATGCAATTATGAAATATTAGTTGTTAACACTATGCTACTATAAATTTTAAATGTTAAATTACTATAATTTTTAAATGTATTATAATTATCATTTACCATTATTTGAAAGTTTTGTTACGCTATTATAAAAAATACCATAGTATAACGCGTGGATGATAAAATGGTGGCGGAGTGATCAATTTGATATGGTGCGTTGGCGGAGCGATAACAAAACAAGTAGGCAATTTTAATCATTATAGATATGATGTATAATATTTAGTCGATACCTGCACGTATAGATAGTGAACAAAATTTTGTAGGTCCTATTAATATAATAATGGTTGTTCATTGCATTTTTGCATAAAATGTTTACCAATATAAATTATAAAAAAGTAGATATAAATAGTTGGCTATGTCGAGTGTACTTTGTCATTGAGTGGATGTAATGGGTGTGATAAATTTTAAATCAAAGTTAAATTATTGTATATTATGAAAAACGATTCTAATCGAAAACTGTCTACTTTAGTTAGAAAATGATTACAAAAAAATTATTTTAATAACAACATAACTATTACATTTTAAAAAATTGTTCGTTATTTATTTTGATTTTTCCAGATTATTTTAAAAATAAATGGGAAATTTCTATTTTTGACCTACTTTTCTCCCTAAGTACTAACTACATACAATTTTATATCAAAAACCTTCCACGAAGTCGATGATCAAAGCATTGTTATACCAGAAAAAGGGTCTCAAAAGTTTCGGACATAAAAAAAACATACCCACTCCGCACTCGACTACGCAGCATTATAAAACCAATAGATACATTCATGTTTTATTGCAATATTCCATTTTTATACATACCTTATGAATCTCAATCTAGCACTTAATCCGCTTATTTATTTAAATAGGAAACTGGAGAAGTTAAACAAATTTGCAAGTATAAATATAATTTTTTATTAATATTATACTTACCTAAGTTATGTAAAGACATTTTAGTATAGCTGTTAACTAAATTAAATAATTACTAATAAGTGAAATACTGAAATGCGATACATAATATTATCTTAATATTTTGTATTATAAATAAATATTAATTAATAATGTTAGTGCCTAATAGTTAAGTATTGGCTTTGACTGTATACAATCAGTGGTGTATTCAGGTATTTAGAAGTTTAGATATGTCTTCACTGTATAGACTTTTAAATATCTCAAGAGCTTACTGCTTAATACATTTTTTGGTATGGGTATCGTTAATATAGGTTAACCTTACCTTTGCCTATATTGTTATTATAATCGTTGAGTAATGGTTTGTGTGTGTGTCATAATAATATTACAATCACATTGTTTCTGTATCTATTTTGCTAATCTCATAAAATGCCTATTGACTATAATATTGATTGTATTATTATATAATATGGATATGTAACTCTAAAGTTCATGATATTCGAACGTATACAAGATATATGTACATTGTACACGTATATGGATAACAACGAAGTGTAATATTTATAGTAGGCGAATGGGTCAGAACCGCTATATGGATTTCGTTTCTCGGTTGAAAAAAAAAAGTTGTACCTATCTATAATCAATTTTAAAACGCACAGCACTATTAAACTGAATTTATGAAAGCGATACCACTGATCGGTATAGTAGGTAGGTATCGTCTATTACCGGTTAAGTGCACTCCATACGAGAATACCGGTTCTGCGTGCAATACCCAACAACTACCTAAGTACGCATAAAGAAACATTCAACGGCGATCGTATAGTATAGCGCGTTTATCCGCAGCCGTCGTATTACTATAATGTTTATGACTAATTTGACATTTAGATAAAAATATAAGTACATTAAAATGTCTGACCCGCGCGTGTATAGAGAGGATTTAAAGCGTTGCTCGGTGGCGGCATAAAACACGGTGTGTGCGATAACGTTAAACGGACGCTTTGTCTCATCCGAGTTTTATTCTAACAACAATAATAATAATGTATTGGATTTTATCTCGAAATGTGGCAAATGTGCGCGCTGCTATTACAATGCGTATATATAGGTAGTATAGGTACCGATTTATATGCCAACCGTATTTTATGGATATTTATTATTATATCGAGAATGCACCTATTTTACGACTCGTATTGGAGAAAAACAGTATTAATGGCATGCGTAGGATTCAATTATTATTATTATTATCGTGTTCAAAAAAAAAAAAAAAATGTCAGATTGACCGTAACAAATGCGTTTTTGGTAACGTCTTATTATGTATAACTGGTGCGCGGTGTCGACGGACTCCTCCTCTATTGGAAATAATGACCTCCGTAATGCAAAGAAACGTCAACATTTCGATACAGATATTATATTATATATATGTAATAACTATGCGAAAATTATTATTGTTATTAACACACTGCAGCGTATACTACACACACACACACACACACATTTTGATTATACCTATACAGTCGGTTTACAATTCACAATATGACGTTGTGCACCTATACAATTTGATATCAATCATACGCAATGCGTTACCGATATTTTTTTCTTCTTCCATTTTTCGCGCTTCAGCTGCTTTTGTCGTTGTCCACGTGTGAGTCTCAATTACATGCGGTAGACGCTTCGGTGGTTGCGGGCAATAAAACACGCATAGACACACACACACACATTGTCGCTAACGACAATTTGACAAACCATCGAGTGGGTGTGGTTTTTTCGGCGTTATTGTCGTCGTTTTCGACACCCTCCTCGCCTGCGACCATATATATATATATATAATATATTGTACGCTATACACCTCTTGCGTATACGGAATAAGAAAAAGTTTTGGCCATTTTCTGCAGAAAAAGATTTATTATCATTTATCGACGAATGTCTGGAGAAAAGCGAGCATTTTGTATTATGTGTACGTTTCGTTTTACGAAAGAACAAGGAATATTATATATATATATATATATAGGGTCGACCATAATAACTCGTCGTATGTAGTATACTGTTATAAGTAGCTATATAATATTGTATAAAACTATATATTATAACGTTAAGATGTTGAACGGTTGGTAATATATTGGTAATATAATATATAAATTATATTAATATGTAGGTACACGATATTTATGTGGGTTTTGAGAGGTTTTTATTCAATATTCTGAACGAGTGTGAAACTATGAACTTATTGATCTTACGATGGACTTTAAGTAAGTACTCTAGTTTTGAAATCATTTTCCCAATTTTAGATTTTTAACTTAAAAATTGTAAAAGAACATTACAAAAACCCTCAATATATTATATTCTCTATAATATTATAGAACAGTTTATACATATTACATTGCCACATTGGTAATATAATACAAATTATCGTTACATTTTTGAATTATTTTTAAATAGTTTTGTGATCAAACTAGTAATTACTATATTATGATATAATCAAATATTTAACTAGTAAACTATATTTTATTAGATCTGGACCATTTTTGTATAAACCAAGCTAAGTCATACTTTTGATTTGTCATTTTTTTTTTTTTAATATAAAAAGAAAATATTAAGGAAAATTCCAATATCTACGAGTATATCCATATATATATTATTAACTATAGGTCTATAGATATCTATCAGTTCAAGTTAAATTCAAGAGGAGTTAAGTGCGGCGTTGTTAAGTTGACGTAGAACATAATAATGGTATACGTGACTATAATAGTTTGAATTACGAGTACAAAATCCACTTTATACATTATATAATATAGTGTGACGTTTTAACGGTTTTTGTAAGATTTCGTTGAACATCTCAAGATATACTTTCATACAAATTAAACACTTTGGCTTTAAATCGCGTTAGAGGTCAATTTTCTTTTTAAAAAACTGTGTATTTTTTGTTATGTATTTGCATAAGCCTGTAACAATTCAGTCTCGTTAAAACTATCTAAATCTTAAAATTCGTCATTCACTTCCTTTTTATACAACATTATTATAGTTTGAAAAAGCATACGACAAAATAAGTAGTCTTAATTCCATCGGACATTTTTTAAATGCTATTTTTAGATAACAGATTAAAAAAAAACGTTGATTTTGCACTTTTGTTTTTATTTTACGTGTATTATCATAATATTTAGATTGTTTGTAAAATTTTATTTGTTATTCATTATACCTACGTATTATTCAAAATATTCGTGCTAACCAATAATAAATACGGCAAAGCATCATTTTTCGTATGAAAATCAACTACGACTCGTGAAAAATGACAACGTTGTAAGAAATTTAATTGAACTAGGAATACGTTTTGAGTTATTATTATTATTATTATTATGATAAATAGGTACGCTATAATAATAGGACGTTTCGTGTTATCGAGTTTCTCCGGTACCTATACACCTATTTATTAGATAATAATATGCATTTGATTTATGCGGCAATTGGATTTTACCGAGAAAAAAAACAATATCTCTAACGTTATTCTTATCAGCGGAACCGCCGCTCTGTACGCACGAGATTATTGATAACCCCGCGGAGTCTGCACACATTGGACTCGAATTCGAAGCGACCGCTCTATATAGCTGCGATAATAATACACTAACGGCTTTGTTAGTTGTAACACGTCCGTTTCGTATTAAACGCCCATGTGAAAAAGCTTATTCACTTCTACCGTTATACGATCGAATAAGTATATTGCGCGGCTATTCACGTATACACACGCACGCACATTATTATTACACGTAATTTATATTATATTATTATATAGATTTTTCTTCTCCGACACAAAGCCTATACACACACACACACACACACACACACACTATTGCTACTGGTCTTCTGCCCCGTTGCCCATAACGGCGGTGTCCTTAACGCGCACACGGGCACAGTTCACACGTTCGACTTTTACGCGCGTATTACAGATAAATCATATACATAATATATACCTACACGTGTAGGCATATATATATATATATTGCTGCAAAAGGCGAAAGTATAATATATACATTTTTTTTTTTTGATATTTACGTATAAGGTAATACTTGGAATTGTAAAGTTTTCTAATACACAATACGATAAAATATAATATATTTAATATAATATACCTATACGCCATGCCCATCCGCGGTGCCTTTTTTTTTAACTCGCGATTATTTACAGACGTTATTTATGATACTACACGGGTATTTATACTGTAGGATATACGTACTTAGTACTTTAAAATGTCCGAATCATAGTTTTGTTTTATCATTAGTTATTATTATTCTAAGAAGGTGTCAGATGGGTTTTTTTTTAACTGAATAATTTACTGCCATCTTTTAGAATTCTATAACATATTATATTCTGTTGCTATTTATGTTTTAGTCAATAACAGCTTTAAATGGTTTTTTTTTTTTTTTATAATATAGTATTTATTTTTAAAATAAAATTCCTTCTTTTATTATCAATTATTATCAACATAGGTATTTTCGAATGACAGATTGTCTACTACATCCGTGTATAAATTACATGCAAGTACTTATTGTGGTCACCCAAATGTCCAATATTAATTTGTTGACAGTAACCGAGTTGAGACAAAAATAAGATCAAAGTTTTACCATTTATATTAATATTTTATGAGTAAATATACATTTATGGGTAGTAAAAAATGTTTTTATGGCAAACCGTAAAAATACCAACTTGTCTTAAAATATAATAAATTAAAAATTAAAAGCTTATCATATAATAACACATATAAGTTATACATATTATGTTATATGATAAGAGTGATCATTTCTGAAATAAAAATCACCGTCTGACTATATTATTTTAGATAGGTATATGTATATTATATTATTATATAACATTATACGATTTTATTACGCATAAAATATTAACCATTAATGTACATTATGAGTTTTATGATTTATATACCACGTATTTAGATTATTATAATATTTATAATACACTAACTAGTTAATGAGATAAATTATTAGTCAGGACCTGGGAACGTATAACAAAATACATTAAAATAAAAAGAACATTTTGGAATTGATATACTTTAAAGAGTTTAATATTATATTATCGTACAATCACACGAATAAAAATATTGTCTTTAATTTAAATGAAGATGAATCTCGTCTTGGCAATAATATTCAAAATTTGCATATCTATAGTTTATACCTACATATTATGTGTATCTAGTATTGAGCATATATTATAAAGAGTGTTTAAAAAAACATCAATATATTACTAAGTATTAGGTACTTAACTATAAATATAGTATCACTGATTATATTATATTATATCATAGTACTATAATATGTAGAGGTAATCAATGATAGTATATACCTATTGCTATACACATAAACAATTTTTTGAATAATTCAATTATTTAAAGTTAAACAATGAAATACTAAAAAATCAAAGCATTATTTCAATTCCAAAATGTGATGACAGACACAAAAATAAATAAATAAATAAATAAAAAACGCACATCATTTTAAAATCAATACATTCATCACTCGGTTGGGAATCTAAAAAAAAAAAAACAAAAATTACATAATATTTTAATAATCTACGTTATTATTATTGCTAAATTCTGGGCCGTCCGTTCTCGCGGGGGAATAATAATAACATTAGTGGTTGATTTATTTTGTGTACTTTATTTTTTAATAATTAGTCATGCCTTTACTACCAACTCAGCAACTGTCTATTTTGATATAGATCAGTTACTGTATTATAAATGGACTTATCTTCGGGAAGATATGTTTATTACATTAATTATTTTTTTCGTTATTATTATTATTAGAATCGCTGTATCGTTTTCACGACGCACTGGCTTTTGTTTCCACTCGTGTACAATTATAATATTGCCATTTCAGCACAATGAATACAATTTATTATTATCGTATGTATAATACACTATATTATGGTTCACTATATTATTATGCGTACATTACACGCGCTCCGAATACATTTTGCGCGACTATATAACATACCTCCGCGTGATAAAAACCGCGCCGCACTGCATGTACTTCATAAATCACTTTTTAATGGTTATTTTTTCTTCTGCCCGTTCAGATTTAACCACGTAATTATATTCGTGTACATTACAATAAATTAATACCGTATTTTCCGACTGTGTGGTAAATTCGCGATTCAATGTCTACATTATTCACATTAATGACAGTTACTGCACCGATATAAATGTATCCTAATTTCGCACGATATACTTACGTTAAAATATAGCCGTTATACACACGTATAATATGTTAAAATATGTAAAAATATAATCTTCGAACACGGTTTTTAACCACATATCTGATATCAAACATGTATTCTATCACCAGAAGTTATAGAAATAGTCATGTGCACTCTAAGGAATATATTCAAATATTGTTGCAAGTTTAAAAATTTGATATTTCAATGTAGCGATTGAGAGAATAGACATTAATAATGATCTAAATTTTTAATTATTTATAAAAAATATGTGAAATGTCATAGTGTCATTTGTCTATTTTCTCCGCTAAATAGGACTAAAGACCTCAAAAGGTTGAATAATAATATAATATGTGGTACATACATTTCAAAATGAGAAAAGAAAAGAAAATGGTATCGTACATAATCATCAAAATCCTATAGGTATTTGTGTGCCTACTGCCTGTCTATGCTTCATTCCAGATGGCAGATATTAAAATATTAAGAACTATATCGTTAAAAACTGTAAGCGTATAATCTTAATCGACAGATTTATTACCTGATTACAGTAGAGTGTGAGCAGTTTTGTGTTATATAAATAATATATTGTAAATAATTGTAAAATATCAGGACGGCGAAATAAGTCGATTAGACTGTGTGAAAAAAGTTCACAGTTGTCTAGTTTTCTGTTTCCGTAACGCCTATATTTTATTTTCAACAGAACATTAATGTATATAAAAAAAGAGAGAGATAGAGCATATATAGGTAAAACCGTAAAGGTATTTATATTCTATGTATCTACAATGATGTAAATATATTATATATAAATAAACAACAGAAACAATTTGTAATGAATATTAATTCTAAACGAAAGTACATTGTCGACGTCTATGGCTGATACTATTATGGTTATGTCTACTATAGGTATATAAAAAGTATTGTGGGCGAGTCGGCTTATAAAATAATCTCGAGACCCGTTGAATTCGCTTTGACCGTTTAATAAGATCGTGGCGTCAACGTTTCTCGATCGATAATTGTGTTCACGCGACTAAGGCACTATAGGTGGACTCAACTATTAATTTCTACGACCTGTCGACCTCGTATATCAACGTTTGGTTAAGTACTCGATTCAAGGTTTTTATGTTTTCACAAATAATTGGAACTTGTAAATCGTAAGTTGTAATAATATGTACAAATTATAATAATTGAAATTAATTTTGTGACCTTATTTAAACGTTAGTCACAATGTGGTGAGGTTTTTCGCTGGATATTTGCATTGAATTAATACTTATATATATATATCAATTATAATTATTATAATAATTTGAATACTTATATGGCTGCAGCAGCGTCGGTGAAACTAATTTTCATTTCAGCCTGTTTTCTGTAAGCACTAAAACCGTTTGCGTAATTTAATTTTGCTTGTAAACAATCTCTATATATTATTATGGATCGCGATGTAATATTATATTATACAGAGTTGACGCGGCAAATTCAAACGGAAAAAGCTGTTTTGAAATCGTGTACAGCAATACGAACACCGGTTAGGATATGTTAATTTTAGCTAGTATAGGTATGTATAGTTTTCATAATAGTATTTCGTAACTATTTGACGTATTATTGAAATATTTATCTTTCCGAACGAAACACCTGATAATAATTGTTGTGACTTCGTGTCGATATATATACGTGCGTTATATAATAAGCGTTGATTGGATTTTATGTAAATCGTATAATATTAATTTACGAGGTTTGTTTCGATATATTTAGTGTAAATTTAATGTATTCGAAGTATTTTAGAAAACGGCGAATCACAATATAATATTATATTGATCATCATAATATTGTCATTTGTCGTCGAAAGCCGATTTTCGTCGGGAGCTTGACGTCCGGTAGAGGTTTCATATTGTGCGGTTGTCTGCACACATATATAGTTAATCGATTGTTCGCAGCACTCTTCGGAAGGCGAGTAAAATGTAGACAATGCACAATGTCGCGACGTTGAATGTATACGCCACAGCAACGCGCGAAAAAAAGGTTGTCGATAAAAAGAGAAAAAATCGGATAACGGCGGACTTTTTTTTTATTTGGCAGCGATAGAGTGCGGTTAAAGGCGAACGGAATGTAAATTACCGAAAATCCTCGTACGTGTATATTTTATGTCGTACCCGGAACGGACGCAACGCGCTACATCTGTATAATATAATATTATTATACATTGTTATACACATCGGGTTGTCGTGTACACTGCAAAGGACGGTCGTCGGCCACAAAGGATACTATAAATCACACCACCGTCGACCGTCCATATAAATGTATATACGAGCGTACCTAGCTATACCTATATAACATATATAACATATTTTATACTTTTATCGGTAGAGTCGTAGGCGAGAAGCTATATATTACATTATATATATATTGTACGCAGTAGCTGCAGGTGAAGGAGAAGATCCGGGGGAGACCTGACATGACCCGGGGGGGTACCCGAAACGCCCTTCCGCATACAGCGCGCCCCGCGAGACAGCAGCGTCTCCGACGGATGAGATTTGCCTACACACACACACACACACACACACACACACACACACACTCTCTGTCGTCGTAAATGCCGTCGCCACTGCGACAGTCGCCAACGACTTCTATTCGCCGTCGACGCCACCGGTACGCCTCGCCGTACGAACAATTGCGGTCCGCGTCCGCCGCAGATACGAATCATTCTCTCTCTCTATCTCTCTCGTTCACTCGTTTCGTCTCTGTACCGCCGTGTGCAGCCTCTACCGCGTGCGCGTGTACCATTGTGGCGCGGTGCTGTACGTATACCGACGCTTTAGACGTATTGTTATGTGTATATATTATATACATATATGATACGTACGCACGCGTCGGTGTGTGCGCGTATACGTTATCCGTTGCAGTATACACATTGTATCGGTACCTATCTCTGCCTGTATAGGTATACACTGCCGTATAAACGCGATGGAAATAATAAAAAGAAACACACACATACACGATTTTTTTCTCTTCCTCTCACTCCCACATGATGATGATAATATATGCCTTTTCTTCCACGACCCTTTTGTAAAAATATCATATTATATAGGTACCTATTGTCCACCGCACTGCGCGCGGTTCCGACTATAGCGGCGGCGAAGCGGAGGGGTTCGATGTGACCTGTCTACCGGGTCCTACCGCCGCCGCCGCCGCCGACAGTGGCTGCTGTTGCTGCTGCTGCTGCTGCTGCGCTGTATCGTATTTTTTTTCTCGTCTAGAAGTCGGAATATCGACATTCATATGTATGTATAATATATAAATTTTCATAATATGTATTATGCGCGCGCGCGCGCGAGGGCGTGTTGAGGTGAATACGGCGCACACACAATCGGATAGATGACACGAGGTCGTTTACGAGAGATTTCGCGCACGCGCATCGTTTCGATAACAACAATAATAATAAAACATTCAAACACACACACACACACACACACACACACACACACGACGTTTATAGTATTATATTGTCGACCCCGGAACGCGAATACATACCTATACGTGTGTGTAGTATATAATAATATATATTCGCCACCGCCGTAAATTTTATTACACGCGCGTTTGACTTTGCGCTTTTCGATTCCGTCGCGGATAAGGCGGCTCGTGCCGACACGGCTTCGCACGAAAACGACGCCGTCCTCGTATAATACCACTGCGATGATACAATACAAGTACCTATAATCTATATATGTGTGTGTGCTTGTGTTACCGTGTACGTATTATATGGGCACAATGTCATAGTATAGTATGAGCTTAGATCTATTTTTATCACAAAACTATTTCCACTCTGTCGTAGTGATGGTCTCATAGCTATAATATGTAAAATTTAACCGTCTGCGTCGGATATACCTACATAACTATATAACGCAAACTTGTTTAATTAATGATTTGAAGTTTCACGAGTAGTTGATATTTTTATTTTTGGTATGTTTCGAGACTCGTGCATTGTGCCGGGATTTGCTCGAATTCTGTTATTTTGTAGAGCATATTATAATATTCGTGATCGGTAGATCTTTAAAATATACTAAACGAGATTAAAATTTTAGCAATTGACACTTATTATATAGAAGTTTATTAGTTTTAGAATTTTTTTTTTCAAAATCCCGTTTTTGAAAAAAGTTTTATATTTTATTTATTTATTTTTTAAAGTTTTTCCATTTGAATAACTAGACGATATTGTGAGTCAATTTATTTTTAATTTTATATTATGAATCAAAACATTTATCCGAGAATGTTTATGTTTATAAATATTGCATTTCAAACGATGAGTAGAAGTTGATTATTTGTGTACATGAAAATTCTAAGGAAACTATTTTGATTTTAAATGTGAAATTTTAATTACTCACCGTAGGTAGTCCGCTGTCATTCGAAAGAGTATAAAATCATAATGACAAGGAGTAGCAAAAAATATAATTTTATCTTAATTATCATATCATATAATTTTTCACGGAAAATGTCGTTGGTTGTTTAGATAAAATAAATATTTTCAAAACGTTTAATAGTTTTTGAGATCATGAATATTTTTTGTTAAAATGATCACCTTATAGTATATTGGAAAACCCTATATAATCGTTAAAATAAATAATAAAAAAATCGTGGAAGTGTTATTACAAATGTATATTATTAAATATATTATAACACAATATACGAGTCACGACAGTTTATCAATCAACGTGGTGTAAATAATATATCAAATTATAATATAATATACGATACTGGTTTTTACTATTTAAAAAAAAGCATGTTATTGTTATTTATCGACCGCGGGGACACGAAACACGGAAGCGTTTATCATGCGAAAGCCCATATCCCACGCCCTCGCCACCACCGACTGTCACTGGGAATTTTGTTTGAAATCGCGCGTAATGTACACACGCATTCGGAGATATAATAATAACGTGTACGTGCACGGCGATTTTTCGGATGTGACAAACGGGGAGAAAGAATGTTTTCCCACGTTCTGACGTGTGTAATAATAATATCTGCGCACAGTCTGTATGCTATCTGTACATATACACGGCGATCACGCACAGGATGCAGTCCTCCGCTACAGCACAGCGAGAAATCCTCGCCGAGCACCTGTGCCGTCACCCCGTTGCCGCGCCCGTCGCGTGGAAGTAAAACTTCACAAATCGTTAATTAACCGAAAACACGAGCGCAGAACCCGACTCGGATCCCCCTCGCCCACGCCCGCCACCCGGCCCGGCATGCAAATTGCAAACGACCCGTAATAATAATAATAATAATAATAATATATACGCGACGAAAGTATATAATAATGACGTCGGGTTAGGTGCTGCTGCGAAAAAAAAACAATCAGTTCCACCGCGCGGACGGACATCGGTGGTATATAGGTACACCGCCGTACATAGAGGAGGTACCTACGTATATATAATTTGTATATTATTATATATATATTACCTGCACAATATTGCGCGCGCGTAATGTGGTTACCGACTTACAGCGTTATACAAAACAGTCATTAGCATTTTAATGATTGTTTTTCTTTGGAAAAATAATAAGAAACTCGTTCGCGCGGTACATTAACATATAAATGAACGTCTCGGGAAATCTGTTAATCTGCGCGAGGCTTATTATTGTCCGTGTATAACCGTCGCTATATTTAACCACTTGTATATATACGTCGTCATCGTACAATATGTATGTATGTATATATATATATATTATACGCGAGTTACTTATATAACATTATAATATGAGATGCACTCGGCGTCGACGAACGTGGTTTTTTTTTTAACTCGTCGAAACATTTTAATCGCGAGACTGGAGCCGACAAAGTCGTTTCGATTAAAAAACAACTGTATAGCGCGCGTTTCGACGATATAATTTGTATATTATTAAAAAAAAAAAAAAAAATAGGGATGCGATTTGAACGCACGCGCGCGCCAGCTCTTTGGTCTCGAGCATTCGACACGCGTTATAAATATATTTATATATATATGTATATCGGTTTTCGTATACGAATTATACGCGTGGGTGCGTTTTTATTTTATTTATACCTACTTAGCTGAGGGTGTCGACCGTTTTCAGTAGGTTCGTATAGTTAATATATATGACGCCGAAAACGTTTAAAGTCATATTACATTTTTTTATTTACTGTCAATTATTTAGACCGTATATTATTATTATTATTACATATAAACTGTTTTTTACGTATAATTATAGATAATATAATGATAATAATGTTTTTAAAAATATTTTGTGTAATATTTTCAACTTAAATGTTTAATAGTTAGAATTTTTTTATACAGGAATATTTGTATGAAATCAAATGGTGGCTTATAGATATATGTTTGTGGACTTAGAAAAAACTTTTGCAGAAAATAGTACATCTTCTAATATTATATACAATCTACGTGCATATATAAAATGTGATTCACGCTTCCTCCTTTATCCTTTATTATAATAATGTGTTTGATTCGAATTATGTTATTCTTTGAATTTTTAAGTTGAGTATACCTATAAAATATATAATATAGATGCATTTAGTGCTGCACTTATTGTATTCGAATATCTTTATAAGCTATAAATAGTTAATACAATAATATTAATTACTATATGATTTCTGAATAATTATGTATTTTAAACCTATTATTATAGACCATTATCCGTATTAATAAAGTTGAATTATTCAGAAGGTAGATGATCAAGCTTAAATTTATAAACTATATCAAGATATTTAAAAACTTATCTGCTTAACGGTTGTTATTGCAGGAGTTGAACATGATTAGTAAATCAATCAGTAATTGCAGGTCAGTGTTTATTATCATATAAATGATATTAATATGATGTACACTCGACGATGGCAATATTTATTCTACGACGAGTTTGAGCAAACATTTTATAACATCACATTCAATTTGTCGTCGATTGGAATATATTTCTTTCGTATTATACTTTCAGGTTATAATATTACATTATGTACACCTTCCTCGTGGAGGTGTATTAAAAATATACATAAACATAATATTATATATATATATATACAATATATACATATATAGGTATATAGGTATATTATAGGTACACGTTGTATTTCACGTCGACACGACGAGAATCATAGCCGTCGCCGCTGTCGTAATATATAATATATAAATATCGTAATCACACCACACGCGGGTAAAGAATAAAATATAACAGTGCAGCGATGGTGGAAGAAGGACGACATGACGACGGAGACGAAGAAGAAGAAGAACGAAAGGAAAAAAAAAACATTACACACGTCGATGCCGGAGGTGGCCCCGAGGTCAACCCGTTTGAAGTCCCGTCAGAATATTATTTCTACGCGTCCGTCTCCCGCGGGATTCTCGGTCCGTCTCTATCCGACTGCGCGTGTACATATATAATATTATATACCTACAATACGGCTATATAATATACATATATATATATGTGTGTGTATAACATATCGTATATACATGCTCTGCGCGCACAATATTATATTATTACCATTATATTGTTTCGCTCGTCATTTATCACGCCGTCGTCGTTTTATTTCTCTCACCTGACCGTTTTACACGCGTACCCATAATATATTATTATTATTACTATACGATCGCGCGCACCGATCGTTCACGCGCGTTATTTGTTGTACATGGCTCGTAATCGTATTCACCCTGTCTCGCATTATTATTATTAATATTATTATTATTACTATTATTACTATTATATACCTACGTGCGCCCATGAATTATAAACACACGAGTGTATATACCTGTGTATTTAAATTTTATAATGTATATTAGTGTGTTTGTGTGCGTATATAATAGGTACACCTTTACATGTACACAATATTTTATAATACAGGTGTATGATATATATATATATATATATTATATTATATTATATTATTATATGAGTCGCCCGCACAATTTGTTATTTCACCCGATTGCCGCCGCCGCAGTCGTGGGATGAGTAATGGATTTCGAGATGCGCGCAACAGGTGACGGACGGGCATACATAGAGAGTATATACGCGTGTACCTAGTTATATTTTATCTTTAGGAGTGTGACGTGAGAACGCACGTGTGACAAAAATCGGTGAGTGCGATTTTAGTACTCCGAAAATAGCACGGCCAGGAAACTTCTCACGTCTTCGACTTAGTTTCACTTAATATGTATATTGTGCTACCGAATTTAGACGTTGTCAAAGGTGCGATGCTTACCGATTGTCTTTGTTTAGTCCCAGCTTTGCTCACTAAGCTTACTATTTTTTAAATTAATTTAAAGAACAACCAATAAAAAGTTTAATCATACAGATTAATTATCAAGGATAACGAAAAGTTGAAAACGAAATCGAAAAGTTTACGCCAAAGTTTAAATTGATCTAATTGCCGTAGGGTCACAATAAGCCATCACTGGTTTCTTTTTATGGCCTTAGTGACACTTGGAAAAGCAGATGAATCTTGCTATCCCAATTTAAGCATTTTGTGTTTCTTGTGGTTACTGGGAAAATTATACAACCAGAAAAACATTTTTTGGTAGGCTATACTTGAAATTACGAGTATAAAATTTATTTAAAAAATATTTTGAAAATTATAACAAATTTGTTTTTAAATTTTTAGGATTTATGAAGTTTTCATTTTACATTAAAGACTGAAATAGTACAACGCGTTATGTTACATATATGCTAATGTCTGTTTGGACAATTTTAAGTTGCTTATCTTTTATGATAGTGGTATTGTTTTTCAAGGGTGAAAATGTTACTCAAATCTTATCATTGGTTAACGTTACGTTATAAAACAAGTTCTCGATGTAATTGTAAATAATAAAAATGTTTGCAATTTATATTATTATTATTATTATTATTTATATTTATTTTGTTTGCCCATTATTTAGGTAAATCAAATATACGAAGTGGAACAATTGTAGCAAACCTTGCTGAATCCATTTAAATTGGTAGAGAATATAAAACTGCTTTTTAAGTTCTTATTTTACAAATTATTTCCTCATTTCTTTGACCATCAATTTAAAGATTTACATATAATTACCTATATAGTGTGGTACGTGGGACTACTTATTAATTTCAAACATTTGACAATTTATTACACATTAATAACTGATGTTTTTATATCTTTCACAGGTATATTTGCTTGCAAAATTATGGTTCACAGATTCAGTTACGCAATGCCAATAACCCTAACTGTACTTGCAGTTATCATGTCTGTATTAATAATCGTGTGGATTGCGTCACAAAAACCCTTGTTTTTTCGATAAAATAATTCCAAATTATTTATTTTTTGAATCACCTGATGTCAATTTCTTGAATAATTTTACCATTAAGAGAGTGGGTTATTTAAATCAATATTAATGACATAGTTTAACACATCATATATTGTAATGATTTATAGCACGGATGTGGTTTTTATCTTCATGTTGGGTAACGGTAAATAAAATATTAAGCTTTTCGATATACCTATATGTACGATTCTTAGCTGATAAATCAATCGTTGGCAATGAACAAGAGATGTAACGACGAAAAACACGTAAACACAGCATTTTTAATTAATTTCAGTTTAAAGTAGTTAATCTAACATTATTTATTCGTCAAGGACTTAGCCGACCGAGATAAAGTACCAGACGACAGTATTCCTCAAATTTACGCTTATGTGACTATGTGAATATGAATAAATTATCATCATAATTTATAGTTGTTATTTGCTTATACGTCTCTCGTACGTGCGTGAACGTTGAAAATACACGTTTCACGAAAATCCGTCGTAATAAACGCCTGGGAAGTGAGAGTCAAAACATTGTTTCGCTATACATTATACGATTAAAGTGGAACGCGATAAAAATTGTTTTTGGTTGGGTATTTATATAATATATCTAAAAATGTATCAGTTGTTTAAGCTCTAATATATTATATAAGTACACACTACCTGCTATAGATATCCCGTGATTTTCTGATGGTTAGAAATGGTAAAGTTATTTCACAAGGTTTGCACACTCCAAGTCAACCCTAACAATAATAAATTTAAACGCTCTTAAAAGCGACTTGAAATTTTGGAAGGGCGATTGCGACCGCGTCGAGTAACTGTTCATGACAGATCTTCGTGAACGCGTTCTCATTATATACACACAATATATAAATATGTCCTACGCGTGACTGTGTTAACGACGGAGACAACAGACCTTAGTGTAACGTCCTATAAAGGCATAAAGCTACTAATTAATTGTTACAGTATTTATAATATGATACTGGTTCTGTATTATGCGAATCACGAACACAAATCACACATCGTATGCGTATACAATTACGACCATCGTGTGCGTGTGATTTATGCGATCGTATTGTTTTGTGGTTTAGACTGTTTTGAGGATTACAACAGAGGACTCTCTATAGAGTCCTGTGAGATAAATATACAGATGATTTTTGGTGTTTTTTTTTTCAAACGCAGGAAAATAATATGAATTATTTTCATCAAACTCGTGTTGTAGGATGTTCCTTTTTGTACGTATAAGAATATATTCATTTGAATAACAATAAATAATATCGAGCGTGACGCACGTATATTTAGTTTTTTTACAAAATAACAAAGTTATCATGTGTAAATCTATGATCTGATGGGATATCAATGTGCTAATTTAAAATAAAAATGTTAATATTGATAAAGTTGAGAGTATTAAATTGTTATATACATAGATATATAGGTATACAAGTCACTTATTATGTTAAATTTTGGGACTATATTAAGTATTTAAAATGATTGTATCTTAAAAATATAGGTCACACGAGTAAGCATAATATATTAGACATTGTATATGAACAAATAGTGATCATATTTTTAAAAAGGTTAGGAGATTTAGAAATGTATAATGCTTAGACGTATTATTTTATTACAATAATTTTCAAACTGTATTTACTTTAAAAAATCTATTTTTTTTTTTAATTTGTGTTAAGTTTTACTATTTCTAAGTGCATACAACTACTCATTTGCATTTCGATTTATTTGCATAAATATTTTCATAAAACATTAGAAATCAGATAAATGCTTAATAAAAATTAAAGGAAAAGTCTCTTTACTAATCAATTGTATTATACTATATATTCTATAACAATGATATTAGATCTCTTTAAAATGTAGTATAATCTATTATTATGTTGCAAAGGTTTTATCACAACAACTATTATCACGTAACTTTTATTTATATATTAACATGGTTGTTTTTGTGACATAACGTTATATTTTATTAACTACGCAGTAATATTGTTTCGAATTCGTGACAGACTTAGATGTTTATCGTCTGATACTTTTAATTTGTTTCCGATTTGTTTAATAAAATACTATTAATATATCATATATATATATATAGTACACCTGCTTTATAACATTATAAGCTCTGAAGTGTATTGTAGCAATTATATTGTGTTATATAATTTACATTGTCTAGATCTTTATACACTTTAAGCGATATAATTAATTACTAAATTTTATAGTATCGTCGGTCGTGATCGATCGGAAAAGAATTCAACTGCCTATAATACATTTATATCGGCACTGTTGTAGTATTATTATAGTCGGCATACCTAACATTGCAGTGCACTAATGCGGCGCATACATCCACACCTGCAGGAGCGTGGGTCGGACACATCCACCACGCGGGTAAAGGGCAACAAACTCTCTGTAAACCTTTTTGCACCCGAGTTCAATGGAAATAATATAATAATGGTATTAATTTATACATATACAATATATATATATATGTGTGTGTGTTTTTCTGTTGTGTTATGTTACACGAATCGTAATAATGTCGCGATAACGTAAGGGGTTACGTATTATAACGTACCTAAACAGTTCTAAAAAAAAAAAATTAAATAAAAAAAATGCGGCTGTAAAAAGTCCTAACTTTTTCTTTACGCTTCCTCGATAAGATACAGTTATACATATTAGCCGTCTCTGGTGGTTAATAAGGTCATCTATATAATATAGTCGTAGTGTGTGTATATATGTGTGTGTGTGTGTGTGTGTGTGCGTGTCTCGATAATACTGACTCATTGAATGACTAATGATAATATATTATAGGTATTATATATAATATTGATAACATAATACTCGTATTATACGTTGTACGCACTGTGTACAATATTATATTTTATTATTATAAGTGTCTATATGGGTATACGGCCGATTGCGCACTGACTGAGTATTCATTTCTCGACGATCGATTTATTACAATACAAGACTACTATTCCGTAAACGTCTAATAATAATATTTCTAGTAGGGGTGGGTGTGTGTGTGTGTGTGTGTGTGTATATTACGTATATATTTGTTAATGGGTACACGTGCGCGAGTATCATGTCAGTATACGGGAAAACAATAACCGATAATATACATTTATATATTATGTTTTATGTAATTGTTACGCGCGAGTTGAGACAAGATAATTACACATAACGTCGTTTATTGTCGTCTAAATGTCTAATGTCACGTTTTTTATTGTCAATGCGAACTTTCGTAAAACAATAAGTACATTCGTCGTATCGCGTAAATAAAACTGTTCTACTCGTATATTATTATTATTATTATTAAGAATACCGGTATTTAAACTTTTGTTTGTTTTAAATTTGTAAAACGAATGGTGTTCACGGTGCTGGCAACATTCGGTCTTTGTTTATTTATTGAAGTAAATAATAATAATATAGTCTTGTGTTAAACTCGTTTAACTCGCGGTGCAGTATATTATTATCATATAGCATTGTGTTAATATTGTCTCGTAGATTATATATTTTATTTGTACTCGTGTTTTTCTTTTACAACATTGAAACCAAATCTAATTTCGACGTACTGTGCAGTATCCGACAGATTTATGCTCCGTATGAAATATAAAATCGTTATTCGTTTTCACTGTACAACCGTTGGAGATCATAAAGATAATTATAATTATCGGACACAACGAACAAAACGAGAAAAAAAACGATTATATAAAATATTATCTAGTTCAAATATACTATCAGAAATATTTCATTACTTCTCGGAACTGTTTATCGACCAGTACATTACATTACTTATTATAAATAATGGACGTAAAGAGATGAACAGAAAATCACATATCATTATAATATAATATGTAGATGGTAAAAAAAACTATAAAATAATATACCAACGATAGCGTATTAGAACACGTGTTCGTAAAATAAAAATATTATATAATATTCAATAAATATAATAATTTCATGTGCGCGTGTGTTGCGTGTACACTACGTCTATTACACGCATATGTTGGTAAATATAATAATATTAGTACAAAAGAACATCGGGTAGTACTTGGGGTGGTGGTCTTTTTCAAACGGACGAGGATATTATTATCTTTTGGGTTTAATATGGTAAAAAAAAATAAATTCAAAACATCATTATTTTATGTGGTTTATATTTGTTTGATTCGACAATCGTATACTTACTATAATACAGCCTACAATAATATATACTAAAATAATAAAATATCAAATATTATTCCTCTTATATAAATGTAAACAGCAATTATACTAGAATTGTTATGATTTTATATCGATTAACGATTTTCGTTTATGTGTAGACTATTTTATACAACAACGTTTGTCATTGGGTGATTACAATTTACGCATAGACATATTTATCCGAATAATCCATTTTTGTAATCTCGTCGTCGCGTAGAACATCACAAGGCGCGATTTCTTCACGGACTGTGAAAACCGTAAAATAGCCGAGTGAGATACTTATAATATGCGTTCACGTAAAAATAATAATACAAATACTTAACTATATAATATTTAAAATCGGTATTATTCGATCGCACGCCGTGAACATAAACTTATTATTAATATGTTATTTAGGTACGCATTTTATTATAATATTATATAATCAAACGATAGGCCCGAATTATAATTATATTTTATATATTAACAAAGTCATCGACTCGCCGAACGTGCAATGTGCATACGAGTTGCATCGTCGCATGAGCTTGCGCTTATACGGTGCAGTATTCGTGGCAAAAATTCTAGACATATAAAATCAAACATAATATTATGTACAATTTTATTTCGACATAATAAAATGTGTACACTTGGGAATTTTTTTTTTATATAATAGATACTATTGCTATACGGTGCTATAATGTGCTATTCAGTATCCTATATCGTCGATAGTATAAACTCTATACCTATAATAGGTAGTTATACCCTTTAATTTCGCGCGTCCTGCAACTATACCGTAAGTCGCAACACTCGCGTATAACATAACATTTCATCACGCGCGCCAAACCGATATTATTATTTTATTATTTTATTGTTGCTGTTGTATTTACGAACACACTACGTATTGTGTATCGTAAAACGCGCGTAATCAGTTGTAAATACATTACGACACGATACTGCATGTTTATCGTTATAACGCGATCGCCCGCGCGTCCTAACGAGCGTTCGTCTGTCCTTTGAATTCGCGTTGGTATATTATATACACGTCGTCCGGCGGCTTAGGTTAGGCACCTACCGCGTAATATCATTATATATTATATCATGTTTTGTGTTATATATATATATATATATGTATTGTTATGTGTTCCGAGTGCACGTGATATTATACGCGTATATGCGCCTATATACAGTATCACAGTCTATACATTTTCACATTTTTTTCTCGTTTACCATCGCCGTAACGGTCGTTTAAATTCGACCGGTCAAGTCCACATATTTTTCGGTTTTCACTAAGTCGTTGTGTTATACGAGTACGTTACACATAGATTACTTGACAATGTAACATATTATTATTGTTCATACACATTATGTCATTAGGATATAATATTATAATTTATATAAGTAATATAAGTATATGGTACATAACATGGCCAGACAGTTTACGCAGTCTTTATTTTTTCACTACAAAACACGATGCACGGACGCATGGTAGAACGTTTTCGTTTCTCAAATAAATATGACGATTGGAAGCCACACGAACGCGGAATTACAATATGTTTAATGCGTGCGCCAGACTATGCGTTTTAATATATTACGTTAAAATACAAAATGATTTACAACCGGATTTAATGTGTGTTTATCTATCCACGTTTTTAATCTCCTTTTTGCTGATTAGATTTTTTTTCGATCGTTTTATTATACTCGTAATTTAATTCCAACAATATTGGCTTACAACGGGATATATATCGTCGCCCCGTCACCCGAATAATAAAAGTAGCCGGCAAAGGGGATGCTTTATATTATGTCTCGAATTCGTAAGACGCGATAAGGTCTAATATAAAACCATTTTTAATACAATAATATTATTATTATATTGTTATATTATACGTAATCATAAACATTATGATAAATAATGATTTTTAATTTTTTTCTTATTAGGTCATCTGTTTCAAAGCTGAAAATTAAACTTAATTGAATAATAATAAATAATTAAATTAAATTAAAAGAGCGAAAAGGCCTTCCAATAGACATACTTTGTTATGATATGAAATATTAGTTATAACAACAATAATAATAATACTACTATAATTGTTTAATAAGTGTATATGACTAATAATTATCTATCTATATATATACATTATACATACACATTTTTTTTTAGATAAGATAGTTTAACGACCCAACCGTTTTTTAACCTTCTTTTGAGATTTTCTGAAATAGTTACGGATGACAGTGTGATAATTGGATTGGAATAATAGTGAGTTTGTTTGATAGTAAAGCACTTATGATAGAGCTTTGCCGATTCAGCTGATATAGTGTGTATTTTGAAATATGAATCTATGATGCGAAAGACTTTGGATTGTACATAATCCAAAACATGGATTCACCGAGTAAACTTAGTGGTTCGATCGAATGACAAATATTATAATGCCGGTTATATTATCACACAATTAATTTGATTACAAAATTAAATACATGCAATATGCACCCGAAATACGTATAGAAAAATCTCGATTACGCCGTGCATTGTATAGCACGAAAAATTTGCATACAAAGAAATCGGCTTGGTCGTAAATGAATAATACTATCAATAATTCTATTGAACTTAAATAAAAATGTTAATTAACCACACACCTATATAATATATATTAATACTGATTTAATAATATGCAGCACTCGTTAATTCGTTAACCGTTGATCAATCAATTGTACATGAAGAAACTATACGTTTTGGTATGCAATACAAGGTCATCGGTTCACTTGGTATAATATGTATGCAATCAGATTTCATTACCCAAAATTTCGAATTAACGACCTATAATATGTGAATAAAATGGACTTCGAAAATCATTGATAAACGTGCATGTCGATTATCTGAATGATTAAATAGCAAACTATAATAATATATTATATAATTATCATTATGGTAGGTATACATTTTTATACTGTACACTTTATTATATTAATCATAAAATGTTTATATATAAAACACTGTTTATAAATTAACGTGCTGATTGACATTTTGTGTATACAATTCTGCCAATTTATGGCTAATTTTTTTTTTAGAAATATCATACCCCTTTTTTAACATTTATCTATAGTTAAAAATCACTAGGAAAAAATCTCTATTTTTTAACACACTCAATTTCATTGAAATCCAAAATAAATATAAAAAATTGAATTCAATACTGCGATAGAGTATCAATATCAACCGTGCCTAATAATATATGTATATCAGGGGTCGCTAATTAATATTTTTGAAGGGCCACATTAAGAATCTGAAAATTTTTCGCGGGCCATCAACATTCGTAGTACATATTTACATTATTTAAAAACCAATAATATTTGACAAAAATAATAATTGACAATAATAAACACATATTATAATGTTGTCGTAATATGTGTTATTTATTCTTTGTCTGCGGAACGAATAAAATGTGTTCGCGGGCCGCATTTGGTGACCCACGACGTGTACGGTACGAAACCGAAGTGTTATGCATTATATAATAGTGTTATATGTTAATATTAAAATACTCCGTTGTATCGTCTCGAGAGCTGTAATAGTTATAGTTGATCATTATTTACAAGACCTAACCTTGACGGTACTCTCTATGTATAATTGATATACCTAGTTATTTTTTAAACGCACAAGTCTCGATAAAAATTTATGTAATTATTTGTACTGTGTCATCGCGCGTCGTGCCGAAAAGAAGAACGATAAAAACGTAGACGGTATATAATATTAATTTGTTGTCAATATCTTATTCGTATATTTTTTTTATTAAGTATGTTTTAAATGACTTAATAAATAATGATTATCATTTGAGAAAAAAAAAATGTATCGTCGTCGAATCAATACATTACACGGATTTCTGTCGAAACCGTTCGATTGAACGATTCCACGCGCGTAATATAGGCGCCCGGCTGCCATACATTATATTATTATATCCGTGTTGTATTATATTGTTGTCATTCGGGTCACGTCGCGAGTACGGAATACATTATACTCTATATATACAGTGGTCTCGTCGAGCGTAAACACGTTGCTATTATTACTGCCACCAACAGTATATATAATAATGTTAACTTCTTGATATATCTGTACGTCTTTCGATAGTGTTATACTGATTCCGTAGAATACAACATATAATATTGTCATCTTATACACTCCGTTCCGAATTATCATTTTTTATTTTCGCAATAATTTATTAACGTAGGCGTTATATTTTATTAATCCGTACACGTGCATCCGCGACAATAATATTATGAATAACATAACACAATTCATCGGGTATATTAGAAAAATAAATAAATACGTGTATTGTACATATTATTATTTATTTATAGTCGCGGGAGAACGGATTCGCATAGAAAACAGTATTATATTAACACGCCACTCACCAGTATTTCAATAACACCCTGTACGCGTGCTTAACACTACACGACTAGATTGTAGAGGAAAACGCAAAACAACGCGTTTTTTTTATGATTTTTTTTGCAAACTAAGTATTATCTATTATTATTATATTGATTTATGCGTTTATCCGTGTATAATATGCACTCGCGTACGTCTGCAGTTATAAGCTGCACGACGGTGCGTTGATGTTTGTGAATATTTAATACAATATACAGCCTATAGCCTTGGATGATACAGCGATAATAATATGTATAATAAATTTCATGTCAGTATAAACACTATAGTGCTAAATACTAATGGGTAGGGTTAATTCAAAATATTATACGGTTTATGCGTATTAGATCATAGATTCTTAAGTGATTACTAACTAAAAAATAGACAGAATAAGATATAATACATAATATACTTAATAAACGCACTTAATTTAACGAGTTATTTTTTACTAGATATTTGGTCAATCGAGCACAGTGGCAGCTTTCTCTTTTGAAGGATCTAAATCCATTGGTAAAAAAAAAACTTTTCCGGCCACTCTCGATTATTGTTTCTATCTGTGGTCGTCTGTATGGCAGTAAAGAAGTTAAATATTATTTTTCAATGGTCAGAGCACTTCAATTATTCAATAATAAATTTCAGCGTCATAAAATTACTCGTATATCAAGTTCTTTTTATTTTATAATTTTTAAACATTATATATTTTAATGAACCGTACTTATAAAATACTAAGAAAATGGACCTACCACATTGTTGTACATCTTGTACCCCAATAGAATATTATTATCTACAATGACATATTATTATTGTAGGTAATCGTAATATTAATATCACAGGATATCGGAAAATATCTTGACGACTGTGGTGTACCAAAATAGCCTATCCATGACGCCGTGTGATAATAATTTATACTTAACCATACTTATGTGTGAACAATAATGTTTTTGTCAAGCGTGTACTGTACTAACTATTGAATATGCCTTAGTCGACTGTTGTGCATTTTATTTTATAACTGTATAAGACAAAAAATATTATATTTTTATCAAATGTTATCAACTAAAATAGCATCATAAATTATATTATTTCACTTATCAATGTCGGTTGACAAAGCTTCCACACATTATACGCAATAGTAAGATAACTTAAAAATATCGGTCTTTATTTTAGTTATACATTATACGCGAATTCTTATGAGAAAAGTTACATTATTGACAATGCATTACTTTAAAATATTTACTGTTTTTATATATTTATTATTTCTATAAAATATGCGACATCCGAATTGTAATGTTGAATGCAAAATACTGTATGGGTTGTGAGTATTTTACCATTGTGCAAAATGAGTTTTTTGTTTTTGAAATAATGCACTTCATCTGTACCGAGAGTGCAAAACGATGGTTAAATCCATTCACACTGTTTAATATAAAGTTGATCTATCTCGTCACTTACGCGGCGGCGTTCCATTACCACGCAGGTTTGAGTGGAAAAATAACGGTGTAGACGATATGCGCGAACAAACGACTCGATTTCGACGACAACGACAATACCTGTACTATAACTTACGTTTTTATTTTTTGTGGTCAGTTTCGGTTTCGATGTTTTATTACAACGACATATGCATACGATCATCATTCGTCGGACCGTAAGTAAACATAAAAACATGAATAAATTTAAAACCGTCCAAGAGACAGAAGATCGGCTTGCTAACCAGAGAGCGAGTTTGGTTCTGTCGAAAAACGTCCATTGTCTCGCGCGTATGTCTCGGACGTAATATTCCCCGAACAATTGGTTGGCGGCGTTATGTATAGGCAGGTACGCCGTGCTGGATTACAATAACATAGCTGGTATGCGTACGGCATATGATGTATATATATACATATATATGTAGTCGAGAGTCGTAGCCAGCGAGTAGTCACTGCAGGTGAGGGGGGGGCCCAGTTGTGGTTTTTTTTAGGGGGAGGGAGGGGAGCAGCGTAGCGGACAAAGATTTCACCGGTAGATTTTTACGATCATTTGTTGTGTTTTTTACTACAAAAAGACACATTCGAAGAATGTGCGCACGTCTTGTATATATGTATATAATATGTATATATATACACATAAAACTATAGATATAGATATGGATTCCGCGTGAAGTGGTTTACTCCGGCGGCGGCCAGTTTATATATTATAATAGCGCGCACATAAAAACTGGTTCGGGGTCAGATGAAAAACGACAGTATAACAATTATAATTACGTATATTCAATAACATGATAGTAGAAAATATAATATCGATATAATCACATCACGGTAATCGCTCAGCTAGGCCTACTATTTTCGGCCGGATATATTTAGATAGCAGTATGACATTACGCGTTGCATCGCGGCGATCACCGATATCGATAGTTTTCTTCGCCGTCGACTTTCAGACGATAGAACGTCGTCAAAGGCGTGTAGCCAGGAGGGGAGGGTTTAGGGTTCAGACCCCCCCGAAATTTTTTCTTGAAATAAGATTGAATAGATTATTTAAATGCCTATTATATTTAAAAATTTTATGATATAACATATTTATACTCAGAACCCCCCTCCCCGAAATATTTTTCTGGCTACGGTCTTGCGTGTAGTATGTCTATCGCGTGCACTAATTTCACCAACAGACTGCTGACCATCGACAGAGAGTCGTCGAATCACAAGTACGCCGAGCTGCGGCGTGTGCATTACACGTTTTTCATGTTATTATTGTTATATTATTATCGTTATTATTCATCACGGTTACTTATAAATATATGTGTAATGTACCTACCGCTCACGGATGGCGGTTTTCAAACCGCAGGAATTTCATCTGGGGTTGTTTATCACTTGCCGACGCCGCCGGCGATCATCGAGCGTTGAGATCTCGATATTGTTTTTTTTTCTCCATAATCCGTACCGGTTGCGGGTTTATCGTCACGTTATAGGTATCATAGCGGCGTTGAGACGGTGTCTTTAATTTTGATTTCCGTCGGCGTTTAGGTGTCTGCGCGATTGCGTGTTCCGGCCGTCGTATTTTTCGATACGATTTATATCGATACAATCACGATGTTAGATCGTTTTATATTATATTATACACACAGGACTGTGAAACAGAGTGTATACGACGACAGCGTCAAAATTATATAGTAATCAGTTAGTTAATTATTAATAAATCAATCGTCAACCACTGACATTTCGTGTGAATTTCGGCCACGCCCATATAAATATAAAATCTAATTTGTTGTTTTTAAATGCCTTCGGTTATTTGTTTTTTATATATGTATATATAATATTTTAAAAATCGGTATGATAATATTTACCATCACGTCGTATATTTCGGCTCAGTCTCGTGTTATTTTTATAATCCGTTGGTTTTTTTTTTTAAAAAATAGGTTTAAATATTAAAAAAATATATTGAAAAAATATCAACACTGAATAATTCGCAGAATTTCTATTAATTTTCGGTTAGGTTTTCCAGCATTCGAGTAGTTCCACATTATGTATAAATTATATGAATTAATCAATATTTACTATTAAATAATTCTAAAAAATATTCATGGTATATTATATTCTCAACACGTAATAATGTAATTATATCATTATAATTATTACTTACAAGTTTACGAGTATAAATAATCCCGAGTATGCATAAAATAGAACTAAAATGGTAAACATAGAATTAAGTAGAATTTGATTAAGTCAATATTCTATGATAGGTACATGTAAAAATAAAATATTAATTTCCAATTTGTATTTACTTTAAAATATAAATTATAGGTCATGTGTACAAGGTTGTTTACAAAGCTGTCTTGCAGGTTTGTACTTAGTACAGATAATAATTTATTTATTTCCAAAAGTCTTATCGTAGTGAATGAGTGTTTCTATTTTTTTAAATTTTAGTTTAACCACGCAGAACCAGCGGTGGTGACACTGATATTATTATCGTCATTTTAAATTTGAAAAATGCATTTCGTCTCCACCACAGTACTACACACATAATATTTTCTATGTGTTGTAATGTTATGGTTGTATTGTTTGTGGTCTTTAAATTGGTTGAATATGTTCGTAAATTTTTTTTTTATTCACAAATTATTTAAATGTAGGCAACCAAACGTACATTTCAATTCCTCACTATTTTAATATTATTTACTATTTACTACTTATTTATTTTTTCATATTGCGTATAACAATAAATTATTTTACGTTTCATACATTATCAGTGTTTGATACTTATAGTTTACATTTTCGACTTATGGGTGGTATTACAAACGTATAAATGTAATAACCTATAATGTATAATACAAGTATAATTATTAATGACATTATAGACAGTTGTAAATTATAAAATAGTTCAATTTGATGCAAGTACGATAGTATCATATAGTGTGACAAAGGTATTTACTGAATATTGTTTATTTGACGCGACTGTGTCAACAAAATCGATAAATCGTATGAACATTTAAATTATTTATGAATGTTGTAGCCTACAGGATATCAGACAAATAAGCGTAAAATCATATTATAATATAATTGTTTGGTAAATTAAATAATATTTGAATTGTTAACATCAAGGTGAGCTGTAATTTGAAATGTTTTTTTTTACATTTACGTAGAACGTTTTTATTTATTATCGTCCACATCGAATTAATTATCATAGTAATGCGTAAGGCTATGCGTGGAACTCCGAAAGAAACGAGAGGAGAATAATATACAAATAAATTAAAATGTAGTATTTATTCTTCACGGTTCTTGGAAATTTACATTAAAACGTCCGGAATATTAGGACGTCTATAATAATATTGCGCTCTTTTCTGTGGACACCTTTGTATAATAATAATGTTAAATTAGCGAATTATTGTCCGTTCGCCCGCGGCCAGCGATGACAAGATATAAACAGCTCCCAACGTCTGATTGCATTCTTATTTACAACGATTCAGCGTGATGTTAAATAAATAATGAACATTTCCGTTTCAGTTGTCGTTTAAAACAAACACATAGTTACTCATTTTTAACGAACCGCATAAGAACGTGTTTTAAATATTTTTCTGGTAAAAATAAAAAATTAAAAAGGACCAAGACGTTTGGATAAGAGCTGATTTGTCATCACTACGAGTTATGAGACTTTTCGTCAAAATATTATTATCATCGAGGACGAATTAAATTTTGGATTCTGTGTTATAATATATTATATTCAAATGTAGCCACGATTGCATCTGGTTGATTAAATCTCGTCCGACTGTGATCAGAACAGTTTTATAATATACTATTTTATTTCGATATCATATATTATTACCATATTATTATTATAATTCCTGAGTAGGTACTGCCGTATAAAATGTAAACTGCAATCATTAATATATTATTTTACTGAACGTACATAGAAATAAATTTTAGATTAGTAAATAATTAAAGTACTGATGAAGTGTTGAGATGGCAACATATTTATCATTTTCCAGGGCATAATAATTTATAACATATGGTAATGAGTTCAAAAAAGGAACGTACGTTTAATAATAAGCGTATACCATTATAATATTAAATTATATATATGGTTACAGTGCAGAATGAACTAAATTTCGGATACGATGGTCATCGACTTAGAGCGTACGAGGGCAAGACTTTTCAAGTGTTATATTGAGTGTATTTAGCGCGTACTTACTCGTGTGAGTGATACTACAACAGGACTAGACGTTTTGATCCGAACGCGTTCGTCAACGACCGAATTCAATATCAGCTACACCAGCACTATACCCTAAAAACGCGCGTAACAATTTGTTTTTTGATAAATTAATTACGAGAATCGATAAAAACTAATCTTTTCATTGTCTGGTCGGAGTGGTCGGACAATAACATCAACAACAATAATATCGGAAATATCTGGTGGTGCATAAGTTCTGAAGTGGACCACAAAATATAATATAACGATACACATAGGTACATTTTCTACATGGATATACTCGCTATTATGAGTGACCGTTTTCGTTTAAATATTGTGTGAACGCATTGAACTAATTTCGATAATTATATTTTCAGGCTCAAGGGTGGCGGTAGTGGTCGAAACGGAAATGAAAATGTCCACATAATATAGATGTAGATACGGCCGGTGGTCTCTGATGTTTACCTTCGAACGAGACATTTTGCATTTTCGAGGGACACAAAACCCCGCTCGACGTATTATAATACAACGTGACGTACTACTATAGCGCCCGGCGGAAATCAAGTATCGGACCGGCAGCCCAATTCAATTTCCTGACAGATAATAATAATAATAATATGTAAGTACGTATTACATTCAAACCTTTTTTTATATTATTATTTTATTTTTCGTAGCAGGTACCGCGTCTCCCCTCCGCTTAACTTCCGGCCGCCGGCAAATATATCCGTTATTATTATACACGTATAGGACGTGTCGAAAATCCGCATGGAAATAGCACAATCATGAGTATAATATATTTATAAATATAAAAAAAATAGTATAGGGTTTTGTATTGTTACAGTCATCAGGTTTTTAATAAAGTCATTGTTAAAGTAATACTATTTTCACTCGATTATATTATTATGTTCGACGGGACCGTAGAAATACGTACTACGCAGTTGGTGCAATGTATTTTTTTTTTTGTATCACAAGCTTAGTCTTTGGTGTTTTTTACTTCATCTGATAGGTCCAGACAAATTGTCTGCATATTTTTCGTATAATAATTCGAGTGGTGGCATTACAATACTTTTTTGAAACGTTGAAGATATAGGTTTTCAGATGTAACATTTCAAGACACATATTTTCAAATAAATCTTATTAGAATTTTTTTTTACAAGAAATGTTGTTTTCAGTTCTTATTCGTCATTAGTCAGTAATCAATAGTTTAATAATGCCTTAAAAATGTTACAAATATTTGATTTTAACACTTGAAAATCGATGATCTAAATCTAACAGAATAAAATTAATTGTGTAGTAAATCACATAATTTCTTAGTACCTTTTCGGGTTACTTTCAAAAGAGGATAGTGAATAAGTTTTTGAAGTTTCGTCAAAAAATGTTGTTTTATTTTTATTTGTCTTGTATTATCTGCAAACTTGCTACTTGTTTCGATTTGAATAAATTTTGAAGCCAATTATTTCGTATATTTTTTAGGTAATTTTTTTTAAAATCTGAGATGATGTTCCTTTTTTTTTGTATATAATAATATTTCTTTGATCAATACTGGATAATATTTTATGGTAAAACAATGGCATAATCAAATTATTAAACGAGATAAAATATGTTTTTATATGTGTTACTAAGTTTATTTATTACGCGATCCAATACATTTACGATACTAGATAATTGTGTTGCAATGGGATGAATCGTATCAATACGCGAAGTCTATCGAGCGTTTAACTGTGAATGTAATGAAGTCTCCGGCTCATAAAATACTCCTCCTAATTGTACTCGAAATAGAAAATATAAATAACTGTTGAGCGTAACTGAAATGAGTTACAACTTTTGTTACTACTGCGTAACAACTTTTTTTTTTAACAAATTTCCTGGACATATTGAAGTCATTTCCGTAGGCTTTCCCTCTAAAATATAATAGTGGAATTTTATAACTATCAAGTCTAGAAATTAGTTGATTGGACATACCTTTTCCAGTTTTTTCATTGACATTTATAAATTCGATAATAATCGTTAATAAACGTCGAATATTTTAGTTTAATAAAATATTATTTGATATAAAATAGGTACACCTATCAACATTTTAAAAATTACGAATCCATTTCAACGGGCCCTTAAAATAACCGAACCGTGCTCCGAGTCTTACACCCCACGTGGAGGCCTCGGCTATACGCCTATGATAATACTACGATCGGCTCGTCTAATAAATTCATAACAATCGTTAAAGCCGTTTGTATTAATAATATTTTAGACGATATTTTCGACAACCGCCGCGATCGCTGTCGTACCTAAATCGTCGACGGGAGGGGGGAGGCGACATATTATTATTACTATTATCGTGTGCGGCCGAGGACGAGACCGCGCGGGAGAGGAATAAAAGTAAACAGCCGATCAGATAAACACGGGCGTACCTAGCTATATATAATGAGTCGCAGAAAAATCATTTGTACGCTGCACACAGTGAAAGTCGTTTTGCGATATCATAAATCGTGGTTGTTAAAAGTTTAATTAGGTAAAACGCGGTCGTCGTGTCGTACTCACACACACACACACACACACACATACACACACATATATTTATAAAAGGGGTAGGGAGAACGGGGGAGTCGAAGAAAACCTTTTGTTTGGCGGCGACGATCGGCGATAGTGTTGATTTATGTGCTCACGACGACGTGTCTTAGGGTTGTCGTATATAATACGCGTGTATATATCTCTAATCGCTTTCAAATGTCGTCGTCGTCGTCGTCGGCGGCGGCGGCGGCTGTGGTGGAGTGCTGTACGAAATATATTGCGACATAATCCGGCAACGCGCGCATCTTCACCACTTTTTTTCCCTCTGCAGCGTTTTCGCCCGTTGTTCTCATTGTCGTCGTGTTGATTATCATAATAATATTTCCTCGTCTTATTTAGTGGACGTGCCGCCGTGTACTGTTTAGCTACTGTGCGCACTCGACGACACGCGACGATGATATGCCGACGAAACGTATTTTTACGATATATTTATAGATTATATTTGGACGTACGCAACAAATTACTAATTAGTAGTATAATGGTTTACAATAACACGAACGATTTACTGTATTCGAACCGAAAGGTGTATGCGTTAAACATTCTGTTTAATAAAAAAACGCTATTGCTTTCTAGTCATATAAATTTTCCGTTATTTTATACTATGCTTTACCAATAGTTAATAGACTAAGAACCGGGCACAGCAGAAAAACGTATGGTTTTCTGATATCAAAGGAAGATCCATCATCACTTGCATATTAACACTAACGGTCAACACCTACTGACTATAAATGTCGCAAGTGCAGAGAATAAGAGCTAAAAAGAAAAAAATTAATTCAAGTTAAAAAATTGGACATATAATTGCTATAATGGTAAAATCATAAAATATAAATATTATGGTTTTATAGCAAATAACGTATATATGTAATAAAATGATACGTTTTTGAAACGAATATTTTTCGGACGTTCTCTGGACGCACCTAAAACCCGCAGGGTTGATAAAATCGAAAAATGGAAAACTGCAGCGGACGGCAGGTCGGTCGTGCGGTAACCAGCTGCTAATACGTAATATACGAGCACACAAATCACGAAGTCCGCGGTCCGTGACAGCGTGATTTACATAAACATATATATATATATATAATATTATATATTATGATGTACGCCCGCAATAACGAGGGATTTGTCATATTGACGTGCTGGGCCACATGTGCGGCGGCGGCGGGTCCACTTAACCGGGGAAACCTCTCGACGGGTTCGCGTATATTATATATACGTCGTGTACATAATAAAACGTCACGTGTAGAAAACCGCGTGCACTGCACCGCGGTGGAATACATACATGTATATGCGTGTTGCGTTTAGGGATGCGCTGCCGGTGGGGTTGAAGACGTCTTATTTTGTGAATCCTGGAAGCAGGATGTTCCCACGCGGAAGGAGACTAAATACACACAAACGCACACGTTGTATATAATATTATACTTTTAACACATTATCTACATATTATTATACATATACATAATATGTTGCGTGTACGTCGGGTTAGTCGTCGCGGAATACGCGATACCGTTATGTATTATCATTATACCGTCGTCGTCGTCGTCTGTTCTGCGGAGATGATGTTTCCACTAAAAACCCTGTGCATATAATGTTAGTAAGTGCGTGAGAGTCACGGGCATAATATCACAGCAATCCGTGCACCTAACATCATGGTATATATATTATATGTGTGTCATTATAAGACGCGCACACCGTATATAATAATGCGTCGGAGAAAAATTATTATATTAATATTTTTCATTTTTATATGCGTGTGCGATACACTACGCGAACGTACGACATCCGCCGGCCACCACAGCCGCCTGAACTTCCGGCCGAGACGACTTTTCGCGTTCACCCTACAGCCACCGGCACCACCGCCACCGCCGATAATAATAAGAAATTACTACTTTATTTTTTTTTCTCCAATCCCGCTCTCTCGTTTTGCGCGCTTAAACGAATAAATAATGACGACGGTCGGATTTTTCTGTTTTTATAATGCTTTATTTTTTAATTTCCTTAAACCGTTTTTGATGGCCTTTGCGGTAAATGGAGCGTTAAAAATATATACGTATACAAAGAAAAACGCGTAACGGCCTCTTCGAATCTGCGGCACTAATTGTTTATTATTATACTATTTTATTCTTCTCGGTCGCGCAGATCGTTTTCGTCTCGCGATCATTTCATCACATACGGTAATATGCGAATATCGGATAAACGAATAACCAATATATATATACGTCTGACTAGCGATAAACGTAGGTATTTGTTGTTTATGTTGGAATGTTGTTTTCGAGTCTTTGGGACGTTTTTCGAAACTAATGTATAGGACATCGTCCGTATGGGGTTGTAATGCCTCAATACAAACAACAACGGATTAAAGCACAACGTAATGTATAAACTAATAAATGTATACACAATAATGTAACAATAATCAAGCATATTATTATAATATATTATACGCGTTGTAACGTTATAACATATAATATCGTTAACATATCGCGTAATTTTTTTTTAAAAACCAAATCGACGTGTAATGTGTAAAGTTTAGCCGCCACCAGAAGAAAGACTCTATTACGCGCATGTACAAACACATAATATAGGTACTATCATGTCTTATACGGTATATTATTATATGAATTCGAGAACGTTTTCTGCGGAGCTGGTCGGAAATGTGTGTGTACGCTGTTAGGTTTATATAATAATATCGTACTCACCGCGCTTAAATTATAATATAAATGGGCTATTATTACCTTATCGGAATATATTATAATATGTATAACACATATTGTGTACAACGATCCTCTTGTTTTTTTCTAATGGCCGTCAACCGTCAAGTGCATATATTATTATGCATAGGTGACAATAGTGTGTATTATGTATATGTATACATACGCGCTAGGTGCAACGGGCATATTATTATTATTATATTATATACGTTGATATTGTTTATACGTAACACAATATACTTATAATAATATTAAGTACGGAGAATTGTGTGCTGAATATTAATCACATAATATTAAAGGCGCGCGTAGGGGTAGGACTGACCGTCGCGCATTTCGAGTGTGTCATTATTATTATTTGTGAAAAACAAAACCGATTTCACACATACCTATAATGGCAGTTAATTGCGACAATATATTGTTGTACGCATTAAAGGTACTTTTTTATTTACACAGCTATATAGTTATTTTCTGCCCCCCCCCCGTCACGATATTAATATATTATAGTTAGGGTAGTATGATGTCTTTATGCATAGGACTACGAGTGTTAGAATAACTAAGTGAAGAAATATCAAAAGTTCAACACTACTATATTGTCAAGTTTGTTCTTTATGGTTTCACGAATGGCGAGTTTTTGTTTTATTGTCTTAACATATTTTTTGTGGCTCATGAAATTATATTACAACATATTAAAACAGACACGTTTAAAAAATAAATATAGATAAATCAATTTTTCTTACACTCAACAAGCGTGGTGGCAACAATGGAAAATGAATGTTTAATTGAAAAATAAAAAAACAAGTTTTTTAACCCATATAATGGTGAACTAACGATTTACTGTAGTTAATATAAAAACTAATGGCCATTGCTGCTGATATTAATAATAAAAAAAAAAAATGTTAAACTATATCAAATAGTTTTGCTGAATATCAACCATTTTTAAAGTAAAAAATTAATTATATTTATAAATATATATATAAATACATTATATAATATTGTTATAGTCTTGTTTATACAAAGAAATTAAGCCATATAAGCGAAGGGCGGCAGTAAATCAAATATAAAACTTAATAATATATAATATAATTATATCTTTTACTAACAGAATATTAGTGTAAGTGTAAGAATTCAAAAAATCGTTTAATTCGAATCGCATACAATTGGTAGTATATGGTTTCTGTTACATTCTCGACAATTCGCTCGTGTTGTTTTACATAATACGCAATAATAATGTATCCAAATAATAAATTGTAATATTGGATGTAAAATACCTACTTTTTTATTATGATTGTGCAGTACCTATCTTAAACTCAATTATCTTTTTATTTATTTATTTTTTTTTTGGGGGGGGGCTTGCTACACAACAGTGTTCTGGTGGTGCGATATTTTTTAAAAAAAAGTTCGTCTTTAACGTTCGTTTGTTCGTTTAATAGTAATTATTATTAGTAGATTACTTATTGCGCGTGTATAATAGTACTTGCGCAGCAGCTTACGCCGTTGTTAACACACCGCAAGCAAACTGGTTTAGACGTCGCGCGTGTTGCTAAAACCAGGTAGTAGGTAACCGCCATACGCACTTATACACATATCATCGTAATATAATATATTATATTATGTTTTATGTGCGGTATATACGAGAACAGGCCATTATAATAATACTATACGTACGCTGTGGCTTGTACTTATTTTAACAAACTGCATTATATATCGTAGACAGTTAGTAGACGGCGGGTATTGTATTGTGTGTATATATAGGTAGGTACACCCGCGTAACGTGACCTACATAATTTTTATATTTCATATCATATGCTGCAACGACCACTGCATATATAACGTACAAAGGATAATAATAATAAACAATATTCACGATTTGTTGTACCTACGCGCGATACAAATTGCGTTTTTCTCGTTTTCGTTTTAATAAATATTCTCCAATACGGTATAGGTACTGCGATATTTCAGTACATTACATTATAGCAACCATATATTACAGTAATAATAGTGCTTAATATAATATAGCATAATATGATAATACGACGTCTTGTCCGTATATTATATTATATCATGTATAACAACGTGCCATGTATTTCGATTTGCCAACCAATCGTCAACTGTTATTGTTTAAATAACTCTAGCTCGACGACACTATGATAATTGTTTTTATAATGGTGTACGCGTCCCACGACGGTCACACAGAAAGTTATATATTAATATTATGCGCCAGCCCCCACGTTTAAATATATCGTTTATCATTTATCATTTACGTAGAAACACATTGCGTGTGTTTGATTGAAAACGAGTGACGTATACGAAACGTACGTGTCCCCAGCCCCCCCACTTTATGTTTTCGCAATTTTTTTTTACTCGATATTTAGTACGAAATTTGTACGAATTTGTACGATAAATAAAACAATTTGTACGAATTTATTTTTGCGGTTAAACAAAAATTTGAGTGGGGGGGTTATAGAAACGTTTCTCCAGCCCCCACCACTCAGGAAATACTTTTTTGCACAAAACACCTATGCAAATATTTAGTACGAAATTTGTACGAATTTGTACGACCGAATAAAAAATTTTTCGAAAACACCTTCCCACCGATAAACACATTTTACCCATTTGCCGTTTCCCCAGCCCCCCCACCGCTCAGGAAATACTTTTTTGCACAAAACACCTATGCAAATATTTAGTACGAAATTTGTACGAATTTGTACGACCGAATAAAAAATTTTTCGAAAACACCTTCCCACCGATAAACACATTTTACCCATTTGCCGTTTCCCCAGCCCCCCCCACCGCTCAGGAAATACTTTTTTTCACAAAACTCCTATGCAAATATTTAGTACGAAATTTGTACGAATTTGTACGACCGAATAAAAAATTTTTCGAAAACACCTTCCCACCGATAAACACATTTTACCCATTTGCCGTTTCCCCAGCCCCCCCACCGCTCAGGAAATACTTTTTTGCACAAAACACCTATGCAAATATTTAGTACGAAATTTGTACGAATTTGTACGACCGAATAAAAAATTTTTCGAAAACACCTTCCCACCGATAAACACATTTTACCCATTTGCCGTTTCCCCAGCCCCCCCACCGCTCAGGAAATACTTTTTATCACAAAACTCCTATGCAAATATTTAGTACGAAATTTGTACGAATTTGTACGACCGAATAAAAAATTTTTCGAAAACACCTTCCCACCGATAAACACATTTTACCCATTTGCCGTTTCCCCAGCCCCCCCACCGCTCAGGAAATACTTTTTTTCACAAAACTCCTATGCAAATATTTAGTACGAAATTTGTACGAATTTGTACGACCGAATAAAAAATTTTTCGAAAACACCTTCCCACCGATAAACACATTTTACCCATTTGCCGTTTCCCCAGCCCCCCCACCGCTCAGGAAATACTTTTTTTCACAAAACTCCTATGCAAATATTTAGTACGAAAATGTATTAAGAATATTTATGAAATTTCCATGAATTTTTAATTATTATTATGAGTATTTATGCAAATTTTAAACATTTAAACCAATACTTGGTAAACTTGTATTCATTTACGCAAATTACCACTTAATTATAAATTTTAGAATTCAAAATGGAATTAATTTTATTTATATGTTTGACCAACACATCTATGATTACTACAGAGTCATTTTTCATTTTTGACTTACATTCTATTCATCACTTTCGATTTATAATCAAAGTTTTTGGGCTCACTCTGTAATCCTTTGCGCACGTTTATGTAATTATTTATCACAATATTCTTAGGTAATATTATATTTTGTACAACATTAAAAAGGTGTATAAAATAGATTAGGTTAAGTGAAAAAAACATCCTTTATTTACTTATAATACATAATTTGTATAATAATATCTCATATATATTATACAAGTAAAATTCAAATTAAATTAAATTAATTTAAATACTATATATAATGTATTCACAAATTACTTTTGTGTTCTCTTTCGTCGGAACAGCTTTCTTTTTTTGGTCATCTATTAATTCCCAATATTTCCCATCTCGTTTGCAGTAAGCATTATAATGACCTACCTTTTTAATGTTGTACAAAATATAATATTACCTAAGAATATTGTGATAAATAATTACATAAACGTGCGCAAAGGATTACAGAGTGAGCCCAAAAACTTTGATTATAAATCGAAAGTGATGAATAGAATGTAAGTCAAAAATGAAAAATGACTCTGTAGTAATCATAGATGTGTTGGTCAAACATATAAATAAAATTAATTCCATTTTGAATTCTAAAATTTATAATTAAGTGGTAATTTGCGTAAATGAATACAAGTTTACCAAGTATTGGTTTAAATGTTTAAAATTTGCATAAATACTCATAATAATAATTAAAAATTCATGGAAATTTCATAAATATTCTTAATACATTTTCGTACTAAATATTTGCATAGGAGTTTTGTGAAAAAAAGTATTTCCTGAGCGGTGGGGGGGCTGGGGAAACGGCAAATGGGTAAAATGTGTTTATCGGTGGGAAGGTGTTTTCGAAAAATTTTTTATTCGGTCGTACAAATTCGTACAAATTTCGTACTAAATATTTGCATAGGAGTTTTGTGAAAAAAAGTATTTCCTGAGCGGTGGGGGGGGCTGGGGAAACGGCAAATGGGTAAAATGTGTTTATCGGTGGGAAGGTGTTTTCGAAAAATTTTTTATTCGGTCGTACAAATTCGTACAAATTTCGTACTAAATATTTGCATAGGTGTTTTGTGCAAAAAAGTATTTCCTGAGCGGTGGGGGGGCTGGGGAAACGGCAAATGGGTAAAATGTGTTTATCGGTGGGAAGGTGTTTTCGAAAAATTTTTTATTCGGTCGTACAAATTCGTACAAATTTCGTACTAAATATTTGCATAGGTGTTTTGTGCAAAAAAGTATTTCCTGAGCGGTGGGGGGGCTGGGGAAACGGCAAATGGGTAAAATGTGTTTATCGGTGGGAAGGTGTTTTCGAAAAATTTTTTATTCGGTCGTACAAATTCGTACAAATTTCGTACTAAATATTTGCATAGGAGTTTTGTGAAAAAAAGTATTTCCTGAGCGGTGGGGGGGCTGGGGAAACGGCAAATGGGTAAAATGTGTTTATCGGTGGGAAGGTGTTTTCGAAAAATTTTTTATTCGGTCGTACAAATTCGTACAAATTTCGTACTAAATATTTGCATAGGAGTTTTGTGAAAAAAAGTATTTCCTGAGCGGTGGGGGGGCTGGGGAAACGGCAAATGGGTAAAATGTGTTTATCGGTGGGAAGGTGTTTTCGAAAAATTTTTTATTCGGTCGTACAAATTCGTACAAATTTCGTACTAAATATTTGCATAGGTGTTTTGTGCAAAAAAGTATTTCCTGAGTGGTGGGGGCTGGAGAAACGTTTCTATAACCCCCCCACTCAAATTTTTGTTTAACCGCAAAAATAAATTCGTACAAATTGTTTTATTTATCGTACAAATTCGTACAAATTTCGTACTAAATATCGAGTAAAAAAAAATTGCGAAAACATAAAGTGGGGGGGCTGGGGACACGTACGTGTATACGAAGTGATTTCCCAAGCGTGCACGGGCATGCATAAAAGTTTGGACAATTATATTGGTTCAGAAGTCAGAACCGTGTATGGATGTGAAAAAACACATCATCGTATTCCTTTTTTTCTCAGACTTATTTTTACAGAAAATTTTTCATTGGAAATGTTTATTATTGAGGGTTATCGCAGCTCCGGACAGATTGTTTTCCTATACAAAACGCGTTTCACATAAATAAAACAAAACAAAATATGTTTACATTCCAATCCATTATTTTCTATAAAAATAAAACCTTCTTAGCTGGGACTATTAATATAGATTAGTATTTAGTATTAATTAATACTGGAGAGCTGTATTTCGTTGAAAAATAATGCATCTACAACTTAATGTTAATTTATATATTTATTAATAGTATGTATATTATATTTACCAGTTTCATTATATTATAATTTTTGTGATGTTGAAAAGTATAATATGTTTTTATCTAATTTAAAGAAAATATTTTATTAATGACATGGAAATTGACTAAGAATACATAGTATATAATCATACGCACACATTATATAATAATAATAAATTGATTGCTTATAGTAATCAATAATCACATATAATATATGCGGTATACATGATATATATTATATGTTTATATCGTCAATCTCGTTTTGCATGTTATACTACTCGTATACGTATAAAATATATTAAACATATTTCATGTCTGACGTCCAGTAAAGTCATTCGGATAGGTAGCTTAAAACCATGTCACTGTTTTAAATTTCCCATACGGAACAAAAATAAAAAAAAATACACTATAATAAATTAATTACCGCGTGTGGACACGAAATAACTTATGTCTCGCATTAGTCTTTTGTAACGTGCACGCATAATACACATGAGCGTGTATACTTATATATTATATTATGTTTAGCGCGGTAAATGTTTATTTTAAAATTAATTTCAAACGGTTACAAATATAAAAAAAAAAATTCCACACGATTGTGTAGTACCTATACATTTTTATCGTTTGCAAAGCGAAACACAAATCGAGTCTCGGGCGCCGGACATTTATATTACCGCAGTTACGTCCAGTGGTGGTTCATAATATAATATACATATTATTATAACGTTATATTATTATTATACGTAGGTACGAACCGTTTACAGTTACTACACACGCATATTTATAATATATACCTATCTAAACATGTAATGTATACCTCGCGAGATCGTATAATCATGTACCTACATTTATATTATTGTATATTATTTATTATAATGCGCAGTGAACATATTATAATAAAGTAGGTACTTCGTAATGTTTTCCTGCACAAACGGGTACAATATTGCACGGAATTTACATGGATACGGAGAGTATATATGATATTATTGTATATTATTATTATTATTATTATTATAAAAGAGAAAGAGAGTAGAATATTATTAAAATAAACACTGCACAACGTATTACAATAATAATATGTGCACGCGCGCATAATATATATATATATATATGTATTATAATAATGTACCTAAACCTCTGTGCAAAGTGAAACTAATTTATAACAATGTCTTTGGTACGTTTTAATGATTTCGAAATGAGACGATAAAATATAAATATTTTAACCTGGCAATATGCATTTTAATTTTTACAAAATATACATAGCTAAATTATTATTAACGCTGTTAAAACTTATGGATATAATATACACTTGCATTTTGCGGTTTATTACAGTGCGGCGGCGGTGATATACTACAGCAGTCGCTGAGTCGCGGCAGATATAACACAAGTTCGGCCGATTTTTTTCAAACTCAGTCGAATTTATTTCGGTCGCCCTAGGCCGACAGCAGTTTCTAATATGCAATAGACGGCTCAATTTTCACCGTTACTCCTTACTCGTAAGGTTTCAAACGTTAAATAAATATATTAATATGGTATGAGGTTTTTGTTCTTTGTTTATGCCGTGGACGTTCTGTTGAACAATTATTTTTAGAGACGCAGTTGATAAAAGTATACTTCATATTCAATATGTTACCTACAAAGTTACGGACGGAAAAATGTTTTCAAAATATCACATATATAATATATTTTTTAAAAATTGTTGAGACTCCACGGTTTCTACAATATACTAACTAATAATTATAATATATTAGCGATATATTATTGTATTATACTAACTTTTACGTGTCTGAAGCCCTAAAAATGTACTTATAAAATATTATTTTACGGCGCATTTCAGACGGAATGTTACGAATCAAATATAAATTTTATATCCTAATAATATGATACATATTATTAGAGTATACTTATACGAACATCATTTATACCTAAACATCAGATGTTATTACCTCTAATTATATGATGAGAAATTTTCGATTATGTATAGTTTCATCGCTGGTAGATTGATATAACTATATATATTAAAATGACACTATATGATCTTCTCATTGGAAACGTTTTATTATTGTAATGTATAATGGTATAAGCTGTACAGTACATCAGACTATCAAAGTCTGTAAATCGAAAATAAACGAATTCGGTATGCATTCAGCCATTTAGGCACTCCGACACTCGTTGTACTCGTGGTACACGACGCGATATATTATAGCTATGTATTTTATAACTTGTTCGCAAATACCTATAGGGCCGCCGAGAAGAGACATAAATTATTGTGGTCGTAAATTACGGATGGTTCATTGTGATTTCTCGTCGTCGAACCGGACGGATTGTCTACTAAAAATCAATAATACCACTGCCGCTATATGTATACCTGTACAATATTATAATACTGGTTATGCATAAAAATGATATTTTTACGACACAAGTTTGCGCGTTGTTTGGTTGGCTAAGAACATTTTTGATTTTAGAAATGCTTTGGTATAATAGTACCTATTATATACTTTAACACGATTTCAATACATTTTTATTATCAGTTATTACACAGCGTTTCATCAGTTGCTAATATAAATAATATATTACGTATCGACACGGTAAATAAAATGTCACGTTGATCGAGAAGAGACAAATTAGTTTTACAGCTGAAGATTTCAATAATTAATTATAATATAAATTAACGATTTGTCGTCAGCAGTTAGACGCAAATAGACAAAAATCATAAAACGATTTTACAAAAAGGTTAATATAAAAATAAATCTAATTTTTTTCACGATATCTAAATAATTATAATATTTATAAGTATCAACATTTATTTTCCAAAGTGCTAACGAAGTATACAAAATAATAGTTAACGGACTATGATGTGAATAATAACAACCAGTTTTGTGAGTATCAATAATGCTTACAATAATAATTATACTTTATATAAGAAGTATTTAATATACGAACCTATATTACTTATTATTTATGAAAAAATGAATCTTAGATAGAAAAACAGCAGCAGAATTATATGTTATAGTATATTTTTTTTTTCATAAGTGGAAGGAAAATGCCCAACTAGGTAGTTTTAATATTTTAAATGCCGCTATTTTTTTAATTTGATTATATAAGTAGTTTATAAATCGTCACATTGAAATATGACTCAAGTATGCGGTTTGTGGTAATAAATACAACTGTATAGGTAATCACGATAAAACAATTTGGTTCGAGATAATAGCCCCAGTCCGATAGAGAAGTCGGAAGGCGATTAGAGAGAAAAACCGCGCGCGCCACCGAGCCACACATGTGTGCAGTCCGCCCCAGCTACGACCCCGTTCTCATAAATAACTCAACCGCCATCGCCTTGGCAGAGCTACCCTCTCGAGCCGCCCGCGTAATATAATAATAATAATATAATAATTTAATCCGGTGACGGGGCACATAAATTATATACGATCGCGACGTGTATAACATATAGGTATATGTAGTCCTTGTCCGCCGTCAAACGCGGTTTTACCTCGTCGTCGGCGCGACAAATTCAATAACACGCGCGCTTGTTCCGGTCAATATTATAATATTTTTTAGTATTTTTTTTTTTTTTTTTGAATTTTTCTCCCTTACCCCCTTATTCCACTATTGTCAGCGTTCGTATAGCAGTATAGAATACTATATATATATATATATATATCCACGAAAAAGACGTGTGTGGAGAGAGGAAGCTTTTCGTATTAGTTATGCTTAGTTCATACGCTTTATCATAGATAAACGACGATGTCCGATATTTTTCACTATTGGCTCTTATGTTTTCGGAAAGAAATATTAAGCCCTTTCCGTCGTCGTCGTCGTCCAAATTTTGATTGTTCGACGTGATCAGAGTTCCAGATCAGTGTAGGATGTTAAATGATGAGAATTGTTCCATTCGCCAATAACGCTATTAGTGAGTGTACAACTTACTGTAGTAGTGCAGTGTGATTATTAACTCCAAAAAATAATAATATTTTATGAATATCTATAATTTCTAGTGAAATGCTAACTGTGTATATTATATTACTCATACGCTATTATACTATTATTAGGTATATACTGTGTCGGTAAAATAAACGTATCGGTTGTATGAATAAATATAGTATATCGAATAATTATATCACGATAAGTATATTTATAACAAATAAATTAAAATTTTGTTTTATTAAAATATGGACTTATTCGTTTTTGTATAATTTTACTCAAAAATCATTACGCTAAAGTTATAATAAGAACTAGTTATATTAATTATAGCCTAGTTATATTATTATCTCAAACTCTTAAATATTATGTATCTACGACTGACGATCATAGGTAAAAATATTCTTTTTTTTAAGTCTACTAATTGATGTATACTAAAGTTGGTTAAAAAATTAAAACATTTTTTCGATAACTATAATATTATATACAATGAAGAACACAAAAACTGTATAATATTATAGTATTATATTAAACTGTGTGCATCATCGAGCGACGGATGTTAACTATAATGGAGTTCTCAGAACTCTATGTATTGAACGCTGTCGAGAGAGAGATGCATTAAAAACTTTGAACAATCAACGATATGTATAAATGCATATTAAATTCTACAGTATTTAGATGAGTGCTCATCATAAAATTAGCGGAATTTAAAACTAATAATTATATAATAGAATGTATTTTTAATTTACCAATTCTTAGTTGGATACACACAATGCATAATAAAATTAAGTTTTTTTTTTTTTGTCAACATCAATTGTTGTAAAAAAACAGTTTTTTTGCGATTTTGTATTATTATTGTATCCGTTCAAATTTTGATTTCACTTGGCTTATAAAGTTAAAATTGCACTTTAATATTTGAGTAGTAAATAGTAGTAATAAATTTAATATTTGTAATAGATACGAGATATATTATATATTTACATGTATTTATCGTGCTCCTTATACAGTAGAACTGACGATGATTTTAGTTGTTTCATGTCATGTCATAGATTAAATACGAGAGATTTCGTTGATCAATCGTTTTAAAATGTATTATATGATAACGAATACGATAGGACTCAAGTGTGATTATTTAACGAGTTATTAAGTTAAATGTATGTCAGTCTTAACTAATTGATTAAACTTAGTGAACATATTAGTATGAGTTTTTACTAACTTGAACTCTGTATTGAAATTAAGTTTGTGATATTTATTAAAAAAAATTTACTTAACTCATTAATTTGTTCAGCCCATGGTCCGGTATACCTATAACGGGATTTAATGACCAACAACTACTACCTATATAATAGGTGTTCTTGTGTTCTATATTATGTTGTTCGTATAGTCTATTTCATAATGATAATATTATAATTCTGAATATTAAGAATAAATCGTATACCATAATATCCACTCGTAATTGTTTATATTAATCGACCAACACCGTTTTCCGATGAGAATAAAATCTATTACAGTCCGTATTACAACTATTGCCTATATTATACATGCGTAGTTATCAAACCAATAGTGTTGCCAATACCTGCTTGCTATATAGTATGTCGCAATAATACATTATTACATATTGCTATGATAATTTGCCTACTGCGCACCATATACTACGTGTATATATAAATATATGATATGTATACTTACCCCTTGTTATCGCTGTAATCGTTTGCATGAGGATACACCGTAATACACACACACACACACACATATATATATACATATATATGTATATGTAATATGTATTGTACCTATATATGTAGATAGAAATGCCGGAAAATATGTATACGAGACCACTAAACGCGCGACAACTTGGAATTTATTAGCCAAAAACACGTGTGGCACATGTCACGCACGTGACATCTGGTTTTTTCTCTTCCGCGGCGGATGGGGAAATATAAAGTTCAAAAGTTCACTCGACTGCAGCAGAGAGCTACTTTCGGGGATGCGCGTTTCGTTCTGTAACCCCCCCCCCCATACACACACACACCTAACGTCGTCTGTCTAACCCTCCCGACCTGTGACGTTTTCGCAGACGGTTCGTTTACCGCGCGTACACGGCTATTTCCGGGCTGGCTTCCCCCCCGCAGCAGCGCCGTATATGACTAATATATTACACTGCTATATACGCGTATATATAGGTACGGAGTCGCGTTTTTATATATTTTCGGTCTCGGCATTTTGTTTTTCCGTCGTCTCCACTGCCTCCGCGACGAACGGTTCTCACGCAAGAGGGGGATCGAGACGGAGACTGCAGAATAAGAATATTGCAGTCTGCTATACGTTTCGGTTTCCCGCCGCAGCGGTATCCGGGCCACGGGGTTATATTATGGGATGCGAGACGGATGATGAGCAGCCGCCGCCGATTCCGCGGCGCGTGCAATTAACCGCGTGTATTTGGATTTCGCGCGAGTACACACTATATTATTATAGCAGTATATAATAGATACGTCTACGAAGCGCAACACGTGTCGCGGGGCGGTGGCGGCGGAGGCGATAGGGTTCCCACAGGGATGACGCGCGGAAGTAATGACCCGCGGAACGGCGTCACCATCACCGTGGCACCGCGCGGATATAGGAAGTGACTGGTGTATATATCGCGATGATGCTTAGATCACTTCCATCGCTTGCAGTGATTTAATATACATGTATAACGAACGTGAGAAAACTGCAGCGGTTAGAAGCAAAGTCTTTATATTATATACCATGAGTATCGAACAATAATATTACATTGTGTGTGGTAGGTATTCTGTGACATCGGATTCACTGACGATATACATACTGCACGTATACGTCTTTATGTATCAAGCCAATGATAGAACATCGTTATTAAAATGTTTGAGACTAAAACTAGTGACTACTACAAACAATAATTTTTGATTCTGAGCGGAGCGGTTATAATGTATTGATAATACATTGTCAATGACGTGCATGAACTTTGAGGGTAGTTTCTAGTAACGAATCGGATCCAATTGGTTAATCGGTACTTTTGCCGATCGTCACAAGTAAAAAAAAATCTCCCTGAACTTTTCTTCATAATAATCGGGGGAAAACAGAAAAATAAATTAAGGAAAGACGGGAATTTTTAGGCTAAACTAGTTTTTGACAAGATTGATTGAATTTATTTTGCTTTAATTTAAAAACAAATAATAATAAAATAAAAGTGTCTATATTATTATTTTTTATATATTATACTATAATTTTCAAAATATTGTGACTCTTTTTGAGCTATTCGTGGCTATAAGCAATTTTCGATATTTTTTTTTATTTCGGTTTTTATGAATTTTGATAAAAAAATTATTCACTTATGAGTAGTTCACAATGAAACTAAAAAAATCGTACATAACACACATAATTATTACCTAATAGTATTATGGAGTGTATAATACAATTAATTAATGACAATATATCTTTCACAATCCGTATAGATAAATTTAAAAATTGCAGGTTGGTGTTAAATAATATTAGTATTAAAAATAATACCTATACATCGAATAATAATAATAAAAAAAAATTCAAAATGTTTATTTGTTTTGAATCAAAACGAATTGTTGTAACTATCTTAATATAAGTACCGGTTTTTTTTTTATTTTAGCTCACGCAGTCATACGTTTAGACATTATGATATTATATTCTAAGCAACGGGCTTTATTACGCACAAGGCACAACAAGAGATGAGGCGAATGATTTTTTGTGGGCCTCCACGACGGTTAGTATAGAAGTTTAACTGTGTTTACTATGAGCTCTGTACCAGCACTATAACAGGTTATCGGGACTAAACCAGTCTGCACATAAGGTAATGTTGAGCTATTTTTAACCTAAGCCGAAACTTGCATCGGGGTGCACATGATTTTGGCCGTACCAGATGTCAAGTGTATTCAAACGTTTGGTATGAACTCTATAATCTTCTTAAAAAATTAGTTTTTACTATCTTTGATGGTGGAGAGATGTGTTTATGGTTTTTTTTACGTAATTTTACGTGTGTAAAACTAAATAATATATTAAATTATCATAATATTTAAAAATTAAGTATTATAATAAATTAATGAAAATAAAATGAATGTAATGGTATTGAAAAAAAGGAATTAGCCTATCGTATAATATTATGTACTAATAGCAAAATAAATGTTAAACAATAACAAAATACATATTATCATGAAATATACTTAGTGATTTATGCTAATATTTGATAAACCGTATTATTGTTTCGGAATCGTTTTTTGTATACAAATACAATGATATATCATTGAATTTAAATTTAACAAGTCCATTACAGTGACTCATTTTACTTTGACTCACCTAACCTAACCCGACAACTTACTGTACATCAAAGTGATATCCACTTGTCCACCTTTTTTATTATACATTTAAATTGTATAAATATTATTTTGTTATATGAATATTGAATATATTATAAAAAAATATTATGACTTAAATATTGCTAAATGATTTTTATCAATTAATTGATGACTGAAATAAAATATTTTACAGGTTTGACCCTAAGTATTCTTTGCGACAGAACTCATCGAGATGATCTTTTGGAAACTATGGAAATTATGCACGCGCCTTATATAATATTATAACATAATATAATGTTATACACGCAGTAACTAGACTACCGCCATAATATGTGCTTTCTTGCGGTGATCGCAGCTCACGTGCCCGCACATCAATAGGTAAATATTGTATAATCATAAACAATATTCCGCGATATAATACGAAAACGACTGTTCTGCAGTCATCGTCTCCCGGTGGTAGAGAGCTTCACGGAAAAATGGTCGATCGGGCACGTGTGTACGTACAATATTTTAAATTCATATTATATATAACTTTGTAGTTTTGACACGGTTGTGTTATATATTGTCGTATTCGTGTTTTTTCGACCTGAAGAAAGACAATATAAAAAAAATAGTCAAAACCGGCGCAATAATAACGCATACCGGCTTAGATGTTTGATCATTATTATTACTATTATTATTATATTGCACTCGTGTGTTACATTATATACGCCGTCGTAGTTTTCCCGCCGATAAATTCGGAGCGCGAACGCGTCGAGAATGTAATAGTGTTTTGTACGATCCTACTGGGGAAAGAAAACGGAAATAGAAATAAAATCGACTCGTCGAAAAAAAAACCCCCCGATTCTGTCGGTTCTCGTATTGCGGTCGCGTACCGTTCCGTTTGCCCGACCGCATCGCAGAGACTCCGTCGACCTGATGATATATGTATAATATATTATATTATGTGAGCGAGCGTGCGATATATTTCATCGTCGCACACGAACCGGCCGAGTCGTCTGAGTGACAAAAAGCGCCGTAAACCGTAGAATATTTTATGAAATAACGACGACGCGCATAGAATCGATCTGTCGGATAAATGTAAAATTTGGCGAGCTTTCTGCAGACCTTTAAGTATAAGCGTTCCGAAATAATTCCACTCGTTTATTGCTCTGGTTAGCTTTATGCTTTTTGAGATTCTTCAATCCCATTATTTTCCCACGCAATCAAACAGTACTCAATATATATAAACTCAATATGTAATAATACAATGGTATACCTACCTATTAAGATGTTGTGCTTTATATATGACACACACTTAAAGATTTAAACTGTTATATTAATAATATTATAATAATCGAAATGTCACTGATAAATTAATGAATAATAACAGTAGGTACCTATCGATGATTATCAGATGTGAGTGTCGGGTGAACGATATTTCAAGTTTTTGAGTTTAAAATATCAAAATATACCTAGTGAAAAAGAGTTAAACTCACCCTTCTATCAAAGACCTTAAAAAAAAAAATGTAGAGAATAATAATTTATTTTTGTCTCTCGGGGGAGCTGATGGAACTTATACTAAGTAGTTATGGGTTTCGTATTATATAATATTATATAGATACACGTAGGCAACTGCCCTTCGATGTGACATTTCGATAATATCGCAGCACTTTCCGATCGAGTCGTTGACAATACGATGATACGTATATAATGTATATTGACCTTTCGCCAACTGTCAAAATAGAGAAAAGGTCCGTGTTTAAAGGCGAACCGGTATACCGCGAAATCATTTTTTTATTTTTGTTTACAAATTATAATAATAATAACACGTAGGTATAATTGCCGAATACCTTTACAACATTATTGTATATTATAGACTAATATTATACTCTATATCCATCTAGAATTTAACAGAGTTATGCGTTTAAAATGTATTAATTCATAATTATTGCATATAACTTAATTGAATAGTTATTTAATAATATTATAAGATTAGATTAGATTTTTTATTGATCGTTTTTTAAATTATTTTTTTTATTACACAGTATATAAAAAAAACATTTACTCTAAATTCAATTCAATATAAATGTTATATAATTTTAGTTGAATGAAGAAACTTCATCGAAGAAACTTAAGCGTGGGTTGATTTGCTTATTTAACAATAATGCTTAGATAGTTATTATTTTTATATTAGCAAACAGAAAAAAAATTATCTAAGCTCTATAGTCGTATAGGTATAGTAGTATTTTTACAGTCAAATTATTAAAACTATTAACGGATTTTTCTATAAAGTTCTGATTTAATTTCGTTTGCTCGTTTCATATGCATAATATTATATTTTCTAATATCGCTCGGACATAGGAAAGTATGGTAGTATAATATGATGCCTATCGTGTATGATGTTCAGCGCGAAATGTATTGAAATTGAAATTTGTTTAGCCACGTGTGCAGCTGTCAGTCGAACACTGAAATATATATAATTTTTTTTTATTTGAACGCTCGACGGGGGCGCTCGATTTATTATAATATTATATATTAAAGGTAAGCACTTTGAGGTCGTATTCATTAATTCGGGTTTTTACATTTAAAAATAAACAAAATAATAAAAGGCATCGTACTCTTTTTCCCTATTATAACGTACACTGTATAGGTATATATAATACACATAGATATATATTATGCCCACGTGAAACCCGTGGCCGAGATTGCCCCGCGCTCAGCACGATATCGAAAAGCGCACGTACACCGTTTACAATATAATATAATGCACAAGCCGCTGCGCCGTCGCTGTAACCAAAGTCAACAAAGGTTATATGGTAGAAGAAGAGTGTTCGGGTCGAGAACGCAACGGGCAGCGCGAGGATAATTAAAAAGTATATGAGAGCATGGCGGCAGGATAAAGAGTCGACCCACGGGACGGCGACGAGGATTTCGCGGCGGAAAAGCCCCAGAGACCGCGGCGGTAGCGGGTAGTTTTCGGAAAGAGAAAAGCTGTGGTGCAGACGAACCACTCTTTTTGTCCACGGCCTTTTGATGTATTGACGTACGTAATACTCACACACACACACACGCATTTACGACCGGTATTCTCATGTATATTATCGTATAATAGTATATATATATATATATATATATGTATGATAATATATAGAGATCAACCAGTGTTTGCTCAGCCTTTTCATAAATATATTGTTATTACCGCGGTTCCGAACGTTCCGTTTATCCCTCGGTTTTTATTATTATTATTATTATTATTATGTACGACGGTGATGGCTATATCGTCGAGGTTTTGTGGTTTATTTCTCTTTATTCTTTTCGACCGATTTTTTTCGTTTTCTCTTTATTAGTATCCTTCTCTCCTCCCCCGTTCGTTTGGCGTTGTAGGTATAATATAATACGTCTGTGTGCCGGCCAATAACGCCCGTTTAATTACACGAAAAGCCACTACTTCGGTTATAATACACGTACACATAATATTATGTATTTATATGTTGTTAATACGTATTAATTTTTTATCAGCAAACACTCGTGAAAAATAATGTATACGTATTTAAAAACTGAATACAATTTTTTTTTTTTCAGGAAAACGTTGATGTTTATTATGCAGTTCATCTGTGTTATATTTTTATAAGGTTTTTATTCTTATAGTATGACGTTTATAAAAACATACAAAAGTTTTTGAAACTTTTAGATTTTTTCTAGCTTGCATACGACGGGATTCCTAGGTGTGCCTGGTATAATTATTAAGGATTGAGCCAACGTATACAGTTGCAGGAAAGTGATGATTTTAGTCGTAGTGGGAATTGGGCAATGGCGATTAAAAACTAAGTACAGTATACCTCTATTTGTACTGCTCCGTTTTACCGTTATGTTATTGACGTTGTCCTCGAAAGGTTAAGTTTTGATAAAGTGTCGTACCAAGATATTTGGTTTTTGGCGATCGCGGAATTGATTGACTGTTTAATTTGGATTTAAGACCCGTGAATCTTTTTTGTTCTCTTTGGCGATTGAATATTATTTTGCAGCCAATTTTGAGCATTTTCTTTCAATTTCCATTTGTGGAATCAATCTATTGCCGAGTTAATTTGTTTACGTAACTCAATGGCTATTCTTGAACCATTTTAATTGGTATAGTGACGAACCTGCAGTGTATCGTCTGCAAAGAGCGATAGGTTTACGTTCGAATTTAGCGGAATGTGATTTGTGCAGTCTGTGAAATAAACGGAATGGTGAGAGACAGGCATTTTTCTAGAAATTTGCACGTATCGGTTTAGTATTTGATGTCGTGTATTTTATGCCGCGAACAATAAAGGTACTAAAAATGATTTGATGAAAGCTGTGGATAGTGTCAAGTAGGCGGATTTTGCATAGAAATCCGGGATGTTAAACAAAGTCGAATGCCGTCAAGAAAGTAGCTGTCGTGCGTATCTAGTTCGTTGTATGCGTTTACTAAAAGTTAGCCTGTCAGGCCTACTAACCGCGGTGGGTTGTCGAGTGTTGTGTCCGAAATCCATAAGTACCGTTCTTATTGGTCGGCATCGCCAATCGTCGCACACTATGTGCTGCGGAGTACTTCATAATATTATTGTAATTAGTGCAATATTATTGTATACTGTTGCGTGTATTTCGGTGTGGTTAAATGGTTCACAAGAAGACATGCGTCCGTCGTATTCTTTAACATCGCCGTTATCCTAACACGTCGAGTATACAATAATTTATAACGCGTGTACGATAATAACATTATGATTACAGTGTACACACTATGAATTGCTTAATATACGTAATTTATTATCGCGGTGTGTACGATAAAGATGGATAGGGTCGTGTCTTGCGGATGGTGATTGACGAACCGACATCTACTCTCCGCCATCAGCTATGAAGTTTTAAACTATAATAATATATATAATATATTTAACGGTCGTCAATTTTATGGGAATGTGTATAAGATATACGCACAGGTTAGGTAAGGTAACTATAACGTAACGTGTGTGCACGTGTTGATTTTTAGGTATGTGGTACAATAATAAATTACAATATTACAGTTTGCTCTATAGTCGTTTATATTTTTTAATTTCCGGGTTAACGATAGATTATATTTATCTTAACAAACTTTACTTAGGTTAGTTTAGTTACACGCTGACAATAATAAATTAAATCTACGTAGGTAAACATTATTAGGTATATTAATATTATAGAACAAACAACAAATGAAACAACAGTTATTGGAATCAAACTACAATAGGTAATAGAAAATGTATAAAATATCAATTAAAAAATATTATTATATAAAATATGTAAACTTCACTGCATCTACAGTATGTTACAACTTTTTGTAACATGCAATTTAATAGGCACTGTTAATTAATGCGACTTTATTTATTCTATTACTTTCTATTAACTCAATAAAATAATTAACCACTGAAATGTAGTTTAACACATTAGGTACATATTATAGTATTACTATTTAACTCATTGATGTTAATTGTTGACGTTTTTGACAAATTTGTCAACAAAAAATCATGATATTGCATAATCCGACTACGGACAAAATAATTAATATTGAATACTTCGAATTTTTTTTTTTTATTATTTACAATTCAAAGTTTAAGACTAAATATATTTATTTTTTTACAACAGTTAATATAGTTATTATGGTTTTCAGCAATTCCCACCAATATAATATAGTTAGGTAAAATTGCAATTGATTACTTAACAAAATCATTAAAGGAGGTAACCGATAGAATGTCTATTTTTGGTTATAAATAGACCAAAGCTCATGAAAAAGAAAGACTGTAAATCAACTGAGCCGCGAAGGAGGAATGTGCCGATGGAATTTTTACAACCCATAAGTAGATAAACGTTGTGTTTGAGGACGTACGAGTAGATGTGTTACAACTCAATAATTCCAAAGAATTTTATGGTAAGTAAATAAAGGCGACAAGTGTTTGGAAAAGCTAAAACATCTCGTATAGATGTCGATTTATTGAAATACTAGAAACGAGAACAAACCTATAATCTATAACCTTGTATGTTTTTCGTGTAAAGCTAAAGATTTCCTTTTCTTGTTACTTGTATGATAATTATTGTTGAAAAAGCCAAGGTCTACGAGATATTTTGGCTTTTCCAAGTCTGGATTGTCCTTCAAATGTTCACAAAATGCTTTAGTACTTTTCAGATTTCGTAACTCTTCCCAAACGTACTTAAATGATAACCTTTCTACCTTAGTGTCGGACATTTCATTATCGGCGCGATTCTCCATTGTGGTCGAGTAGATGTCCAGATTTAGATTTTTCTCATAAATCTCCTGTCTCCCTTTAACCAACAACTGATGTTTTGCAACTGACAACTTTTTTATGTCTACCTTAATGCTTTTATAAAGTGGCTTATTAATTGTGTCATCTCCGATTTTTTTAAAAGCTCTGTCGAATATTTCGTATTTGTCGTCGGTATCTAACAATTTATCAAGTTCGTTTTCATCGATATCTTCTTCAATACTGATCAATTCGGTCACGTTATTCATAAAATCTAAATACGCATCGAGCCGCTCATCATTGTCTTTCAATTTGTTGCTGTCCATCTATTATATTCATTAAAAACAATATATATAAGTATTCGTTTCGCTTTTAAACAAAAAACCTATTGTTAAATTAAAACATATAGACATAACCCTCCTGGATTTTATTCCATTTACCATAAAGGGTTCATCGACCATCACATCTGAAAATAAAAACAATTTATTCTATTTAAAAAATATTTAAACGTATTAGATATATAGTTACGTATCTAAATAAACATATAAATAAAAAAAAATGATTAGCTCAATATCAAATAATTTTAGCCAATATATCCCTAGAAGTTTAAATCATACAAAAAAATTTACAGAACCCAATAATGAATGAACTTTTAATTTTTATTATGTATTGTTTAATTAAAATTTTAAATACATTTAAATATACAAAATGTATATTACAGGAGTGTTGTTCGTGGATGCAGACCCCAATTAAGACGTAAGTGGTGTAGGCTGCAGCAAATAACATAGCCACGGATTTAGGGGCACCACATATACTGACCTGATATTATTTTTACTAAAATATCTGTAGTATAAAATAGTAAATTAAAGCCAGTATCGGTTGGTATTGTACATAATATTAGATAAAATTATTTTTTATAATTTTGAATCCTATTTTTAACTTTAATATTTCTTATTTTATTTAATAATAACTATGGGTATTAATTTTCAAAATTATTATCATCACTCATTGTAATGTTATAACATTATAATATGTTTTATGTCATAAGCATTTTGTAATATTTGTATACTTAAAATATTCCTTTATTGTGCATTGATTATGGAATAGGTAGTACCTAATCTATCGTGAATAGTCTATTATTGCCCTATATTGCCCTTATATAAAACGTAAAATATTATATTTTTATAATATTATAATAGTGTAGTAAAAATACTCTGCCTATTATTACCCATACTGGCCATTCGACAGCGGAAATTATAAACAATGAACGCGTTGCTAATAAATAACCAGGTAACTAGTTGACAAAAGTATACTGCACAATTATTATTAGTTATTACTAAACATTATTTTGATTCTTGATATTTTCGTCGGGTATTTTCTGAAATCTTAAACAATGCTGGCAATAGGATTTATGGCACTATCATACATAATGGCTGCAAAAAACCGTTTATTTCCTCTAGCAAGTTGGCCGATACAAAAATAGTGGATTATGAAAATATATCTGGTAAATAATATTTATTAAAGAATATTAGCAATAACGGGGTTCAATTTGAATATTTTATAAAATATGTAGGTAATCGTTTATAAAAATATGCAAAAATATTTTTAACCTCTGTAAGTTTCTACTCTTAGCATAAAATTAGTATTTATTTTTTTTATTTAAAACATATCATTATTATTATTTTTTTTGAATTCATAAATCTGAATTATTTTAGGTATGTGTTACTATGTGTTACGACCACACAATATATAAAATTAAATTAAACAATATACATCAGTTTATAACCATAGTATGGATTTAATATGACTGTTTGTATAATTGTTAATTTATAACAATAACTATCTTATAATTTTTATAAACTATCAGTAATAAATAAGAAATCTTATATTTATTTTTATAGAAAATTTTGGTAGTGTAGGTTTGGGGTTTGTGAACGGATGTCGATCGGTAATACACACGGAAAAAAATTACTCAATGAATGCGCGTGTAGTTCGGTAATTCAATACAACGAACTCGAAAAAATTGCAGCCACAGGCAGCACCAAAAACGGTGCAGACTAGACGACCCAGCTTGTGATGCCCGGGAAGGCGGCGGAGTCACCACCGGAAAAGGTGCCGCCAGCGGTGAAGCCGAAAACAGAAGCGCAGCAGGCTGAAAACCGCAGAAAAATGCAAACATTTAAGGGGAAGAGGAGAGCTGTTGGTAAGCCAGCAATACCGGATAGCCAAGAGGCAACTTGGACCTTCCACGGACCCATCGATTTAATAATTCCAATTTTTAGCTTGGCAACACCCTTTAAATGTTATTGTTTTTTGGTGCACCTATAGACGGTCTGTGACAGCTCCGTGCGTCCAGCCGTTGTACCTAGTTTTGTTTAACCAGCTGTTATATTGTTGTATTGTAAAGTAAACTGTTTAGTGCTTTATAAAACGTTTAATTTGTTCTACATTAGTTAATTCTGATATAGCGATTACTCTTAGTATTGAGCTTTTACAAGTGTATGAAAGTGGGTACAGATTCGTGTTAACCAACCGTTCGTTAACACGATCAAGATCACCTATATTTAAATTGTAATATATCGTTATTTTACGCGATTTTCTAAAAAATTAAATTTCATATACTCATAAAATTTTTTCTATATTGACGCTAGAATTATTTTTTACAATTACTTGAAGCAAAACTTATGGATAACCTTGAATTAGGTTTTTTAATCTTATGTATAAATCGCAAAAATTTTACGAATTTTCAACTTCAAATTTCCTTGCAAATTTTCGCGATTTTGATATATTTTGTAAACATTTGAATTTTAAATGCTTATAAACAAAAGTTGTAACTAACGATTTTTGATTTCTTTTTTACTACAATAAGTATTACTTATAATAAATCATGTATTAAATTTTAAAGATTTTTTGGATTGGCAAGTTTTTTTATAGTCATTTCAAAAAAAAAAAACTTCGAATTTTTCGAAAAAAATCGAAATTTTCAATTGTCCGAATAGCTTAAAAAAAGTAAAAAGTAAGTATTTTGAAAATTTAATCATAAATAAGATAACGCTAATATAAAAATTTGGTGAAAATTTCAAGTATTTACATTATTTATTTTTTGACGAATATGCTCTATAATAATAATTTAAATATTAAAAAAAACTCATGTTTGTGTGAACCTAGTAATTTTTGTAACCGATCAATATTTTTAACAGTATTGTTTGTATAATAAATATGAAATGAGAAATGCCACGAATTTTTTCAAGTACAATTCTTTTATGACGGCCTGAAAATTATTATGTGGTATTCGCGGTATAGTATTATGATACGTATAGGGTAGTCGTCAGTCGATTATATCCGTTGATATAGTGCTCCAAATTTCTGCATTTGAGTCCATCGTCAATTTCCGAAACGTTTAACTAAACCACATTATTACACCGGCAACTAGTGAAAATATAAATATCCAAAATGTCTGTGATTTACAGTGTTATTAAATTTACTTCGTTCATAAATCTATGATCGCGCGCGTGCACTTTAATATAACATGAGTTTAATGTATGATATAAATATTATAAGCGTGTCTATACAAATGTCACACGATACAATATAATATTATACTCGATCGGCCGCCGCTTAATATCATATTTTTCACAATCCGTTTGAACGTTATTTATTTTATGGGTTTACATGATATTCGTTTTCCCGCTATAATATATTATAATAATATATATTTATATCGTATTCACCGGATACGCGTTTCATTCCGAACAGTTAAATTTCAAATTTCGATTGTTTTTTTTATTCCTATATTTTTACCGCGTTCAACCGCGGTACGCAAGACATATTACCCCCTTAACGGCGCGGCGGAAGACCATTATAAGTGTATATATAAGTATTGCACAGTATATAAACCCTCGGCGAGGGTACATATAATAATATATATTATCATTATTATTATTGTACACGTACATGCGGCATATAGTCATCATATACCGCAGCGCAGTCGTTCGTCGCGATACCCGGAACAAATGATCCGTTGACCAAATGCGAAAGAGTAGTATTTTATATTTTTTTTAAAAAAAAAAAAAAACGAAACGAAATCACTATTATTTTTAGAGTGTATATATAAATAACGTTTTACGATCGTTCGTATTGTGTACAGGGTGAAGTTCAACCCCAAATCTTTAAACCGGACGCGCGCGTGGAACGTCAGTGGCGGGTGGTAGTGTGGAATATTGTGTTATTTTATATTTATTATAGTATATAATATTATTATATTATATTATTATACACGCGCTCGTTGTCTGTACACTGCAGTCGGGTGGCGCAGCGGGCGTGTTTCTTTAAAAATTCGTTATTTGTTTTCGGTCGCGTGGTTCGATTATTTAAAGTCACATAACCTGAACGAATCGAAACGATGACCGACGTTTCTGTTTCTGTTTTTTTTTTATTATTATTATTATTTGTTATTTATTATTTAGAAATGTAAATATAATTACATCGGATTTCGACATTTTGCGGTTCTGTAACGGCGGTAATCGTTTTAAATAATATAATATCATCATGCGAAGGGCGAAGGGAATATATAAACCACCATTAGTCACCGCCGCCGATGTTGGAAATAAAATATAATATAATAACGTAACTCTTTTCGGGTCCACAAACGCATTATGTGTCAGCGACGATATAATGACGTTATGTCGTTAACGCGCTATAACTGCGGCGATGGTGGTGCAGTCGTGCAGGGTGTATATGTGTATAGGGCGACCACGGAGAATATCCCAAATCCCGACCGACATTCGCAGATGACACCTAGCCGATGGTAGTTTGTCCGATCTTGGACTTGTTGCAACTTCCAAATACACACACACATATAATATTATAAATAACAATATTTGACGGTACTTGTTCAATCGTCGAGTTGCAGCTAACGAGCTTTTAAGTTTATTTAGTTTTTCATACTTAATTCAATAAACTTAAAACAAACCACCAAGTCAAAAATAATAATAATATATTTTAAGGAAAATACATCGCATATATCGTTATAGTATTACTTAAAAACTATGAACAAATGTTTGAATGTTGACCACGACGTCGACGATACGATTTGTCACGGTGATAATCTATGATCTTCAAGAATTTTCATTAGTTGAATTTTTGAACGATTTATTTTATTATATAATTTTTTTGGTTAATCACAAAAAAGAATAATTGTAATTTTATTTTTTAAATATTTAAACTATATTAAGCTAAACTGTCTCAAAATAATTAGTTTCTTAGTTGATACACTATAAATACACAACAATATAAATAGCAATAAAAAAAAAACATTTTAAATACTTTTAACAATGACTTTACATTTAACTAAAGCATATTATCAGGATGTAAGTTGCAGTTTATTTTTATTGGTACGCAAATTAATTTTAAAACATTAAAATACTTATATTGTACGTATTTATTTTGTATTTTGTGATGTTGGAACCAATAGTAGTATAAAAATTTAAAGTATTATTATAAATAATTGTTACCTATCCATTTACATTTTAATATTATTAGACGTTCATTTTTACTTAATTCAAAAATGTAATGAATTTTTTAAACGGATTATGTTCAGAAGTTGTTTACAGAAAACGGAGAAAACCACAATGTTAAGTATATTGTACTTTAAAACCAAGTTTAATAATTGTGTCTAGTACGTATATTTTGTAATAATAATAATTAAAATAATGTTTTTTGTATGAACAATAAGGATGACAGCGGACGAATCCGATTAAATTTGCACTACATGTTATCAAGGATTACAAAAGTAAATGTTAAGCTTCTATGAAAAAAAATATAAATTTATATATGTGGCACCAGACCTTCTCGATTACAATGCTATAACAATATGTATAGATTAGTATGTTAGTATGTATTATTTTTTAAATTTATAACTCAGATAGTATCCATTTTAAAATAAGTAACTAACATACTATTATATTACGCACGAGTTTATAAAACACAATACCTTTATGATAATTTATGTATTACAATAATGTTGTAAATTATTGTAAAAATTACATCAGCTACGAGTATTCGAATTCATTTTATTTTGATATTTTTAGCAAGAACGACCTTTCATACTTTGCTCAAATCAAAAGAGTGAAATAAAAATCGATTTCGGTGGACGACAAAAGTTATAAAGTGCCTACGCTAGCGAACAATAGTAGTTGCCCATACGACGTATTGGGGTGTAAAGATATACAGCTTTGCGTGCATTCGCTGAACGATCAAAGTATACCAATGTAGGACAGTATAAAGGGTATTTTTCACTATTATCTCAATAAATGTGTATGTTAGTCGTAAAAAAAACATTTCTACATAGCTTGCGATGTATAATCACTTATGTTTAATGCTACTTTATTCCCAGGAAAAAACAATTTTTTCATCTTTTTTATTGGAAACTTATTATTAACCTAGCTATTATTATTATTATTATTATTATTAACTAATTATATCTTTGATATAAAATAGTTTTAAAAATATTATTAACATTTCGTTTAAATTGTACCTATTAATAAATAAATAAACTATTATATAACTAGTTTTATGAAAGTGATAATATACATTTTTAAAATGTATAAAATATTTTCATATAAATTAAATAAAAACATCATTATTATAAGACATGGAAACAAATTTGATTTGATTCTCAAAAATATTTACTGTTATAACTTATAATTACTTATGCAGTATAAAATATTACGATAGTAGTAAAGTATACTGTACAGAACACGATTAATTAAAAATTAATACGAACGTTGTGTCGGCATTATAATAATTGTAATATTATAAAAATGCCGTTGGATCACGATACATAATCGAAACGCTATTCGCGTGTATAATAATATATAAAGTTTGTAGATGTCTTACGTTTATACGGATAAATGTGTACCAATACGATTTAAGATTGACATGATCAAATTCGAATGTCGATCGTCGCATAAAGAAAAGGCGCTATACTCATCTTGCCACTTCACATCCAACAACTGTACCTTCTGTAGTTTTGTACCGATTTTCACACTTTTCCACACACACATCATGATACACCGGTATCAAAAGCCGCATTATCATATTTCCCAATCGGCATCGTGTATTTCCATACAATATATATATATATATAATGCGTAGTAGCGTTTTGCGAGCGTAAGTCGCTATACTCTTTCTGTGTCTACACTCGGTCTTATATAATATATATATGTGCCCTCACATCCACCTTCCCCCTTTCGGAGTCTTTTGACGCGCGTTTGGGTTCCAATGACGTGTTAAGCTCGTGATAACTGCGACTGCTATAATACATGCTTCCGGTATGCAAATACACCGCGTGACCTACATATGTCATACGTAATATACTTATATTGTATAATATTTTACATATTATTCAAGATAAATTTAATATTATTTTATTTATACATAAGCCGTAATAATTCAGAGTGAAAAACGTATCGATAACATCCGTATAAAGATAAGACAAACACGTCCAATTTAAGAATTAATCTAGACGTGATCGTTGTACATGACCTAACCTATAATGCAATACTATAGGGGGTGGGTTCTCGAGATATTTTTAATAACTATTGTTAATTTTTCCAACGGATGAACCGGATACTTAAAACATACAGATACTCTTATAAAACAATATTTTATTAATCTATCAAAAATGTATTCGATTATAGTGTAGATACTATACTGACTATATGAATTGAAAATATGATAAACAGAAGATCAGATGAATGATGACGAATATTAAAATTATTTCATTATTAATTTTGTTTTAATACAGTTATGCCTTATGATTATGATTTTACGATTGAATCAATTGAATTAGTAGATAACGTAAATATTTTTTCAACTAAGACATCTTGTTCATTATTATAAAACATAAGGGTTGATCTTGTTATCGTATCATTGAAAAAAAAAAATACTGAAAGACGAGGGTATAAAAACGTTTTTTTCTAAAACGAACCTAATTTTAGAAAATTAGATTATACAATGTGTATAATTTTATTATAAATCATCACGTTTATAAATATCGCTATTATTAAGTGACCATCGATAAAATAAACAATGCGTGCTGCGTTCGCTGGTATTTTATAATAATAATGATAATATATACTATATACACTATTATCGTGTGCCTAATCATAAATGATAATATTATAGTATAATCGTATCACGTATACGTAATATTATTTTCCGATCTATTTGTCACACAGCGCTAAGAACTATTCCTAGCCACCGCAACGGGTATACGACGAAGGAATAAGAGTTACTCTGCGTACTTTATATATACTCGACTATATAATATATAGATTATAGGATTAGAACAAAACTTGTCACTCAGTGAGATTTTATTAATTTTCCGTGTTCAGGGAAACGGCACTGCCAGACACTTACGTTAAACGGGAGCGTCAGAGGTCAAACGTATTTTTATACAGCCACATAAATCTTTTTTACCGTCACAAAAAACCGTTTCTATATATACAGTGGCCGTGAAATACATATTCATGGACTAATCGAATGATCGCAGGTCGGTATATAGTTTTTTACGTCTGTAAATGCACACACATATATATATATATATGTGTGTGTGCATTTACACATATATATATATATGTGTGTGTGTGTGAAGGCGAGTGTATATGTGATATTGTGTATAGAAACGCCTAGCACGCACACGTTAACTCACTGTCCCGGTAGAGGGCTTATTGAATAATGTAGGAAATTGGCAACGACACCACCCCGGGACGTTATATTAAATGGATCGGCGGCGAACCGACCGACAGGACAAATAGCCCCGGAGGCCTGCGCGTAATGTGTTGGGCGATAAAAAATCGCGTCCGCACGTACACACACACACGCGCGCGCGCACATATATAGGTACGTATGTGTGTGTATAAAAAGAAGAAGAAAGAGAAAAAAATGCCCGACACGCACACACAGACGCTCTGCTATAGCGCGCTTGGCGTTCGGCAGTCGGAAAGCAATTCTGTTAAAAGTGTCGACACCCAACGCGTGGCGGCGGCAGACTCCTATTTCCTTCCCTCATCGAGTATTCCGCGTGTGCGTGTGTGCGTGTGTGCGTGTGTGTGTGTGCGCGCGCGCGCGCGTCGGATAAGTTAAGTAGATTGTTGCGGTGGCGACACAGAGTAGGTGGTATATGTGCGCGTGTGTATTTTCCCATAAAACACAAAATGCATCGTTCAACGGCGGCCATATACGTGTGTATATATATATATCTATCAATATGTATATAAACACCCTCTGTGCAGTCGGACCAGCCGCCGGTTAGAAATTCAAATCGCGTACGACGACGACGTATTATATATATACGAGTGAGCACCGGTCTTTCGCACCACCACCACCACCACAGGCGCAAAGTGTTTTTCTTTCATATTTTTTTTTTATTTTTTTATTTTCCCGACACGTACGATCACACACGCGCACTCGGCGCACACTATTATATATATATATATATATATATATATATGTGCGCTGTGTACAAAAGTATTTTTCCCCGTTTTCTTCTTTTATGTCTGCATTAAGTCGACGACCACCACGACAATGACGCGCAGACACACACTGTATTATTATATTATTCGCATATTATATTATATATCATACCACGTGTATATATATATATATATATATATGTATGTTTGCCGGTGTGAACTAGTGCGTGTGTGCGGGGGTAATGCGATATGCGTATATAGTCTGTCCCGTCCTCGTTCGCAAACCCGCCACCCCCCCCAACCCTCCACTCGCCGTTTATCGAGTGCGGGTCTGCGAGTGTTTTTCACGACCGCCGTAAAAAATATATATAAAAGTACCTATATAATATTATCCGCCGCGTATACGTATAGAAAAATCAACATATTTTCGCGTGAATGTCGTCGTCGTCATCGTCGCCACGACGGTGAAAACAACTGCAATCGTTTGGCCGCGGGGCCGAGACCGCGTGCGAATTCCGCGGACTGAATAATAATAAACGGGCGAACTACGGGCGATACGATAATAACGTGATATTATATCATACCTGTATAATATATATGCGAACTGCGCGCGTGTTTATGCGCACATATTTATTTGATGTGTAACGTACATGAGATATATTATACACACGGACACGATAATGCGAGAGAAAGACGTCATTATTTATTATAAACGCGGCGCCAAAAGTATAATAATATATTGCGTTAACGGTAATGCGCCGCCGCGTGGAACCTGCAGGCCCGCGAGTCCGTATGCTGATATTTTTACACGAAGGACGTTTTAATTCGAAATATAAATTAAAAGGCTTGGAACACATCGATAATATTTAATATTACGCGTACAGTTGCGGTATATTTAAGAATACGTTTAGAATACAGTGAGAAAAAATAAAACGTCACGATACAAAATTTTTAGATATTTATTTCGAAAACAGATATATACTGACTAAATTGAAGTCAAAACGTGTAATATTTTAGTTATTTAAATTTAATGAACAAACGCGTGAAACCGACTGAGGCTTATTTAATATACTATATAGTTACGATCAAAAATGAACTGCAATTTAAAAATTATATCGACAAACGAAAACTGAAGAAATTCATCAAATATACATAAGTAGACACACGAAGTTAAAATGTAATTTTTACCAGATCGAACAGTAGTCCCTCCTTAAACACTCCGATTTAATGAGCCGTTGTCCAGAGACCAGACAGAGCGGAAACCGTGTGAAATAATATTATGTAACACAGCAAAATGGTATATTATATTATTATGTCTTCATAGAAAGCTCCCTCATCACGACTGCATCACTTTGCACTTTCTGACCACCGCTGAAAAATTCCAGTCGAAGAAAATACAACAAACATAATTGTATCTTATTGTGTCTAAGTCCGATAAAAAATCGTAAATTATTAAAAAAAAAATGATTGGAGTTGTAATTCATTAAAGTTTTAAGACGAGCACACATATTTACTACGATGTATAATGTATATAGTATTGAAGTGCACACTTCGCATAGTGTCTGAATTCTCAATAACACATATTATTATAATATAGCCAGAAATCTTTTCGCAAATTTCAGTGTCTATGAACGGCGTTCGAAGGAAAACGAAATCGCCAAACTTAGCATGGGCACGTGGAACAAAATATGGTAATCAAAATGTGGATGACGAGGTTATCTCTTCGATCGCATGCGTACGCGAAGTAACGGGTCTCGAAAAAAAAAATCTCCAGACGTCAACCGCGACGATCGAAAGTGATAGTATTGTATGTCTTGGTTAAAAAAAAATACTTACATTTATGATATCTTTATGTTATACGCGCGTTCAAACGTCACCGATCTGTTAGGTGTATTTTTATTTCCGATCGCGTTATTTTAACTATACATTTCTCGGCGATCGGAATAGCAGAGGGGGTTTAAAAAGCTTTGTCATGTTTTCAATCGAAATATCTGCAGAATATATTATAAACGTTACGTCAAATCGCTGACAGTAAACTTATACGGCGCGAGTGCATTACTCGATTTAATACAATAATATATAGGTATAGATATTATATTATTATATTGTTGGTCGTCGCTTTGCAGTTTGTTTTTAAACCGATGACACACGAACGACATGGACAAATTCGCTACACGATATCATAAAATAAGCTATATATTAAAATATATTAGGGAGGGCTTAAGATGACTCAGGGAGGGCTGAGCCCTCCTAAACCTTCCCCTATTTACGTTCATACTTACTAATCTAATTTATACATTTCTATGTATATTTTATACAATAATATTAATGACTGTCTACATAATATTATACGACAGTATGCTTTAGTATTTTGTTTTTAGTATTATTCTGAGCTCAATACTAAATGAAGATGTAGATTAATAATAAACGTTTATAAATAAAACAAAGTGAATCATTAAAATAGTTATGTAGACGTGTAGACATCAATATAAAATTAAATAATGTAGTAATATATTATAATTAATCATTATTATCCGTAAATCATGCTCGCCCCTTTCTTTTTTCAATAATGCTGTTTGCTGATAATTAGAAACCTGAAATTAGCTATATTTAACTATACTTAGATAGTTAGATTAAACTATAATTTGAAAGTACAATAAAATAATGCTGCCACGTTATTTTTGAAATAGAGTACAATTTATTTCGAAAATTATGTTACGAGAAATACTTATTTTTCAGATTATTATAAAATGTGGTAAATTCAATTTTAAAAACTGTATTTGTGATTGAATTATTCGTGTAAAATGTTGGTGCAAATTTCAAGATAATCTAGTATGGCTCTGAAGAACTAAAAACAGTATTGAAAATGTTGAATATTTATGTATAATTTAATGTTTTTCGTCGCAAATTGTATGTATCTATAAGTATTTTTAAATTAAAATAAAATTTCAAAAATTAATTTAGGAGAAATACTTATTTTACACTTTAATTTCACAAATTATAAAATTTTGAATTTTAATTCTTAATTTTTATAATTTGTTTATTACGAAATACAATTATAATTTTGTAAATTGTATTTGTTATTCAAATTAGTGTAAATATATGGTGCAAATTTCAAGATAATCTATCATGACTGTTGAAAATTTTAATTCAATTTTTGTAGCAAATGTCAAGTATATATTACTATTTTTGAAATTAAGTACAATGATTCGTGTTTTAAAATTTCTAAATAGGTACCAAATAACCTACTAATTTTCCGAATTTTTATAAAATTTATTTTTGATAAAATATCAATAAAATGTTTCATCGATCTATTTTGGATGTTATTTCAAATAAGAATTTGACAACCTTAGATGTGCTTTGTTCTAGAATTTCAAGGTTTTTTAAGTAGCTAATAATTTTAATTTGATGTTCATAAAAGTAATGTCTTTACAATTCTCAAAATTGTGTGTGTAACTAAAATATTAGTGTAAACATTTGGTGCAAATCTCAAGATAATTTACTAGAAGAGAATAAGTTATTCAACGAAATATTCAATCTAAACAATATTTACAAGTATAATAGGATGATCATACAACAACAATTGTGATTAGCGGTATTCAAGTGCTTAATAAATATTGATAAGAATTAGCTAACAAGAAAACTAACAATGTTAAGCTCAATTTTTTTTTTTTTTTTGATATGATATGCATACCAGTTAATTAAATTAGTAAATGTTTTGCAACTAAGCAATATACAAAAACACTAACTCTTCTGAATTTTTTTAAGCAACAGCTTGGATCAAATTTATTAAACACTTGATAAACATAACTAACAGAAGAGAATCAACTTTACAATGAAATATTCAAAGTTCAAACCACACAATATTTACAAGCATAATAGAATAATCATACAACAACAATTGTGATTCAAATGCTTACAAAATATTGATAAGAAATAGCTAACAATAAATAATGTTAAGCTCAATTTTTTTTTTTTTTTGATATGATATATATTATATACATACCAGTTAATTGAATAAGTAAATGTTTTGTTACTAAGGAACCTACAAAAATCACTAGCTATTCAAACTTTTTTTTTATAAACAACAACTTAGATCAAATATTTTAAGCACTTGATAAACATACCTTGATATAGACATACCATATACAAGAGAGTATTTTATTGGTATATAATAATACTTTTTTAAGACGGAATCCATTCAGACTTACTCGTCTGCGTCCTGCGCTTAGTCGACTTCACACCACAACAAACAGTCTCCTGCCAAATTTAAGAATTTGCCGCCTTATTCGTGCAAGGAGCGACTTACGCCGAATAGGTGGTGGTTTATCTTCGTCGACCGGCGCTACTTCTATCGTCGTCGCTGACGCTATTTCAACGCCGTCATTTTCGTTGACGTCTAGTTCCGTATTGACGTCACCGGAGTGTACCGCTAATGGCGTACACGGACGCTGTACTATCGATAAGTTTTCAATATGCCTGTGTATTGGTGAAGAATCGCAGATTTCATCGATTATCATTTCCGAGGCAGGCCTGAATTCCTCGACCTCGTCGATAGCTAAATTCCCAGTATCGACGATGACTATTTGTGCTGTACTACTGCCGCCGAAGAAATATGTTGATATGATTTTTTCATGTTGACGCATAAAAACAACCGTCATCGGTAGCTTCAACGAGCTCCGTATAGCTGATGCTCGTAGCGCATCGGCTAGTTCTGACGCGTTTTTAAGCTTCAACGGAATCGGTGGAAAATGGCTCTCGTCTATCTCAGCGATGAACACTGACGTGGACGAATCGTCCTCGACGCACTGTGCAGGGAAAGCCACCGTCATCGAGAACTTTAACAAATTGCACGTAGTCGGCGCTCGTCTAGTATTAGGTGTTCTATTGGGCAAATCGGTCGTCGGCGGAATCTGAGTATTGCGATGTTCGATTTCCGGTATTCGAATCTCTACGTTTATTACAGATGTAGTATACAGTTCTGGTACGTTTCCAATGGGACGCGTCATCGGCATGATGTACTCGATGTGTTGGTGTTCATCCGATGAATCATCCGCGAATTCTTGCGATTCCGTCGAAAGACGCTCATCATTAGATGCATCCGAGTATGACGTCTCAGGTGTTTCGTCTGTATTCCCCTCAAAATAAATCACTGGCATCGTTAAATCTGATGACGTGTGCTCGGCGGCTGTTAATGTCAAATCTTCGTCCAGTAAGTTTAAAAATTTCAAATCTTCTGGTGTCAAGATCATCGCACTTTCGTCATCCATTTTTTGGTAAGAAAATAGATAAATAATATGAAATAAATAGATTGATTACTATGAATTGCAATATATCACTATAGGTTCAGAGAACTTGTTCGCTTTGTGATATCGTACTGACTCAAAATATCAAATCCAATTTACAAATAAAAATTGAATCTATGACAACCAAAGACATTAGATAAATAGTATATTAATACGGCCAGATTATTATTAATAATACATTAAAGCGTGTATTTCAAGTTTAAATTGTAATTAAAATTGACGGTAACTTATTTTGATATATTTATTAATTTTCAAATTTCTTAACATTTTATGTTAAATATACAACAGTTATTTTGGTATACAAACTGTATTTGACCTTTGATTATTAAAGTGGTCACATATAATAAGATTATATTATACACAAAATATTTTTACTTATTTTAAAATATCGTTAATATTTATAATGTGCAATGTGCCAATGTACAAAAAAAGTACTTTGTACTTATGTTTGTTAAGTATTTGACAAAATCGATATCTAAAATCGTATCTATTTTTAAGCTATTTAATATTTATAGATATTTTTAATTTTTAATTTTTTTACAGTAGTTTTTCTGTGTACAATGTTAAAAATTGTTTTGCTTTGTTAAAGTTTTTGAACATTTAATACAAGGTTCTTCATAAATTGCTTATTAGAATTTAAATTTAAATGAATTATCTTACAATATCATTGTCTGCAAATATATTATATCCACCTATGTGTGTACCAGGTCATACATAATACATATTATAATATTGTAAGTATATAATATAAATAAGCATTATTTGTTGCGAAAAAAATGTAAAGAAAATAATATAACATTTGACTGTAGACTTGTAGTATACACATACTATATATTATATTTATTATTTCATTGTACGTGCATAAACCATAAAATTGTACAGCTAAGTTCACCTATGGTTGATCAAATGCCGATATAGATAAATAGGGGTGTACCCAGGATATTTTTTTTGGGGGGGTTAAGGCTAAATTCAAATTATTTTTAAATATTAATAGTATTTATAATAATATAAACAGAGGTTTTTAATTATTTTAAGTATTTTAAGACGAACAGTAGTAATAGATTAGCGTTATTTTCGGTGCGATTTCTCTCATTTAAATTAAAAATAATAATTGTTAGAAACTTGATTTTTATATTTAACAACATTTTTAGAAAAAATGTTTTATTTTGAAAGATTGAATTAAAAATGTTAAAAACAACAATACAACTATTTTTAATATAATTATAAGTTTTATCATTAAAAATATAGCTTTACATATTTTGTTAATACATATTATTAACATTTTTAAGAACATTATAATTCGATATTGTATAGTTCTAACTGTATAATGTATATAGTACAAGCTGCACTGTTATAATAAAGTGGGTGTTTAAAAAAAAAAAAATAAATTTATACAAGAATGTAATGCATTTATTTTGAAATTTAAAATAAATATAAAACACAAAAGTGAGTAGCGTTTTTGCGAATTGCAGATTTTTTTTTCGTGTGACTTATGACGCCTTAACGTTTTCACTTCCTGCAATAATAATTATTAAAAAACTAAAATAGTTGACATGACGAAACTTACGTTTATTTTTTTAAGATTGGTTTATTCACAATAATATATAGTTAAGTCGATAGTTTGATGAAAAAAATTACTCTTGCCTTTCCAAGGGGTTGGATCTTCGTCTGAAGAAATGTCAAGCCACCCTTTCAGCTATATATAACATGATATTATGTATAGTAGTAATAATAATAATAATTACGAACTACCGTCGTAGCGGTGTCGTAATACGACGACGAAAGGAACACGTCGCGGCGAAAAAGGGTTATTCCTCGCGCACGGATGTGGGTTATTGCTCGTTTCTAACCCTTTTTTCGGATCCCCGTGCGGCGCGCCACTTGGGTTATTAATTTTTATAGTTTGCGACGCGCTAATTTAATTTCTCGGCAGCGGCAATGTTTTCCGAGACGCGAGAGGAGAATTTTTCTTTTTTTAAAAATTATTATTAACTTATTATTAATAATTGTTATTGTGGTTGTTATACGTGGACGAGACTGCGGCGGTGGTATACGTGTATTACACATAAAGTTTACAGCACTATATAACACGGAGAAAAAAGGAAAACCCCTTTCGCACGCGTCCCGAAAACATGAAAAAGCCGCCACCTCGCGACTTCTGAGGTTGTTAGTGTTACAGACAGGGAAACATAATACTATACGCGCGATGTGCCGTGCAATTTAATTAAGAGTTTTATTCATTTTAGACTGTTGTCGCGGTTTTACGATATCTGCGTGACGGTGGCTTGGTGCGCGGAGCCGAGGAGGAGTTGAACCTCGCGATTTATTACCTACACCGAGAGCACGTCCGTTATTATTATTATCATAACACGCGCGCAATCACTCGTCAAAATGCGTCGGAAATCTCAATCTCGACGTCGACTTTTCTTGCTACCGAAAAACACGATACGTTACACGTACGTAGATATACACATGATATTATATTTCTCTACCATCTGCGTTTTTACTATACACGTATTAGATATTTCATTATGATCATAATTTTTATCGTTATACGTATATAGCTATATTTTTGCCATTTACCTAATTATTATAGGTTCACGTCGTCGGAAGAGGTATTTCATTCTATAGCTTTTTGTCAATTTCTTATTACATAATACAATGTTTATTATACCTATGCGACGAGTGTACGATAAATTAGTACGCACATTATTATTGTAATTGTAGGTATATCTATTATGATAGTTTTACGGAAGAACGATTATCATCCGTAACAAATAATATATTTTTGTCGTCGCTTCTTATAATGATATTTTAATTCATTTTTTTTTTATTACCAATATTACCATCCTTAGTTAAAATCCTGAGACAAATTTTTGCGCATCACAACATATTATATTATAATTATTATTATTTTATAAGTACGAATATCATGTATATATATATATATTTATATGGACATGTACAGACAAAACGAAGAGGTACTATTTTAGTATATATTATGCTTTTATTATTATAGGTACGGCGAATTTATGTCGAACAATATCATATTTCCTTTGTGGCTTCAGTCTGCAGAACTTACAGTTGAATATATTATATTATCAGGAATAGCTCAAACGGATTTAAAACGTTTAGTAGATTGACGTATAATAATATTGTTATTATATTATATTATTTGTCTTAACTTTATTCATGTACTTATATTACACAATATAATTAAATACCTGATATCAATATTAAATTAAAAAAAGTACATTGATATACATATTAAATATGTATATGATTTTCCTGAATATTTCAATGTGCTTTTATCAACTGATCGTTTTCGAAAATTATCAGTCTAGCCAGTCTAAGTATTGACCTTTGTGTTTAGGTTTCGATGTAATTATTTCGTGTGTTTTGAGAAAACCGAATTTTAGTTCCAGTGCTTTCAGTTCGATATTGTGTATAATAATATAAACACGGAAATGACACATAATTTCAATTAAAATCCAGAAAAATCGGAAACTCGACGAAATCCGCACCATAGGATCTCTGAACAGGAATGAACATCTCGTATGTCCGTGACGATGCTGCTTTGGTGTACCTATAACCGCAGCGTTATTGGTATATTTATTGCGTTTACAACCACGACGGCGGTGGCGGCGTACGAAATCGAAATTCGACACGCCGCGGCGGCGACGGCGTTATGCGCAACAATTAAAACCGAATGAAGAACAAAACGGTTTTCGCAACAGACGTCGTAAAAAAAATACCTAAGGACGGACGAGTCGTATATCGCGGGGCACACGATATCGTAATAATAATAATAAAGAAAGCGTAATCGGCGTCGTAAACCGTCGACGACACCTGGCCGAGACGGCGGACCGACGCGTTTACGACGACGACGCGGGCAATGTAAAATAACAATAATAATATATAATATAATCATATAATAAGTGCGCGCTTGTGTGTAGGTATTATATTATTCTGAACGATATAATTGTTATATTATGCTCTACAACGCCCGCGCCAACATCACTCGCTAGTCGATCCGATCGGAATCTATAAACGACCGTATTGCGTAGTATATACATGGATATATATATAGGTTAAAGCCGAGGTACATTGCGCATTATAATATTACGCATATATACCTCGTGATTTATATCGCGTTCGTCGATTTTTACCGTCCTCGCTCGTTCGCTTTTACGAACGCCGACGTAATGATAATAATATAAATATAATAATTGTGTGCGTGTAAAAAAAAAGAAATATAAATAAATAAATAAAAATGCATCTTACAGAACGACGCACGTGCACTGCTGAAACATAACTATAATTACACTGCAGACGTGATGTATTGTATACAGGATGCCTCACGGTGTTCCGACTCCGTTCTCTATTTTGAAACTATACAGTATATAGGTATACCAACCAGTTATAACACTCGTATACTTAAAAACTCGGGTACCTACACTCGCAGTTTAAATACTTTTCAAATATCCACGTAAATAATTATCCCTTTGTATTCTATAAGAGAAACGGAAACGGATGATGTTATAATATATGAATCGCGACGATTGTCGTCGAAATCATTTTCCGCGATAAAATTAATCTAATCATCCTGTATATGAACAGCATGTATTATCATATAATATGCACGCGTGAGTATAATTTAAATAACTGCCGACATCCGAACGACGACTATATATACAAGTTTTTATTTTTTATATTTAATACCGTGAGATATATCGTGATAATAATAATAATAATAATAATATTAGAAAGAACTGCGATCTCGTTTACATTTCCACCCACGTAATGCGAATAATATGCAATATACGTGCCCATACATCATTATTAAAACGATTAACGATCGCACTCGCGTATCATATTATATTATCAATGTGCAAGATTATATTTCTCACCGAGCGTTATGCCCCACGGCGGTTTTTGACGCGCAAGAACTGTAACAGTTTTATAGTTGTTATTAGTATTATTATTATTATTATTATTAGTGCAACACATCGTAGTACTCACGATTGTTGTATAATCATAACACGTGTTTACACAGGATTTTGAACCGGCCAAACGTTGCTTGTCCTGGGTACTTGGCAGAACACATATTACGAGTACACTTGAATGACCGGAAGAATTTCCAGAGGTAGGCAATACGGGGTGCAGTCCAGCGTGTTTCATTGAATACCATTAATTATAATGAACTACATACTGTACACAATATGATACTATCACGTAAATATAACACGGACGGTTGTGTAACAGATTTCAACGGAAAATCGAAATAATTAAATGTTTTTACTATCGTTTCCGTGTTAAATCCACACCCACGCGAAAAAAATTCGAATCAAAGTTCATTCCATAAATAAATTCAATGTTACTTCCGACTTTGGACGCACGACGCACATAGTGTATATATATATATAGTCGCTTTGTATCAGCATTTCGTTAGTCGTAAAAACTTTTATCGCCCTAGTCAGGTCGGCGGCGTATATACGTCCGAACGATATTATACAGAAATGTGGCGGTCGGTGTAATATACATGATACCGCGTCACGTAACCGCACTGTTACCGCACCCCAGTGGCTTACCGCACACGATTTTACGCCACGGCGAAGTGAAGGGTGGCGCGGTAGCAGTGTTTCGAGAGCGTTAGAGCGAGATGGGTGTTTAAGAGGGCGAGTGAAAGAGCGAGGGACAGCGATTTACGGAGAGAATGAGATGAATCGAGAGAAAGGGATGATGCTTCCACCCCATCGCGAAAAAGGTTTTGTCGTAAGCCCCTCTAATCGTGTGCGTTTAAATGTATAAGCCCGACCGGAAAACAGTCGTTCATAATTAAGTGAACAAATAATATATATCATGTACATTCGCGGTGCGTGTTGTGCAGCTTGTGGGCGCTTTTCGTCTGGCATAATGTGTATACAGCGATATCTATACCGTTATAGTGTTATACATATATTATGTAATTATTGTTGAGCCACAAACACTTTTTATTTATTTTCGTAACAGCTACTTTCCAACAAAAAAAGTAGCTCGCTATCACTACTGATGATTTTGATGAGTGGATTACAAACGATTAAGAGTTGCTCAACGCGTTAAAAAAAAAAAGTTGATGACTGTGGTGAGATAAATAAATAAAAAAACAGAAACATCTATCAAATAATTCATTATATTATTATAATATTAATCGATATTTTCGATGCAACATAAAGGTTTACAATTACAAGTAACGATAAATGACAATTTTCACTGCACTGTGTGTATAGGCTGCATTGACGCTCTATGCCAATCGCTACAAACCAAACTTATCATTAATTTACGGAAAATACGGATTTATATTCTGTTAAAATGTTTGAAATATGATGTTTATATGCAGCTAAAATTGATGAAATATTCCCAAAAATATTCTGAAAAATATTAATAATACAAACTAATATAAAAAAAAAAAAAAAATGCAATATGATTATTGATTATGACTAAGAATTTATAATGTATCATTATTTATATAATTATTATATATCTTATGTTACATTATGCAATACATTAACAAAAAAAAAAAAAAAATAATATACGATCTTTTTAAAGGAATGTACAATAATATATTTTTCCACATTTTTCAGAGTAAAGTTAGTACAGTGGTCCGTGATAATTGTCTTAATGTCTTATATATGTTGAATATCCTTTAATACAATCCAATATTACGGAAATATGCTAAATGAAGTCTAAATATGCACTAATGTGCAAAAAAAACTTTTTTTAACATATTCTACGGGTTATGAAATGCAAACATTTCTTACTCCCATCAAACAGCATAGGCTTGTAAATATGTTTTTGCATAAAAATCCGGACTCTACTTATCATAATACAACTAATAACGTCGCTACGATTGACGCGTTGCTCCCGACCGTTGAGGGTATTATTATGTGCGCATTGATTTCAAACGTAACCTCTTTATTAATTATTATACATTTATACATGTGTCATATATTATTGTATAATATGTATACGTATGTCGTATGTGCGTTTTACGTGTTGTGATATTATAGATTGTCGTGTACGAAACAAATCTCCGTAGTTATTACTGCATTACTACAACACTAGTTGTTTAATCAAAGTGATCTATGATGACGGCCACAGTTATTACTGTATTTTAAATTTGATAGTGTTACAGGTCGTTTCAAAATGTATGTACCAGTTTTGATTATAATGTTATTATGTACAGTCATTAAGCGCTAAAATTTTTGCGTGCGCGTAATTCGCACGACACGCACGAATATTATGCTACTAATACGATATTATATAGTATATACAGTATACACACACGAATATACTATATAATATGCAAGTCAAGTATCAGATACCTCAATTGCGTTGTTCCGAAATGGTTCGAAAATGTGTTATTGTTTATCCATTATTATAAATCACTATATTTTTCATTGTAATATACCTACTCCTAAAAACTAACAATAAACACGACCCGTGTGTAATATAGAGTATTTCCCATAATATTATCTATATCATTTATATTTTACCTATTACGATTTACGATCAGTATAAAGTATATCCCAAACGCATTGTGTTATCATAGAGGTCTAGATATTTCTGTGAGACTACGATAAATCATTCTAATAAATTCAAATTTTTTAGATAAAATTCTTATTTGGGTATATCAACTTGCCGTTGAGATAATTATAGCTGCATACATGAGCAGGTTTTTCAAAAACTCGGGGAGGCGGAATATTACGACACTCGATCAAAGACACATCATATGAATTAAACGACAATTGTCATCGATATTCAAAAACCTTTGCCTTGGAAGCTCTTAAAGAATAGAAACACATAACTACTACTCTACTACTTGTGAGTTGTAAACTTAATTTTAAGAATCATTAGAATTCAAATTGTTCAATCCTACATTGTTTTGTTGTTAAAACCCTAAGAAAATCCCATATGCAAAAGATGCTAACGCTTTAAAAGCATTATATGTTATAGTTATTTATACAACTTGCACCCACAAGCCATAATGTTCAAAGAGTAGCAGAGAAAGTAAACGCGAAGTTTAGTGCAGTCGAATAAGTCATTCATAGTGTTAAAAAGACTTTCCAAAGTACCAAATCAATTTGAAATATTTAAAATTTAAGCTCCTATTTGCCATATCTGAATTTATAATTACACTTCGGGATACATGACGACATACATCAACGGCCAATGCCTACAATTATTACTACAAACATCTCGAAATCGTTCGACGAATAGTTTAAAAACTATAATTTTGTTTTAATATTTCAAAATGTTTAACTATAGTAAGCGGCGGCGGTGCCGGAGTGAACCACCTCACACATGGATGTTATTTAGATCACATACACCGTTAAGACATTTTATAGAGTTACATAACACATAAGTCACGAACCCTGATTATTATATGATCCGCGGCGGTATACACATATCGCATATTATAGAATAGCGTCTTCGTTCTCAACGGATAATATAATATAACAACAACACGTAACACGTGAACTATCACCCTCTTCGATAGTTCTTTGGTCGGGAGAAAACTTGACCCCCACCCCGCCCCCTAATTCACCGGTACACGAGAATCGAATCAATATAACTGTTTCGGCCGGGGACAAGAAATATATGTGGGCTGGAGGGTGCTATATATTATATTATATCATGTCCGGTCCATACTCGATCACATCCGTCTCGCATCTCCCGATAGACTCGTTCATCTTGCGCGACTCGAGTATTATATATATATATAACCGACAGTGCCGCGTGCGCCCGCCGTGGGCTACACGTGGGCAACGGAATAGTTTTATACGACGATGATTATGATTATGACGGCGATATAATGGTGATGGTGTAATAACAGCGGCGCTGCACCACTACGACAATGGCGCGTGTTCGCCGCAGTGACGGATGATTTCCCAACACTCCGCACACGCTCGGTCGTGTAGAGGTAACATTTCGAAAGCGGAAAATGTTGTGCTGAATTTGATGTTTATCGATATTTGTAGAAGATATACTATATCTGCATATAGTACGCGATCGTTTTATTTCGGAAACGGTGTATATAGTCTGTGCAAAATGGAAATAGAAATAAATTTAATATTTTTGTTGGACCCACAACTGTGCATAAAATCCCTACACGACTAATTACGTCTTAATTCTGTGATCAGATAATCACCAAAATTCGATGATAGGTATATTATATTATTGTTTACAGAAATATTTGATAAAAAGAAAAGAGATAATTATTTACTTATTTTTTATTTATTTTATATTGCACATAATTTATAATATATCTATTATACTTCCTACTTTGCTGGTTTTTTACTTTTTCTGAATACAACGTATAAAGAAAATTACGCCAATAATATATAATTATGAGCGATTGTCGAGCACATTCTATGAAGAGGCATGATTGTTATTATTTGCTTCTAATTGGACAAACGTCTAGCTTATTATATCTGGCAATCTGGGCTATGGAAAACACTCACGACTTTAAGATTTTTGTTGTAATTACAATGCAAACGACAAGATATGATTCTTTTGCAAAAATGTTTTAATCAACTCATCGAGTTGAGCACGTTTAGGAAATTCAGATTAACTGTCAACTAAAGTTTTGTTACCCAACTATAGTTATACGCCCTGTTTAAAATAGAATCGAACTTTTCGCCCTTTTATCTGCTCGATTACATAAATCCTGTTTATAATTTCATTATCTCAAAGCTATAGAGCTATAATTAAACTAAAATTTACTTGTTTTTTTCTGAATATCAAAATTATAAATTGAATATAAATAATAGCTTTGTCACCAGTTTTATTCATTTTCACGGGAATTACTTTATTTTACTTAGGATTTAGATTTTGTCCAATGTGTGAATGATTTAGGACTAATCTAAGAATAACCGAAAAATACTTTTTATCATACAGGTTTAAACCGTAATAATCAGATTTAAATTTAAATATTTATATTTGTATACAAAATTACAAAATAAGTGTTTGTTAAGTTCAGAAAAATAGACTCTATACAAAGGCGTTCAATTTCATTTCAACTTTTCGACTACAGCGTTATTGTTATCGGCATGGCGCTATGATTTTTGCAAAAAGAATGTGTAAAGAAATTGTTAAAAAAAAAAAGACATCGTTTACATCATTATAATGAGTATGGTATACTTATTATATTATATAGTGATGGCCGAAAAATCGACGGCGGGGCCTGAACCAACTCTTCGTTGTATAATAATAATAACGATGACGATAATTATTGCGTCCGTGAAAGTTTGTCGTCGACGGATAACGAAGAAGAATCGGACCCTGGGGGTTCGTCGTCACTTGCCCGCGACGACGAGAATATAACATCATCATCGTTGTGGTTGTATATTATATAGTGGTAGTAGTTATATATAGTCAGTCGTGGTGTAGTGGTGGTCGTAGTATGAGCTAGTAATCATCGTCATCCAGCGGCGGCGGCGGCGGGACCATCAGCTGCGGCCGGTAATTTCCGCGGGGCTAACGTCGGCCGGTGCGCCGTATCGCATCTGGGACCCGGTTCGCCAATTAAACAGATTAAAAATTAAAAAAAAAAAAATAATAATAATGATAATAACAATAACCGTGGGCGATCATCATATATAACTAACGCACCGGCCGCGAAACCCTTCACCGACACTATATTTTATTATTATTATTATTATCATCGTCATAGTCGTCGTCGTGCGCGTATATACACAAGTCGACCACCACTTTGATTAATCACATCCGTAACTCGATTACGATACGATGTATAATTTTATACACTGTGGCGTTGATGTTTTACACCACGATATCGTATGTACGCATATCATATCATATAATAATAATAATAATAACAATATATATGTACGAGCGGAGTGTTAATTTCGGGCGACGGTGTCGTGTGCCGCCGTTATATTATGTGCGCGTATTATGTTCGTGCGCGAGTACCTACCCTCTTCGTCGTCGGAAATCGAATCCGCACGCGGTCACAATGGTACGCGTAATTAACATGAGAGCTCCGGTGCGCGCTGCTATACGTATATATAATATAATATATCATATTATATCACACTGCAGTATACCGATATATGTGACGGTTGAACAATGCGCACATTATGATCGTATTTAATAATGTATCATTATATATTATGTGATATCGAACAGCGAAATACGCGATTCGACTGCGCACCCCTTTCGCTCGTCTATCCGGTGTTCCGCCCACGTCACCAGAGGGATTATGACGTGCGTGTACGCCACTCGCTTTGAATCACTGCCCGCGACGCCGCCACTTCCTCACACCTGCAGCACTTATAACAATGCAGACGCGCGACCGGACGACCCGGAAGTCAATATTATAACGTCGACGACGCGCACCTGCTTCCGTAATGACCGCTGTACGGAAAAACGCGAAACCGCAAGACTCAGACCGCTTTGCCGCACAGTATACCTGTACGGTGTATACCGCACACGATATTACTCGTATTACGACGACGATGATGATAACGTGTTATATACCTACGTAGCTCTATATAATATTATTATGTAACCCACGCAATAAGGATTGTATACGCGATTATTTAAAATAAAATAATATATGTAATGATGGAGCCTCACCCCGTTTACCCATAGCCGCCCTCGAATTATAGAGCGTAACGACAATTATTTGGTTTTTATCCACCCCCGTACGCAACGCATTAGCGTATATTGCCGCGATAATATGTTTATGCAATCGCGGATAACAGCTGTACGTCATAGTTCCCGCGATTTTACCCGATTGTGTTTGACGCCATTGATTTTGTTCAGGTTATACTACGCGGGGTAGATACCAAATTTGGTTGAAATCTGATTTTCAAATGTTTTGGATTTTTTCCAATATTAACTACTCTTTATGAGGCACCTTGAATTAAATTTTAAATTTTCAAGACTAGGCCATAAAATTATACATTTAATAATAGTTTTTAACTATAAAATAATTGGTAAATTTTCGTGATTTTGATCAATATAATATTATTAACATTTGAATTTCAAATGTTTATAAAAAAAAAAAAATCATGTTTATAAATCTTTAAGAGTCTTAACGTAAAAGTAGTATCGTGTGAATTTCAAAAATAGTTTTGAAAATTCGTATAAATGGCGTGTTTAAACGTAATTAGGTTTAAGAACATTTTAAACGTCTTTACGAAAAACTTCTAAATATTTTGAAAATTGTGTTATGTATATATTATGTACAAAAAGTTTTAATTTAAAAATTTGTAGAAAATTTCAAATATCTATGGTTATTCATTTTTGAGTCACACCAACACCAAAATTAACGTTTTTTAACTTCACTTAGAATATAAAATGTGCATTTAGTCTACGTCTAAAATTTGCATTGAACTGCAATATAGGCCAGTGATATAAACTAAATTTTAGTTAAAATTTTGGATTACTATAAAATATAACTTACAGGGCACATTCTATTCATTCGATTTTTCAGGTTAATTATACATTTGTTAAATAAAAAATACATTAAATAGATTTTTAAATGTTAAACTTAGAATATTAACAATCACATGAGTACATGACTCTACTACAATTGCATGTTTTGATAGATGACTTATTCTTTTCAGGACTCTTGCGTCGTGTCAAATAAAAAGTAGTCAAATAGCAATCGTCATCGGTCCGCTATCTTCATTGAAATAAAAATGATGATGGCGACGACGGAAAATGAAAACTCGACAACGATCGCGATGGATTCACTGAGTGTCATGTAAACGATTTAAGATTTATATATTTTATTACTTCAACGAGTGGTTATTTAATATACACTCCTACATAATATAGTATGTTACACAAATTCTATTAGGTTTGGTAAAAATCTGCTCACTGTAGAGACGTATCTCTCTGGATACACAAGTACGTCCTGAAATTACGTTGATAAATTACGAAAAATTGCTCATGTGTGACGGTGGAGTAAAGCATTATTTAGGAAGGTACGACGCCGTGAGGCACTCGTTGAAATAATTCGTTATGTGTAAAAGCGAAAAAAAAAACGTAAAAAGTCGCACAAATCAAACACCGTGAATCAGCGGACAGCGGAAACAAAAAACGGATATATAATTATACGGTAGACTATACATACATATATATATAGACAGAGAAAGAGTGAGACAAAGTGTATGAGTGAGTGAGAAAACGGATGTGACGGAAATCCGTGGGTTTTATTTTTTTTAATTAGAACAAACCAAACACGACCGTTGCGCTTGAAGCGTAAACACGCGCGTCACCGACGTACGTCTGTCGGTCCCTCGCCGCGGTTTAGCCCTCATTCCCTCCCCGTCAACGATGCGGAATCCGGCCGTTTTCGTCGCGCTTAAAGGGTGCAAAAGTCCTTTGTAATTATCGTGCACGGTTTTTTCACTTTTACCCCCGTAAACTGCACTGTCGAGTGCCGACGACGACGACGCACCGATAATGCGCACACGTACAAAATGTAAACTCACACGTCCTTCATCTGCATTACTCGATTTCGTTGTTTGATTGTCACGCGTCTAAGTATATTATACGATTAAATGTTTGTGTGTGTTGCACTCGAATTTTTGAAGTACCTACGTGACTACGGATGTAATGAATATTTGCCAAACGTCGATATACGACGCGATCACGTGATATTAAATTATGTATACATTTTGTCGAGATGACTTACTGCCGTGGCGTATGATAACGAGTAGCCGAATTCACACTTGTTGATCGCTCACAGTTTGCCGTAAATATTTTGTCGTCAAACCACTGAGTCTGAATGCGTTTTGGTATTTGTGAACTACACACTCGCAGAGAACGTATATCATGTAAGTGTGACTTCAGAAACGTACAGCAAAGTGAAGATATCTAACATACAGTTGTGAATATATTTCACTGAACCTAATCGTGGAACGTTTAACGATTTATGAATAAAGTATAAACTAATGTAAACGAAATCATCGTAATATTATATAATACATAAATTCCGATGACAAATAACTGTAGCGAATATATAAGTTCAAAAGTAATTTGTCGGCGAGTTAACTTTTGTAGCTTAGATAATAGCTTGGTGACAATATTATATGTATTATAAATTATTATACCAATAGGTACCTATTAACTATTTTTTTAATTATTTTTTTAGATTTTTGTATAAAAAATTGAACAACATATTATTATGCCATTCCAAATCTCCACCATTATAATGTTAATACATTAAATACAAATAATAACTAGATAACTAAATAATATTAATAATGTATTAAAAATCGATTGTATTTATAATATTATGTCTATTGTATTACAGACTACAGTCATGATCACGCGGCGTCTTAGATAGGCAATTTAGCTATATACTTGTAATGGCCCCTTTTTCCTCTATTGTAATATTATTATTATTATTTATTATTATCATAATAATATTATGTTATCAATTTCAATATTCTAATAATATAGTTTTATTAGTTTTATATTTCGGTTCAGAGCTCTAAATTAAATTAACTTTTTTCATAAATGACTTTATATCGAAATTCCGTCAAATGATATAAAAATAATATGATTAATAGTTAATATAAAAACATGACTTTATTATATTTTACGATAAATCATAGATTTAACTTTTATCAAATTGGCAAATGGTATTGTTTATATTTTCCTATAATATTTTAGATAAATAAAACCAAAACAAAGAAATAACGCCTACGATGCTACAATCTTTTCACCATTTGGTAATGATCTCCAAACATTATATTATTTAGTGTTGGTTACTTGTTGGTATTCTGATATCCATTTATCATTATCTTCAATATTCTGTATGTTACTTCTAACTTTCCTAATATAATTTTTATTTTTAGAAAAAAATTCATAATAATAATAATAATTTATTATAATCAGCAGTATCAAATCTATATCGGATCCATAACAGGGTGCAGTATGTTAAAACGCTTTCTGATTAGATTATAAACAGTTTGTCTATAACTTGTCATTATCTTATTGTATTATTATATTGACATATTATCATCTGTGCTCATAAAATACTGAAAAACGGTATGAAATCACAATTTCACTAAATCAATTATGTTTTTTCGTTTTAAAAAATTATGCATTTGATGTAAAAAAGTAAAGTTCTTAAAACAGTTTATAAGTGTTTATAGATTGTACTGAAACGTGAAACCGCATATAAAAAGTTCATACTAACGGAGAAAATACGGATATCAAACCTTTTCAACTTCTGTTGTATTGGTAATGAGTTAAGTTACGGGTTGAATATCTAATTCATGTTGAAACGGTTATGAACAGAACGAAACCGAATGAAGCAGTTGTAAGGAAAGATAATTCCACCTTATTAATAATAAAATTATAAAATAATAGTTTGTCATAGTATTTAATATTATATAACTATAGAAATATGGCTATTTAAAGATTTACTTAGTTCATCAATAAAAACAAACCTAAAATCTTCAATATTTCACATATATTATATAAACTATTATCAATGTTAAGATTTTTGTGAACTCTAAAAAATGAATGAAAATATGCCCGACAAATATCGATATACTATATCATGCTGTTATTACATACACACGTAAAAGAATAATATTCGTAAAAATATAAAAAAAAAATGTGTACGTAAAAGTCATAAAAATCCTAACCCTAGCTATTACGTCTTATATATATATATATATATATGTGTGTGACAAGATTGTTCGATTGGTAACTGCAGATTTCCACGGAAAGAAAGAAAAAAGAACATCGAGTATATTATCGCACCCGTTTGGTGCAGGTACCGCTTATATTATGCACACCATATGCACACACGTTGTTTCAAACGGCGTCGATAAATATAACATCTAGCGAGTTAACGACCGGCGAAGATACGCTGAACGGCCGGTTTTAAAGGATTTGCGTACACTCGACGTCCCGTGCGTATACACATATACCTATATACCTGCGCATTATCATCCGTATCCGTATAATATGTATATTCGACGTGGGTGCGTATAGCTATCGGCGAGCGTTTATCTTGGGATACCGACGGCTGTGGGACCCGAAGGCCGAGGTTCGCGTCGTGGCTTATGCAAAACTCGTCGTGGCGGTAAATGGGGGGGCGGGGGCGGGGGCGGGGGTGGTAGACGTCAGACTCAGACTTTCGGGAATTCCACCGTTCGACCTTAAAAAAAAAAAAGCCGACGATTTAAGCCTCATCGTAACATCCGATCTATCTATACGTATATGTGGAATATGTGTCAGTGTGTGTGCGCGCGCGCGTACACACGTTTGCATTTTACGGCGACGGCGATGTTAAAAAGCTATTTGTGAGCTGCCTCGGTTTTGCATTCGGATTAAGTGACGGTGTACCGTCGGTGGCGGGCACGGGGCTGGGGGTTTTTGGGGCAGATAAGAACAAAAGACGTGATGCCACTGCGGCGGCGGCGGCGGCTGCGGCGGAGTAAGGGCGTTATAGGGTTAATGGCGAGGATTGTAAAGCGATTCTTTGGCTGCCGCGGTCGCACTGGTGTGTAGATAAGCGCGTGTGATTGCGTGCATAAACGACTACGACTGCGGCGGTACAGTCATCGTATATAAAACATCTCTGACCCCCTCGCCACGATAACGGAGGGACCGCGGGGATTGGAATAAAATAAAAAATACGAATAATAATAATAATAATAAAACGTATCACCTCGTCGTCGTTATCGCGTCGATTTGTCTGGGGTCTTTGGTCGGCCGCCGATAATTTAAACGGCAGCTTCGTCGGGCCTTTATTGGTCGGTGAAGAAACACATAATAGGCATTAACGCGATTCGCTTTTGAGTTTAAAATAACCGCTTATAATATATAGGTATATATATATTACATACTTATTCCTATAACTGCAATATTGCGTCAGACGAAAAACTCTATAGGCCAAAAGTGTACCGCTCGCCAAAGTGAAATATAATACTTATTTACGAATAAAAATATATTTTTACCACGAATACGTCATGTAAGTCTCATAGTTATTAATCATCATATCGTATCATATTTGTTCTCATCGTAGAGAACGTAATCTATTAACAATTAATATTGAACAATAAAATAGACAATAGTAAATATAACTATTATTATTATTATTATTATTAAGACACCTTTCGCATTCGTAAAAAATTAACTTAATCTAATTTTATTTTTATTTTATGTATAGGTCCCGAAGCATATGGATTGATCCATTTAACAAGTCATTAATCATAATTCATAAGACTCTTATTATAAGTGGCTTGCGTTAAGTGGATAACTGTGTGTATGGTAATAATATAATATACTTTTACCTATAATATTAATTAGACATTCAAATGCTGCATCATGTATTTCTTTTTTTTTTTTTAAGAAACTACATTTGGCTAGATACTAAAATAATATTTAATAAAATAATAATTATATTCAACAAACTAAAACTGTTTAAAAAATAATTAACATGTATTTTTTTAAATATCTGAAAATTCAAAATTGTATGACTTTGGATGTATTTAAAAATGATCTTTATATATTTCTTACTCCTAATACCTACCTAATATTATTTAATTATTGAGTTGTAATAATTTTTGTAATCGTGTAATTACTAAGTTAATGTTTTAATTAAAGTCGAAATGAAATACTTTAATAAATACAAAAACATAGTATTTTAAAATTTAAAACGTTACGTCTAATCAAAAATCGCATATTTTATTTTAGATTTTGTACACTGCCTATATTATAGTAGTATAATATTATAGTCATCGGGGTTTTTAAAAAACGTGTATCACCATAGTTGTTGATCAATAAGCCATAATCCTTTTCGGTACCTATATTATGTATACAATTCGCAGAGTTCTGTGGTATGTGCGATTGGAGCGAGTGGCGGTGGTGATGGTCATACCAATGCTGTTTATGCGGATTTGCGACCAAATCTCGTCCCAGAGGTATATAAGCCGTAGTTGTTTGTCATCGTGCCAGTTCGATCAAACTTTTTATAAGAATCACGGGCGGCACGCGTTATGATAATCTTATATTAGGTATATATATATATATACATAACATTATATTTTCCGTCACCTCTGCGGTGCCGTCGTATCGAAACTGTCACGATATCGACTGCAATGACGTGAAACACGTCTCCTTCATTTCTGTTTCTACTCTTTCTGTCTATTTTTCTTTATATATATATATTATATTTATCGTTATTATATTGCGTGCCTAAGTGTGTTCAGCGTGTTTGCCTTGTGCGCGGGTGAAAACGTCGTGAGAAAAAATAAAATATAAAAACGGGGGAATCGAAATGTCACCAGCGAAAATCCCTCGGGAAGGATCTACACGCGACCATCGGCGGCGAATGGTACGGGGGGGGGGATATATAAGCGCAACCGTTGGAAAGATCTATAATACGACTATATACACTATATATATATACCAGCGCACGTCAGCTGAGGTGCGAAACCGAAATTGACAGGCGGAAAATAATTTGCATGTTTTATACTGTGGCGGTCGAGCGGGGCGGATAAGGTCGTCTCACTACGGAGTGGGCCTATATATTTTATACGTACGTACAGGTATAACCACGCGTAGTATATTATTATTATTATTATTATTATGTTATTCGCCGCTGGTTTTTCCCTCGGGATACGGTTCGACAGACAATGGCCGTATGCACGCGGAGCTCGCCACTTCTGCTTTTGGCGTAATCGATGCAAATATATTATTATACTTTTATAATAAGACATAGTAATATATATATACTTTTATTTTTACAGCAAATTTTTCTGAGCGTCAACGACTTATCCGGCACCGTCATGTCTCAGAAACAATATTCGAAATACGCACTCGAAACCGCTTTACACGTCAATATCCTAGTTTTAACGTGTTTAATTAAATTCGTTCGATGAATATAATTTCTAAACATCGTGTAATGTATTATATTAAAATTGTGTAGGCCGTTTGAAACGGTACATAAAACAAATTAATTTTTAATATAAAAACTATATAATATACATACTACAAATACATGTGAACCTATACATTATATTTCTTGATAGTTGCCTGTTAAGTTAATAATTAAGTAAAAAAGTTCGTTCAGCAAAAAAAAAAATACATTTAATTGTACCTATATAATTAAGCCAATCCTCTAAGGACGCGCGGGTTTCCACAAATTGATTTTTTAATGTGATTTAATTTGTGTTTTTTAAATACTATGGTTACGATTTGTAAGCACCACAGCGATTGTTAGAAAAAACAATTGTAAACTTTTAATCGATTGCAATGATGTAATAAATAATGATAAAATAGTAGTGTTATTTGAGTAAAACAATGATGTTTTCATTTGTCATTGACAAGACGTGTTGTTTTTCAATCTAGAACTCTTCATTTATTGCCCCGATGGCCGATTATATTATTATATTATATTTAACTATGACGCTCTATTGGCCAGCTATTGTATGTCATATTATTAACGAACGTTATAAAATTATGAAAATCGCATTCAACTCGACGTGACCGTCTAAACGTCAAATTCGAATCTATATAACTCATCGCATGTCATCTGTATTATAGGTATATATTATATTTTATTGTCTGATTCGCGCATATGCACAAATATTGTATACGATATTATATATACGCGGAGAGAACTTTTCAGAGGATCTTTGCACCTACAGTGACGTGTCGTCGGTGGGTATATTATACTACTATAGTGACTGTTAGAGGTAATGTCGGCGGCGATGACAATGGTCGCGAAAAATGTAATGCAGTGTAAATGTATAATGTATATATATATATATATATATATATATGTATACGTGTATATAGGTATACATTATACATGGCGTATAATCGACGGCGGTGGAGTGATAATAATTGTCGCCGAAGCGAAAAACGACAGATAATGTGCGGGAGGAGGGGGATGACGAGAGAGGAGAGAACGCGAGAAATAATAATAATAAAAAAAAAAAATCGCGCTGGTGATGAGAAAAGTGCATTTCCCGCTCGCTGTGACGGCTATATTATTATATCGTCGCCGCACAAAAGGAGCCGCGAGTTGAGTACCGATCGAAATCACTTATCTACTATATGTGTGTAGGACTGCGGTATATACGATACGACAATATAATAATAATAATATAATGTACATTCAAAAACGTCCAAATCGAGTTTTACGGAGCGCACAATGGCTCTTCGACACTTTACGCGTGTATATTATATTATATATACAGTATATATACGAGTACAGATCGTCTCTCTCTCTGTCTCTCTGTCTCTTTCTCTCTCATCGGCGTTGTCACGTCGTCACCCCGTCGAAATCTCGCCCTCGCCCCCCTAACCGCGGTGGTTCTCCGGTTCAGACCGAAAAGCGCGTCGCACACGTATACACACACACACACACACACACACACACCATCACAATATAGTATAATACACAGTCGTCGTTTCCCTTCGACGTTTGTTCGGTTGTACGCTCGCCGTACATAATAATCATAATAATAATATGAACTTTAATGCGATGCGGCGCACACTCCAGCGAGCACGACGACGATACGCACTACGGGCGCGTATTATATTAATGTACGTACATAATAGGTGTGCGCGGCGACAATGGCGTTGGAGATGGTTGCGGGACGGCGAGAGATAATGATATAATATGTATATATATATATTGTACGCTACAAAAGGTATATAATATGTAAGCGACGACTCGACCAGGCGGCCTACATGTAGATGTTCGTTCTAAGGATTTTTACCAAAACGTGTATATACGTATATAATATATATAGGTGTATAGGTATATATATATATATATGCGTATTTCGCCGCTACACCCCAATACGCTTATGTGACGGGACGCCGTAGATGCAGATACAATCCGTGACATAATCTGACGGGCGAGGAGGGGACAGTATTTATTTTATTTTTCAACCGACAAAAAATACAATGTCTAACACGATGGTCGTCCGATTTTCCGTTTGTACGACTTAAACGTCATCGCGCGTTTACTTCAAACCACTCTTTTGAACTCTATGCGATACATATCACTTATCACTGTAATCCGATCGACTTTGACGACTCGTATATTATTATAACGATAGGAGAATGACGAGCAGTAGACGTGTCCGTATAATAGACGAGTGTATAAAGAGCTAATTATCACAGAGATTCAATAATCGTTTTAAATAATAAACCAAATCGTTTTCAAGAATAAAAGTTGTAGTATTCTCGCATTGAAATAAAAACATGTCGATCAATACGTGCAATATGCGTTATCACAGTCTACACCAACGCCTATATACATTTATAATCGGTAAATTTTCTCTACTATTAAAACCGTAATAAAAATATATGACGTAAATAATTTAGAAGGTACTCATATATTGCGTGGGTAAAATCATAAAGAGAAAACAATACGTTCTTCCACTTCAAATTTAGAACGGCGCTGTTGGAGTATAATAGTCTTCTGCAATAAATTTTCAGATGCAACAGGTATAATACACATAACAGCTTTGCCACTTCAGTACGCTAATCCGGACTACATTACAATAGGATTAAAATTTAAAACAATTTTTATTTAATCAGTTCAACTAAATTTTTAGACTAGCGATGTCTGAATTAGCGAGGCCCTACTATAAAACAAAATAATTAACATCGCTATTCGTCGTTTAAATTCATAATTCGCATACAAATTTAAACTTCAAACAACTATCGAAAATAATTGTGTTTATAAATATATATTTTTAGTGTCAATAATAATTACTTGAAAGAAATCTTGTAATCAATTTTCAAATAAAAGATGTGAAAAAATTATTTTTTCTTGAAATTCAAACTTCAAAATATTTTGCATATTTTCGTGATTTTAACGAATTTCATAAAAGTTCTAAACTTAAATACTTATTAAAAAAAATTGAGCCTAGATAATTTAAATATATTTGTATAGATAAGAGATTACCTATTTGTATTATTTAAAAAAAAAAATTCAAACATTTTAATTGCTTAGAAATAACTTAAAAAGATTCAAAATGTTTTGAAAACGATATCATGTATACAAAAAATAATAATATAAACATTTGGTGAAAATGTTGACAGTTAGTTGTTTATTAATTAGGTAGGTAAAACAAAATATCAAACACCGGTTTTTTAATAAACTTAAGTTGAAAAACTTTTAAAGAACCTTAAATTAATTTTTCAAGTCATAGTTCTGAATAGTAAAAATGTTATGAATTTTGGATTGCAAGATAATTTCTTGATTTCTACGATTTTTGAATTGCTTGTGAATTTACGTTAGTAAAAAATTGATTCACTTGCACAGTTCATCTATTCAGTTAAATTATAAAATTTACATCAAACTGTATTAAAAGAATGTTTTAATTTTGAATTTCTAATATATATATGTATATAATATAATATACATACCATTTACCGAGAAAACTAAAAAATGTACTGTAAAATGAATATCTGGTTATGTATTTGCGATAGTCCTCGCACATCAGGTAGACATCCACAGCAGCCATTATTATATCACGTGCAATATTTAAAATTGTTCTCGTCGATAACAATAATAAATATCACAAGAGCAAGGGTGGTGGCAGTATAGTCGACCTGTATTGTGGGCGGCGGCTTTTACAGCGCGCGGTACGCCGGCGTTCCGGGCGTTTCGGGCGTGACCTTTGGCGTGACCCGCCACTAACGCACCACTCCTCTATCGCGACCTTTTGCCCGTCTCCGGCGCGATTGCTCCACGTCATTGGCTTTTCGCTTTGGCGTTTTTTTCCCTTCGATTTTTTCCACTTTTCCTGCAACCATCACTTCCGCGGGCGCACACTGGCTCCGCCGGAATCCGCCCAAATAACACCTCACCTGTGTAATAATATATGTAAACTGTATTAGCTGTGTTGTCGTCCAATTGTTTGATATTTTAATATATTGTATACAATATCTTCTGTTGTGGTTTATTTGTATAAATACAGAAAGCATCTTTTGGACTGTGGTTATTAAATAGGTTCGACGCGAAGCTATCTTTTAGAAAAGCTTTTGAGGCAGTGTGACGTCGAGTCGTCTAAAACTCTACTGAGTCTATAGTGTACAGTTGGCACGTGCAATATTAGTACGAAAAATATACAATTTATTTTATTATATATCTCATTCGTTGGTTAAGCATTTATATGTGAGAATAATTTATCTCTTTATATCATCATAATGTCGTTATAATAGGTATATAAGGTTTTTCTCTACCTAGGTAGTATACCTACTCTATTGTAGTGACGAGGTGACTTTTGTCAAACATTGGGTTTGTCTGTTAACGAAGAGCACTAAATTGTTTAAATATGGATATACCATATCATAACGATCAAAAAATGATTTGTTAAATCAGTCGTTTTAGATACTTGTTACGAACGACAACACGAAAATAAAAATAGTTTTTAGTAGTATTGCCTATGAGTAATTTTTTACTTTAAGTACTTAAGAAAAACTATAGGTTTTACCGTTTTACGTAAATATAGTTTCTTTAATCGCAAATACGATCTGAATATATTATAGAAAAAATTTACGCGAATGATGTTATAATTAAACATAATGCATAATATGACGTATATAATATATCTGTGTCAATATAGTGTATTTAATTACAACTTCGGCCAAATTGCTTCGTTGTAGTAATTAATAGTATAAGCTATTAGACTATAATAATTATAGTGGTGTTTAACACTATAAAATACAGATTATCTTTGCCTAAATAGTTATTAGTATACATAGAGAGTACAATAAACATATAATAAATTATTCCTAAAAGTGCGTTTTAGAGTGATAATAGAATATACTAAAGCCACCGTAGACTATTTTGTTTCGTATGTCCTATATTTAATCTATATTGGTGAGACAAGTTAAAAAATATTGGAAACTCATTAGCAACAACTCTACAAGTAGAATATATTCAACTCCACGCGACACGGTTTAGTATAGGAACTCATCGTGTGCATAAACATAATATATTTAGACAATATTATTAGTCGCGTTTCTGTGCAAATTATCTGTAAGAATATATACTTGTAATTTTACATAACATACCGGCCTGGTAATTTTTTTCAAACTATATACGACCACTTTAAAGCTCCAACCTCCGAGGCGTCTGCAGTAGTGCACGAATACAGCGCATCTCAGATAACATCACGTTCTTATATGATAAATATAAAATAATACAATGAAATATCGTATATATATATATATATTATATAATTGTTATATATGTATATAAGACGATACAACTATTATAATATATTTCACGTGCTTTTGTATGACAAAAGGGTACTTGATTTTTGTTTTTTTGATTTTTATCATTATTATGTTTTCTCTTTCATGCACTATACTATTATAATAGGTATATAATATGTATATGACATCGTTACGTATAAAGACATTTCTACGGTCAGATTTTACATTTCGGATGCATTTACGCCACGATAATTATCATTGTTACGACGAATCGACTGCGTACAACATTATATTATATTATTATAACCACCTGACGAACAATGAAAACTCCGCGTACCTACACGAATGCCCGTGATAAAGGTGTAATAATATCGTATAATAAATAATAATGTTATCGACTATATACATAATATTATAGTTGTAAGAAACGATATATTTATGGTATCTATACCGTACAACATAATAGAGTCGTATACGAAATTGATTTTTTATTATGAATAGATTTTTACAATAATATTATTACTATCGTTTGTACCTACTATACAATACGATGTGGTGACGTGCGTTATAATATTTAAAAAAAAACCGAACACACACGTCGTGTTTTATACATACAAATGGTATATAAACACGTAGGTATACCTAAAAATGAATGTCGTTAACAAGTGATCAAAGCCGCGTTATAAATATTAATCGATGAGTCGTTGAAAACGAACAGATTTCACGCTCGTCCGAAGAAGTAATAATTTCGATTCCGATGGGGTTAATATTTAAAACAGTGGTCACCTATAGTCGAGTAGGAATAATATACACTGCACGTTCGATTTCTGGTCCATGACAATAAAGTATAATCACATAACAATTATTGTGAATTTATAACGGAAGAACATCTAATTGGTTTAAATGTTCTGCGTTCATTATAATATATAGGTTAATAATTTAATCGTTTTTAATAAAAAAATGTTGAATAAAAATGTGGATAAAATAGTGTTCAAAAAATTGAATTTGGAATTCCACAGGTCAAAAGTCACCCATATCATCTGTTATTTTCTTGTATCCAAAAATTTTAATATTCCCGGATAAATCGATGTTTTACATAAAAATGTGAATGCAAAAGAAACGACAACCTAGCTACATAGAAACTACCAGAATTATTAGTGTTTCTGCAATAGTTCAGAAAATAGCTCAAAAAAATCAATATCTATCAAAAAAGTAGTAATTATTATATTTGGCCATAACCCATCAAGAATTCCGAAAATTCAAATTTATAGTAGATTACATTTGGCGCATTTGGGTAGTCAAACCAAATAAAATACTTAGATATTGTACAATTTTCCGAGGACCAAATATACCAATCATGCGACTCCATATTATTAAAAACACTATTCAAAAAGAGTCATGTAAGTACAAGCGACCAATAGACATCATCAGCATTCTGTCACTATATTACCATTATATAGATTTATATCTATTGATTAAATTAATTAAAATAAAATTTGGACGAAATTATAAATTTAAACTTTGAATAATGTTATTTATTATTTTGTTACTATGACATGACAGTTTTACGTATATTAATGTATTTTATAAATGATATTTTCAAATGCAGTGTTTTGTGCAAAAATAATTTCAACTAACTATATTACTAATAATAAAATAAAATACTTTATCTAATAGCAATTATATAATAATAAAATATAAACAAAATAATATACACACTATTACACTAAGTATAGTCATGTTTTGTATTCTATAATTTATCATTAAACTTTTCTCGACGACGAGATACGTTCTCTTTACCTATATGTTGTACAGAACAACGACGGTTACCCCTTTCCCCCTTTTTTTATTGATTGAATAATTAATTTCAAATAAAAAAGATTCTAGGTATATGGTATAATATACTGATAGATTATTTTGAGAATGTTTTTTATATTCTAATATCTCGACAAAAATTATTCGACTACATTTTTCAGTCTTAATAAAACAAGACGAACGAACAGTGGCAATGGATATAATAATTCTATGCAAACATGATTTTATAACGTGCATATAGGTATTAGTTACACTACACAGTCAACACTACGATATTGTAATTACAGTATCCTTCGTAGATAAATAAAATAAAATAATATTATATCAGTCACTGCGATTGCGTTCGAGACATTTTTCTCGTCGATGTGTACGTATAATGCATTACTGCGTCACTTCGTATATATAGGATTTAAAAAAAGATAGAGAACGTTAAATTATTATGTCTGCGGTATAATGTATCGCATTACTTATATACAACGATACTCGGTCCACAGCATATTATGATTATGTATAGCTGCCGCCGTTATTATGTTCAACAGTCCGGCTCGAATGACGGTCGTCGTCGTCGACGGGGAAAAATAAAAAATAATCGAACCTAAAGACGGCGAAGGGCGATCTGCGGATGTGACGAGGGGGTGGGGAGGCGCTTATACGCGCACTTATATACGACGCGCGCTATATATACATCGGAAAATAAACGGACCGACTTTTGCTGCGACCGCAGCACTCTCGGGGGACCGATAACGGGCGTAAAAAATAAAACACCGAGTGGAGAAAAAAAAAATACCGAAACGAAAAAAAACCGCTACCGCAGCGAGGACCAGTCTATATATATATATATATATATTACGTACAACAAACCGGGACAGAGTAAAAAAAAAAAAAAACGGTAAACCTCAGAGGAGTCTATAAACTCTGATATGTGTGTGTGTGTGCGTGGGATGTTATGACAGTTGACGAATGTTCGCTTCATCAGCGGTAATCGTTCGTGCGGATCTGCGCTGTCCCGGCGACGAGTCGCGACCGCGTACCCCTCGAGCGGCGTGATGTATCGGCGGCGGCAGGACGAAAATATCGTTTTATTATACCCACGCCACCACCCTCGTCAAGCGATCCTGCCGCCGTTATCATCTGCAGAGCGCGCCGCGATTCACTTCTCGACGCTGACGGGCCAAGGTCGGTTTTTCGCAGTAACCGTAACATAATATTATATCGAGTACTTGTACGTTCTTTCACGTCCGGTGTCGGGGGGGGGGGGGGTTTGTTCGCCTCTTTTCCGGCCAGCAAATCTTCCGACGGCTATCGATTCGCGGTTTATCCAACCCTATCCCCCACCTCTTCACCAAAAACACATACAACTACTAATAGACATAGGACGAGACTCGCTATACCCGCAAAAGTGACCGTTTTCGGCTATGCGTCGAACGCCTATTCGCACGAAAACCAAAACCAATATAAAATCGTCAAAAAAGTCCTATAGTATCATCTGCGTTTAACAGAATTTGTTTGATTGTCAGCAGTGTCCAAGAAATCATCGCTGCTTTAGTTTTTGAACATGGTCCGCAAGTCAACCATTACATTATTATAATTATTGTAAAAACCTATGATGTGATGTATACGTGTATTTACACAATAATAATATAAGTCTGCGTTATACATACATAAATATACATGTATGAGTATATGGATGTAAATACATAATATATCGGTACCACATATTGGATCGACGTAATAAAATTATTAAATTTATTATATATATACAGCGATATCACCATGGGATTCAACCTATAATATATATAATATATGCCAAAACAACTGCGATGAAGATAGTTGAACCATATAATATATTTATGACCGGGTATGAATTAATTAATTAAAAACCTTTTCCGAAAATAACACTCGACACGAATATCGCGATACATATTATGCGCATCTCGCGTGATTAAAAACAAACACGCGTCATGCATAATAATACATGCAGGTAGGATATCGTATAATATTATATAGCATTTTATTATTATAATTACGGTGATGAACAATATACCGGTAAACGTCCCTCATCTCTACACGCTCGAATCGGTTTTGCCCATCGATAGAAGAATATTAACTACTGTGTTGGTGATAAAATGATTTGTTCACTGTGAGAGTACAGTGCACAACAACGTATAGAATAAACACGACTACACGAGCAATAAAATATAATAGAATACAGCGTAGGCACGTAGCAGACGGGCATGTGGTCCCTCGTCGTCGTGACGGCTCTTTCTCCTCGGAGACCGCGCGCGAGACCTCTCCCTCTGGACTTCAAAACTAATTAATTTAACATTTGTTTGTCCGTCGGTGTACGCGACGCTCTTTATTATGATGACCGTGTGCTTTTACCGGACGAATTTAAATCGCAACGATACACGAAGACACATACGACTATTATACGGATATACACAATAATATTGCAGCAGTATTATACTATCGGTGGACCCGCCAAAGTTCATAATAATATATATGATGACGATGTATATTACCCGATCACGCACGCCAAGTGTCCAGAAAACAACGATTAATACGTATAATACTAGTGTGTATATTATACGCGTAATGACGTAACTGATGATAATATATAGTGAACACGTTTATAAGTTATAATACCCAGAGAAACATTAATTATATAATTGATAGGTTATTATGGACGAGATAGAGAAGAACAAAATAAGTTTCGGAATTTTCGCGTCATGATATATATATAAATAGTCACTTCAATAATATCAGATATTATAAACTGAATATACATAACAATATTATATATGATATAGAACTAGATGTTGAGTTGCAGACAATAATTTATTTCCTGTTTCATTATTTTTATTTTTTTTCTTCGATTATTGCATCCGAATTAGGTAACTCTAGTTCGTCGACTGCGATTAAATAAGTTACCTAAATGCAAGACTATTTGATTTACTTATTGATGACCAGCCATATTTTTCACATAGATTTTCCTGGTAGTTCACCGAGTCGATTCGGTAGGACAATCGTTCGTTCCACCGACTTGTTTCGGAACATAATATGTTCTATATTATAGAGACGTGTCAGTCAGACTTTTAAATTTAAGTCTAGCTGATGATCAATCGTTGAAACGTATTCTGTAGGACTTTGAAGCTTTCATGTTTTTTATCCCCCTGGCGCTATACGTTATAGTAATTTTTTGATAGAAAATATTTTTTTCCTCATTTTACACATATATGGTAATAATTAAATAAGTAAGACAGAAACTAAGCATGTGTTACACTTTTGTATATTATGACGTATATTTATTCACTATTTTATATTTAATATTTTTGCAATTTGAAGGTATAAGGTACTCATCAAAATTAGTATCAACATTATGAATTTATTAAAATATATTATTTTGCTATTATTCAAGTGAGAAAATTCATTTACAAGAGACAAATACAAATCGATCATATTTCAATGACTCGATAATGTAAAATAGTAAGGGGCAAAAGTACAATAATTAGGACTTAGCCATCGACTCAGGACTATAATACAACAATAGTCAAGCTTTAAATAATAATAAATATTTAGCTATTTATGAAAACTTTGTTGTTTAAGTAATGCAATAATAGTATCTGTTATATATAATAATAGTCTAATGTTAACCCAACGTGCAGCGGGACTCATACAATCGAAGTGCGGAAATTAATTTTGCTTTGTTACACGTGAAATAGATTCTAATTAAAGCGACGCACAAATCGAGAATTCACGATCGTACAACCGTCAACTCTTTATGGATCGGTCATCGGCTCAAAATAGCGACATTATAATATCAACGCGTCTAAAAGCGCAACCATTCGAAGTCCCGGTCACGTGCTCAAACACATTTCGAGAGCGCTCGCGCGCGCGTAATACCACAAATCGGATTGCGTCCGTCTCGCGTCCACTATGTGGTACACCTAATGTTAATCACACGAAAATATATGTGCTCTGTCCTTCCGTATTAATATATGAGTAATAGTACAATGTACCTATATGTGCTCGTGCACCGGAAGTCACGATAAAAGAACATTCGTCCCCGTCGGTCTGCCGAGAGGGCGATTGTCGTGCGACGGACGTACCGGAATTAATTCCGTCTGCAGGTGGCGTTTGTTACGGCGGCGACGGTGCAGACATTGTGCTCCGCTTTGTCACCCCCGCGCCGAGATTCTGCAACACGGTCTCTCGCCTCCACCGCGCCGCAATAATAACCCTTCATCTGCTACTTCCGGGCCGCAAGGCGACGAATCCGGTATCGGACCGGAACAAAACGGCGCGGTCTCGCGTAATACTTACAATAATAATATACTACAGGCGTGTTACATGCACTTCAACTCCTCCGCGCCGCGGCGTTATTCGGATTCATGTCCTTTTTTTTATCCACTTCCCGAAAGAGCATAACACACACACACACACACACACACATACACATATATGTGTATTAATATTATATAATTCTCGTTTGGCCAGTCGCTTCACAGCGCTTGTGGGTCGGTACGATCGATATAGTATTGTTTTGTATGCGTAACAACGATATGTTTTTATTGTTGTATAATATATTCTTCGCAATCGATTTCATCCGATTATAATATTATATAATATAATATAATACCACGACGAGACACGCACCGCGCGCGGTAGCCACCGTTTAGCATACGATCGACTCGTTTTCAATTCAAACATATATACGTATTATCATACTACTGCGATATTGTGTATAATAATATATTGTAATGCGCGAGGTGTTAAAGCGAGCGAACACGCGCGTTTAAGCCGCGTACACACTCGCCGCGCGTGTATAATGTAATATAATATTATGCGTGTGTATTGTCGGGGCGCGATGAGGGGTTTTCACGCGCCGAAGGGTTTATCCGGTCCGCAACAGCAGCTCCGAATCATACGATATTGTGTACAAAAATATAATATATATATACATAATAATATTATACATCACTTCGTCGCGGCAGACGGTCTTTTTTTCGGTCTACTCTCGCCCACGCCAACGCCGCGAGATTACGACAGCGGCGAGTACCTCTTCTCTCGCACTTGCGTCGCACCGTATAATAATACCGTAACACGACTACGCGTATACAATATACATATATACCTCATATCATTACACAATATAATATTATTACGGTATACAATATTTTGATAGTCTTATATGCAAAACGTATATTTACAGAGACTTTCGGATGTGTATAGTATATATATCTACTACGCGCATATTGCACCGCGTGTACATTATTATTATGTATAGGTACTGTAACCGTGATCGACATCGTGTACATCATAGTCGGGTACCTAACCTAACCTAACCTAACCTGTCATTTTTTTTTCTGCAAAGTCCATTCATCGATCATCGCTTTTGAGTTCAAACAACAATGATTTATTCATCTAAAATTACACATTTTCTTCGGAATTAAAAGTGAAATCAACATAATTCGAAGGTTAATAAAAATAAAAAGCCCTTCAATGTATTGCTAATGATTCGCAAAAACTGTTAATAATACTTACATATGATTGAATATTTTATTATATAATAATAATATAGTATTGTTTATATGCAATGTCATCGCTATATAATAAACACAATACGCGATAGAGATAAAAATAATACCCGAATCGTGTATAATGTATATATATATATATACGACCAATTAGGTATATCAAACTGATTTCACGATATTATTTACATAAACCGTACAGACAAATACACATCGCCGTTTGGTAAATACGATGTATAATATATACGCACGAGATGTTTGTCTTGCCAAATACCTATATGACGCAGGACAAAGAAGATTTACGGAGAAACGTCAAAATCAGATGATTTTTTTTATTGTGGGGGGGGGGGGGTAAATATGTTCAGCTATCCGGCCGTATAGCATTAAATAACGACGTGTTGAGTATAAAATGTCGTGTTTTTTCCTAGTCCGGCCGGTCGGATCGAACGGCCAAGGAAAATCGATGTACCGATATACAGCACGGCACACCCGAGTCCCGCGACAGCTTCCCGCCGCAGTCGCTTTTATATTGTCCGCATAGTCGACCGCGAGGTCAATCATTAATCTCAGTCCGAAATCCCTATTATTTTGGTTCTTCTTTGCGCCCCTCCGCGGCACCCCGTCCCTTCCGCACGACCGCACTGACCGTCGTACACCGCCGCCACCTCACTCCACACAACTACGGTCTCGAGCGATTCGGGCTGGACCATTTATCAATCTCACGAAAGAGTATCGGCGGCGCGGAGGCCGGTGGTAGCAGAGTCAACATCAATTTGTCTCCTTTTAAACCTATACGTATACATATATCAGGCCAAACGCTCCTATTTATACGATATATGTTGTGCCTAATGTGTGCGTACGTTTTTTTCCTACCGTACAATGCAAGGGTGGTTTTTGCATTTGTGCCGGACCATAAATTCGCAGAAATCGCCGGAAATACATGTGTACTTACCCTCGACGTCCGGCGGTTTTCTCGAAACACGCGAAATAAATTTCAATTCGAGACTTTTTAATTAGACGAGGGCACGGACTTGGCTGCTTAAAGCTACTATATACAATATAATATATGTATATAATATGTATGTATTATGTATAGAGTGTGCTTTTATCGATAAATCTCACGGAGTAAACGATAATAATAATCAGCGTCAATCGTTATTATATCCGTCTGATCGTTAAATTATTATTAGATCTCGAGGCAGGCCCGTAACAAGGAAGAACTGATCATCATGTATAATAAATATATCATTTCTATAGTAAACATAATAATATATGCGCATCGAAGTAGATTGACTCATGGACTTATAACAATACACGTGAAGACATTTGAAATGCTTATGTATTAATAATATTACATTTAGAACGATTCTCTTATCACGAGCCAGGTTATAATATATTATGCATAAAGTGCAAAACATTTAACTTTCTTTTTTTTAACGCATGCACATGAATTTTTTCAGGCGATTAATTTTTGTCTTATATCATTATAAAAATGATAAAAATGCTAATTTGGGTTACTATATAAATGGCAACAATTAATCAATGCGCAAATTTGTAATGGTTATTACATAAAATATAAAAATATATTTTTGCATTATAATACTATAAAACTATTCAAATTATATTAAATTAAACTGTAAATGATTGACAATAATTATTGTATGCAATAAAGTAACACTATATAGGTATATTGTTGGGGTATGGCGTGGCACAGTGAACGCACAAGTTTCCAGACGACGTCGGTGTTAAGCTAGAGGCTAGCTGTTATTTCCTATTATTTAAAAAAAATATCTAACTAAAATTATTTCTAAAGTTCTAACTAACGTAGAAAATCAAAAAAATCACTATGTTGAGCTCCGAACAAAAACATCTTGTTTTGTTGTTAAAGCATTCTTGGCTCTATATAGATGCAATGGCCCATCTTTAATAGAGAGAATCAGAAAGTTTAAGACAAAAGTACTGTACTACAATCCAATTCATGGCATTCTCTACTTCCAGTTCCAGAACACTTCAATCTCCTCCCACATAGTTTCGATTAAACTTGGCGTTAGACTTTTCTTCATTATTTCCTTGTGGTAGATTTTTTAATAATATGTACATGACATATCTCTTTTTTCTATGTTACTCATTCTTACTATACGTCAATTGTAAATTGATATAATACTTTCATTTTAAGACATAAAACTGTGATACTATTTAAATTGTATTATTTATTTGTATAATGATGAAAATATTTGTAATGTTTGTTTTTTTCAAAAAAAAAAAAATTGTTGACCACACTAAAATCTGTATCCTGTACCCACGAATATCAGTAATATATCAGTAAAATATTTGAGAGGGTTTTTGTTTTACATAAAATAGAGAAATTATTATTATTTATTTTATAATAATATCCTAATTTGTCGATTTAATAAACACATCATAAACATATTCTAGTTTTAATATTAGATTGATATTGGTATGTACTCATATATTGTATATTATTATAATATTTCGTATTTGTAATATTATATTTAATTTTACGTTCTTATAATAATGTCGAGTTTATATATAAGTATATATCAATGCAATAATTTTATTTAGATATAAACTTGAAAACGTATTGTACTGAATATAATATAAATATGAAATAATAAATTGTATGTATACATATAATTAAACAAAATACCAATATCTAATTGATATGTATAGTATGTCACTTTTTTCGTAATGGTATAGAAAATTTAAATGTTCTAAGTGTTTTCTTCTTGTATTTTTCTGTCTTCTTTGGTATTTATAATTTCTTCTTCCTAATTATTAAATAAATAAGTATTTCAATTTTCAAATAATGATATTTTATTACGTTACTTACAACCAATACAGGTGGCTGAGGCGGCTCATCGATGTTTTTATAATTACATTGAAACATAAAACTAAAAATGTTACAATCATCTCCACAAGTGTATAACATATTGTTGTCTTGACTTAAACACAACATATTTACTCTTCCTGTTTTATTATCGTGAACAGAGTATTCAATATAGTCTCCGAAATCTGATAAATTATTGTCTTTAATATTTGTAAGACGTATTCTACCATCAGCAAATCCCATCAAAATTGTTAATGAATCGGTTTCACTTAAAAAAAAAAAAAAACATGCATACATTTAATATGTTGTTGAAATCACAGTGAAAAAAATTGAAATTAAATGTAACTTTTGCTGCAAACGTTTGTAATTTGAATTTAAAAATGTATAAATTATAATATCGTATTTAAATAGAGGTAATTTTATAATGTGGATTACAAGGATAGATAGATACTAAATTATTGATACATTTAAACATAATATTACATAGGTATCTTATGTATACGTCTGTAGTGTTTAAGTATACCAAACTCAATATATATTTGTGTTATTTCTAAGTCCACATGGAGCGTACGATATATTACACATTTATTGTTTTTAGTACTGTAGACCTGTAGCTATATGGATGTAGCCAGTCGTATCGGTATACTTTATGCAGGTACTTACACGATTTTAATCGCTGTTAGCGGAGTGTCATTCGTATCCGGTATTAATATGTGTGCATCAGTTACTGGGCTAGATGTGTTAATATCGTATTCGTACAAATAGCCGGCGTCGTATCCATCGATCGACACCCATATACCGGTCCCCGACGGAGTGTACATTGCGAACAATACGGGGTTCGGTGTCGGAGGAATAAAGATTTCCGGCGGTTTTTCGTCTTCTTCGGAATCTTCAAAATATAACTCTTCGTCGATTTCAACACCGGGATTTTGTTCTCTGATAATTTTTATATTCTCTTTTTTTCTATTGATTTTATCATTTTTCTTGTTCTTCAAATCCAATTCATATTGCTGTTGACATATTTCTGACTTAATGCTCACTGTTTGTATTGTACGCGATTCAAGTTTCAGTAAAAATGATTCTCTGGTGTACGACGGACGACTTGTAGGAACTTTCACTTCCACGATATGCCCACTAGCGCAACTAATCAATGTAATATCTTTCTAAAATAAATTTTTAAAATTGAAAATGATTATATACAATACTAATTGACAAACATATTCAAAATATTTTTACTTCTGATGGTTTCCAATGTATAAAAGTGACTTTGCCGGGTAATGGAAAAAATCCAATTGGACTCAATTTTATAGGTCTAGTTTTTATTTTATAAACAAATATTGTTTTATCATCACCTCCACATATAAGAATTTTGGCGCTGTTGTTTAATGACAAATAACCAATAGGACTTTTATGAGGCTTCGAAGACTAAAAAAAAATTCATGCAAATTAAAATCAATTATCTACATATTATTAGAAACAATGATCTAAATACTTGTATTTCCTCTATTTCAAAAGGATTTAATATATTTTTTTCGATATTTTTTTTAAAGGGGACGGTGACTATTTTTACAACTCCAGTTTGAAATCCAACTATGAAGATATCCCTCGAACAAGCTATCTATAAAAAAAATATATTCGTTAAAAAATAAGATTTCGGAATAATAAATAACCGTGGTCACGATTCTAATGGTTTTAATACAAATTTCGCACACCTTCTGCGGTAACCAAATCGACGAAGTGATTGGTATCTTGAAATCGTGGGTAAATACCAATTTTTTGTTGGTTACGTCGTATATGTGGAGCCAACCATCCAACGACGTTGTAACAATAAAATAACCGATGGGCGATGATTGCAAAGAGGTAATCACTCCGCCGTGGAATTTAGCCAACCGTCTTACAGGTTTCGCTTTTCTTGACATTTCGATGTCAACGAGCCACATACCCCCATTGCCGTCCTACAGAAATAAATATAAATAAAAATTAAATATTTTTAAAACAATTATTATACTACGATGAATATTACGTATAATCACAATTAATTCACAATATAAATAACATGTAATATATAAGAAAAATATATGTAATATATTAATTTATTCATCGGTAATCGATCGATGATCACATATTTATACTTTCATTACCTACTATATTATCCCACTGTGAAATATTATGTTACAGCAACATTTAGGAAAAGTTTAGAATGAACATTCAACATGTCACATGCATTTATTGTTTAATTGTTATTAATTTTTAATTTATTATAACTATATTATTATTTTAGATTATTAAATTAACAATTTAACGTCAACGCAACGTAGCCTTCACGTTTTATACCGTTACATTTATGTTCCAGTAAAATGTTTTCTAACATCTAAATAATATCGAAATAACTTCTATCTTATGTTGTAAATAACATCTTAGTAACACGCATTTTACCATTAGTAGATATTAAATATTATAATATAACGTTATTTATCTTAAATTTACAACCGTAATTATACAGTTATGGTGGATATATAGAGGTTTAAACACGTCTTTTTATATTGTATATCATTATGATTTATGTTAATCAAAATCCATCTAAGTTATTCATCATTTAATTTAAGAAACTCACGGTCCAAGTGGATAAAGAACAAATATTGTATAATTGGTGTAGTAAATATCTTAGTCCGTGTAAGCTATGTTATCAATATATTTCTTATCAAGTTGATAATTAGCACATTATTAATTATGCATTTTAATAAACGTTTATGCAAATAAAATCCCTCTATTCCTTTCTAGCAATAAAACAATCCTGAATGGACCACTCATGATATATTAAATGTTAAATAGGTACGGGTAGGTACAATAATACGTATATAGTTGGGCTATAATATCAGGAGCCTAAGATATGCACGTAGATTTTTCTGTCGTATATTACCTGAATAAAATAGTCATAAGATTTAGGGTTGTCGTCGGTCTTGCACATACCCATAATTTTCGATGCATTGATAGAGTCTTGGACATTAATCTCATAAATTGGTTGTATTTCCAGCACGCGGTCATTTTCAGGTGGATCCGCCATGTCTATGGTACAGTAGTTCCAAAATTTGATCGTCCCATCCTTGCTGATGCTTGTCAACACCTCATCGTGTTTTGAGTATTTGTAGTGTAAAAACATGATGATAGGCGCCGAATGACACGGTTGTCGAAATCTCCTTGTCACTTCGATTTCGATGAATTTTTCTCCCCACACCAAAATATTGCCCCATTCGCAGCCCGATATCACCTAATAAACATATAGCAGAGAGACATATGCCAAAAACTATACATTGGAATATGACTCCAAGGCGGTCGACAGACTAAAACGGCACACATTATGGATTCATTGCGTAGTAAAATATTACACACTTATAGTGGACTAAAACTCAAAAACACGTCATTATATTTTTAGAACGTCCACAGACTAGTGTTTTCAAATAAGTAGTAAAATAATCTTAAATAAAATCAGTGTGGTATATAGAAAATTAGTTTATTTACTCGTAAGATATTAATACAAAACCTAAATTCGTTGGTAGTTTTATTATGTATAAATAATAGTGATGCATAAGAGGCCGTTCTGGTAAAAGTAAAATGTATACAACGTATAGTTATTTCTTGATTTGTATTGACATTATACTCGTACATTGACTTATTGTTGTACATACAATGCACTAATTCATATATCATTTAGATAAAACATATTATATATTTTATTTTTTAACCAGAAATAAAATGTTAAATTATCTATGGATATTTTATATATTATACATTTGGTGTTTTTTTAGTGTAATCAAATCATAATATTATCATATAAGATATTGTAATCAATCAAAATAACATTATTTCAATAATCGTGATAGCAGGTTTATGTATATAGATAGGTACGAGATATGATATATTAATCTTAATTCCTAATTGTAAATAACAATGATTCGTTTTATTTTAGTTATTATTAATTATAGGTATGGTTTTACTTTTTCATTGGCCATCGAGAAAATTCCAATGACGTTTGATATTTCCGTTTTTACAAAGCGTCCGAGCTGACCTAGAAGCTTTAATCCGGTAAATGTTTTGGCCATTTTCCAGAATTTTATATGTCCTGAACCGGCGGTTACTAAGTGGTTGGGTATAAAGTTTGAAAATCTACAAGTATATACATCCTGAGTGTGAGACTTGGTTCTCAAGACTATTTTTGATTTTTTCCAATCCCAGATTGTAAGAGTATTATCTGGTTCTCCTGCTTGTGAACACAAATAGTCACCATTTTGACTGAAAGCAAAAATGTAATTTGTTTTATGTTATTTATATCGAATTAAGTGGTTCGATAAATTATAAGATAAAAGTCCACATTTGTTATACCTATATGACAAGCAATTTATTTGTTGTTTAGCACTGCCCTCGAGAACACTAACTATTTCAAATGTTGGCCATTCGTACACAATTATCAGAGGATTATTACAATTTTCTCCTACCGCTATATGGCTCAAAACGGGATTTTTCTGTTTCAAGATATATAGTAATTATTATTTATGTAAAGTACAAAAATTATAAATATTAAATTAAACTTACAACTATGTATCCTATTCCTCCGTTACCAGCACTTTTTCTAAAACTCAATTGCCCATCATTTATATCAAACATGTTAATATAACTACCTGCAGCGTACAGAATTGTGTGGTTATCTGCTGCACATATGTTGAACATTTTAGAACAGCAATCGTAACCGAATGAATGACTTAATGTATACAATGTAAGGATTTAAATATTATACCAATACATTGGAAACTGGAATTTAATTATTCATATTAATATAATATCATCTACCACCCCTTAATTAATTAGGTATTATAAATCGTTTTCGATGATTTTTACTTAGGTATTTGTTATATTCTGGAATCAAAGTTAAACATTATTTGTTTTTGTGTAAAAAAACCTATTTGATTTTAGTAAAGGATACTGAAGTTTTAATATATTTTCATCCATCGTACATCTTTCACTTTTAATTGGTTTAGATATTAAATCACTACTTTTATAGAATGGAGTGTCATTGATTTGATTTTCATCAATTGATTCCTTAATGCTTTGTTCATACTTGATGCTTTCTATATGATGAGTCATTTTGGTAAATTCAAGATTTATTGCGCTTTATTATAATATTATGTGTTGTTAATAGATGTTACAGCCAAAAAACAAAATAGAAAAATAACAGTGTTGTTCTGTTGCTTAGCGAATAATTTATTATAGCATACATAATACATATAGTAAACATAACATTTTGAGTGCATTATATTATGATATTTTGTTTATTTTCATACTCGTGCTATTTTGTGATTTTTTTTTAGTTTCAACTCATACGAGCGTCTTGTGCCCTGATAATATGATGTGATACCTATAAATTTAAATTCATGATGATCAGATATAAAACAAAATAATAGCACGAAAAACGTAGCTTTATGTACTATTATATAGTATAATACGCGTCTATGTATAGCCATATAGAAACCGTGTGAAAATACTACGAACAATATTATTATTATCATTATCATATTGTAAATACGGCGCATTATATTATTACACGGCGATGGAGATGGGCATATTGTATAGTAATATAATATACGACAAATCGTAGCAGCTAAATATATTATATACATATAATAGGTATATGCGTACACATAGTACCATCTTACGTGTACCACATAATACGTCGTGTTTTACGATAAAAATATTACCTATATAACAATATGATACCTACCTACACACGCACACGCACACACACACACACACACTCGGTTGGACGCACATAACTTACGGAAATAACAGTAATATTATAATATATAATACGATATAATGTTCGTCGGACGGCGGCGTCGGCTTTTCGTCATCATTAATCTTACCGTTGTCAATGGACCGTTTTATATATTATTTCCACTGTACCGGGCGACGGCTATTTGTCACCCGGACGTAAGCACACACACACACTCACACACACCGATGGCTGGTCTATCGATCGGTACCTATATATTATTATGTACACGCGTCGTTAATCACGGCCAACAAAGTCACGGACGACGGTAATAATAATAATAATACGTAATATGGTTAGAACGATATACAGGCTTTCAGTCCCAGCACTATACGCCATAGTATACCGTAAAGAATACGCGTAATACTATTTAATCGTACGACATTCGGACCCGCGCCGTTGCAGTGTGCAAAGGTACGAAAATCGACGTTATATTATATTATTATAATATCATTAGGTATATTGTAACCGGTATATGGTATATGGACGAACGCGGGAAACAAGAAATCTCTCCCCTCACCCGATCGTTATTAATTATCATTTAATAACGCCCGTGTGATCGTCGCATATTGAACGCATGCGTGTAACCGACCACGCCGCAGCCGCCGTCTTAGGACTGCTGCAGAGTCCGAAAAATGTGCAACCGTTAAATGTGTGCTCCGCGGAGAAGGGTGTGGACGACGGCGTGTGATACAGCCTCACGCGAAACGTCGTAACACGCAATGCGCGTTGACTGCGTATATATATATATATACAGCTATCGATGTAATCTCATATCGCAATATTATTATTATTTACATACAGGACATGATGGACGTAATATATTATTTTCCACCACGCAATTCCACTAAACGGTTCCTCCCACACGCCTGATTCGTGTGTTAGCCGCACACTTCGCGCTGATATTGCAACATTTTTTTAACGAATAAAGTTTTAGAATGACAAGTTTTAAAAAATATGGTCGGTTTTAAGAAAATATGGTTTTAGAATAAACACATATCCTAATTCTATGTCGATTAATCATAACTTAAAGTATATGAACAACAATAATACGCGATTACCTACAACAGTTTTACATTATATGTATATAAATAAAATTATTACGATAATTGTTGGTACACAAAAATTAAAATAAAATATAATCAATTAGATTTAAAATCCTAAAGAAATAATTCACTCTTTGTCCGTTTCAGACACATTACTACTATTGTTTAGTGACAGTAAAACATGTTATAGTAATGATTTTGATTTCTAACGGAAGTTAGGGTTATGTATTTGCGTCCACTCTCCTCAAACTTTTACGGGGCACCTATTAGATGACCGCTATTCAATTACAAAGAAGGTATAATCGACACCTAAATATCTAATACAATTATACAGCACAGATACTTCACTAGTTTGTTTTGCAATTATTTTTAAAAATACTAAGACATTTATATTTTGATATCCTAAAGCACTATCTAAATTAATTTTGCTATCAGAAACTATTCACACTTAAGAGCATATAATATTATTGTGAAACCAATTAATTCATCGCCCATCTTGGAATCTAAAATGACCAACATTTTATGAACTTGATATGTTTTTCACATTTTTACACATAATATCACAACTGTATTTTAACGATATAATTTAAGTCATAAATATCGATACTTGAACGAAGTTATAACCTATTTATTATTTTTCCCCTGTCCCGCCGAATATACATATACACGGTATCAACCATAATCATACCATCGACCAAACTTTTTTGCCACAAATGTCCATAATCATTAATAATCCCATATTTTTAAGCGAATCCGAAATTTTCTCAGTATTTAGCAAATTGTTTCGGTGTATATATACTATAAATACATATATACTAAATAGCTATATTTGTAAACTGAGTATTATAATATTGTTTCGCGAAAGTGATAATTTATCATTTTTAAATTGAATACCGCCGTTTGGTGTCAACCTTTTTCTTCATGATTTATGGTCAAAAGCTTTTAAACAAATATTGTAGTGAAATATATTATCGAGGAATATTAAAAACCTGGTAAATCATCGTTAATTTTTTACGATTAAAGTTTAGAGTTAAGTGCTGCGCACTTACGAATACTATATACATATAGTGGTGGAATTATATTATATGCCGATGGAGGGCGACGGTTAAGTTCACGTTTATTTAAACGAAAATGTACTTAATTATTATTAAAATATAGTCATATAATCTGCAATATTGTATATGTGTACTGTATAGAATAGTTAAATATAACTAGTAATACACTACAAAAAAGCTTTTGAAATGTAAAAGCGCATCACGACAATTATTTTAACCAGTTGAAAGCTAGAATTTAGTAATAATAATAAAATATGATTCGTCTCGATTTAAACTACATAATATACAACCAAAGTAAAAATAAAAACCTCAATTTAGGTAAAGGTACAATTTATACTAATTATAAGGTTAGCTTAAATTTAACTAAAAAATTTATTTCAATATGTTTTCATTTATTATTATTTATTACACATAGGTAAATAACATACCTAAATAATTTTTTTTCGCTACAATTATTGTACATTAATATATATTTTTATATTATAATTACGATTATTTTACATAGTATATAACTATAAAAAAAAAACTGTTTATATATAATAAAATGTCCTTAAATATTATAATATAATAATGGCCTATTATTTGTATACGATAAAATGAATGGGTAAACGAAAAATGACTTAAGATTACAATCGCTATTATATTTAGGTAAATGTATAATAATATAATATAATTTAATAATAAATTAAAGTAATATAAAATAAAAGTAATACAGCAATTGATCACGAAAACGAACACAATTTGTCCATTATTGTTACGACATTTCAATTTTATACATCACGTATATAATATTATTATTTTATAACTATAATAGTTATTAATTACGATGTATCGTTACATGTTTTGATTAAATTCAGAAATTTAAAATTATTATTGTAATTGTTATATTTTAGTTGATTTAAATGTCCAGTCTATAGAAGAATTGAGCTATAATAATGTTACGGGAATTGTATTGTTATAATATTTATATATTATACTTAATATATTTTATAGTTAATTTTGATTTTTATCTCATACTCATACTCATACTTATCTATACTGATATCGTTTTTGACTTAAATTCAAACTAAAGGATTAATCTTTGGATCGGGATCTATATTTATTATTTACTCGTAAGGTAATATATATATATACCTAGTGAATAGGTACAAAGCAAACATTTTACATTATTTATTAATATTGTGTAATGTGTATAAGTTACAAGTAATACGAAACTGTCACGAGTTATGCATTTTATTTATTTTTACTTGTTTAATTCGGTCGGTTAGTATAAATTTTTTTCTGTTTAAAATAAGATAATTAAAAAAATCACGAAATTCAGTTTCCGGACACGATCAGTTTGACGTGCAAAATCGGAAGTTTCTGGCGTTCGATTTGGCCGTCAATCGCGGTTCGTTGACCGTCTATAGCCAAGTGATATTTGCCAGGTTTCCTGGGAATACGTCGGAAGTGCAACCCCCAAATTCCTTTAGAGTTACGTTTTATCCGGAACTTGTTAGTCGAGTCACCGGTCGGCACCACGAAGTAATTGTAATTTTCCTGGAAATGAAAACGTTCGGTGTAAATATTTCAAGGAATAAACTGAAACAGAGTTTATCAAAGTGCTTTGCGGTAAAGTTATCAGATGCTCGCATGGGATCTATTAATTCACTATGTCGCGGTCGGTGTCGCAGATATCATTCAGATATACCAAAATATTGTCATTCACGTGGTGCATCCATTGGCATATTTGCAGGTACCGCAAGCCCTGACATCGTCCACAATGACACATACAGAACGCATCTTACGACTTGGAAAATTTTTCCGACCACGTTCGTTATTATTATTATATATCATATTGCTCGACATGATTATAAGAGCCGTCATTATAAGGCTGAGGTAGCCGGCTATTTTTTTTAAGGGGAAAAATGTAGGTAATTTTTACTTACACCGGAAATTGTTTTAGAATAGGTTGTTGTTTCTAACCGTATGGAAAATCTGATCGAACAATTTCAACGATAAAAAACAGCTTTACAAGGAAAACAATCACGTCTCATAGAAATTGTCATATTTTAATAATTGTTTTTATTATTTGAAAGTAGAAAACTCTATTTTGTACTAACTGTAATCGTCGCAAACAATTTTCAGAGGTTATTTTTATCAACATTTTTACGACTAGCGTATGATATAATAATTTAATTACGCTAAGAAAATTAAGTCTTTTGACACTCACTTTGACAGCCGGAAGCAGTTTCAAAATCCGTGTGTTCCGTTTAGCGTCAGACATTCTCATTCTGATGGTCTTGTGCGCTCCGTCGTCCCGGTGGTGCCTATATCTGTGTATCTTCTGTAAAACAGTCGAAAAATCGTTATTGTTGATATTTATAATTAATCAACGATGACTATATCGTGATTAGGAAGTGAAATTTGTTTTATAATTTTAACGAAAATCATTTTGTGAAAATTTACCATTACGCGATCATTGTTTTTGTCCGACGTCATGACTTCTGTTGATACGTTTGTCGTCCTCCTATGACGAAGTCTTCCATCTCCATTTATCTGCGTATGCATCATAATACACATTTATAAGTGCATTAAAAATACACATAGATATTCATTTATAATAATATATACATATAGGTGCAAAGTAATTAGTAATTATAACCAGTCGCATTTATTTTTTAAATTTAATAATTTAGAAACAAAAATAATGATTTCGTAGGTATTAATTATAAATCTATTTAACTCTATTATTGAAATTTTTTTACAAGATAACCCACAATATGTTAATAAATTCAAATTCTGAAACCAAAATATTTTTCTAAAAATCGTTGTTTAAAAATAATAATCAATGAATAAAGAATATTCGACAATACACTAATTTAACAATCTTTAAAAAGCATTTTTGAAAAATTAAAAATAAGAAAAAACTCAAAAAATTGCTAACTAAAAATACTTATAGAACAGTCACCAATACAAAAACATATTATATGTTAAATCACGAAGATTAGCTGATGTATTTAGTCGTTCAGAATGATTAAATGATCTCTTTGCAGTGTGTAGGTATATATATATACGAGTATAAAATATGTAATTGAAACGTTTTATATAATAATAAGTTGATAATATTATTAGCTTACCTTGCACGAGAAGCAGCCTTCGGTCGATATTATTTTTCCACCCGAACTTTTTGGATATAACTCCGGTTCAATGGGAAACGTCGGAATGTCTCCCAGATCTGGTGGTCCAATGTGCGAGCCACTGGTCAGTGGACTTATGGTCGACAAACAATGACCCTGCAATAGTTGCGTCACTTCAGTTTTCAATAGAAGAGTGCAAAAGTTTTGATCGGCCCAAACAGGTAAGAAAAAAAACATCTCGCAACCATATATTATATCTACTTACGTTTTTATCAAATTACCATTTCCACCTCACATATTTCTTATTTTATAATTTAAATATTTTTACTTTAATTTTTATAATTTTATTCCTCTTACTAACTAGATAACAACATTATTTGCAAGGTATATATTTTTCATTGAATTCAAATAATTTAAAATACTTAAATAACTTAATAATTATTTATAATTTAACAAATAGTTAAATAACATTTTTTGCTATTATAGCCTATAGGAATCGAATTTTATAAAAATTGTAATATTAACCATTTTTTCAAATTATCTTTAATTTATCTACTTAAATATAAAATATTTACGAGTTGAGACCCAAAATTTGACAGCACTATCGAAAAGACCAACTAGAAAAAACATTTATTGTCTGGTGAACTTTTAGACAAAGAACATTTCAATAAGTTGTGCATGGAAAAATTAGAAAAATCAAATAATAAACCATCTAATGATGAAGTGGTCGAAGTTTCTTCAAACGACTATACATTTTTTGACGTAAATGATAACATTGCCTATAATTTGGGTGGTAATTTGAGTATTCCCGTTTAATAACAATTTATCATACCCGTGGGTAACCAGGTTACGGATAATTTTATATGTAAAATATTAGCCATGGTATTCATCGGCAATCATAATTTTTTTTTGTTTTTATTAATAAAGGTTTATTATGTAGTTTGTCCACATTTTGAACAACGTAACAGAAAACCATAAAAATCTGTGGAGTATACTATTGAGTATTGAGTACTATTGAGTACATGCACACATACCTGACCAATCCGCTGGTAGCCCGATGGACATCCACAAGAGAAACCACTCTGTCCGTGTGGAGTACAGCCGAATGCGCAAGGACTACCATAGCATCCTACGCCACTGCCGCCACCACCACCAATACCGCCGTGCTATGAACAAAACATATTGATATATTAATCGATAATCATATTGTACGTGCAACTTTTTATACGATAAAAGTTTAGATTAAGTTTTAGTTTACTTACTGAGTTTACGGCTATTCGATCGCGTATAAAAACAAATAAATAATATTATATTATATTATTAAACGATACGTGTAAGAGCTGACTTATAGACATGACAATTAGAAGATTCGAGAATACATAAGTCTAATATTCGGGTGTAATCATTAAAATTTACAGTCACCTGGTATTAAAATTCGGTTTTACTATAAAGTTAAAGGGCACAATTTTTAAGCCCGAGACAGTGTACTATACAATTTATAATGGTAACCTATAAATGCCAGACTAGGAGGATTAACCTAAAAAAAACCCACACTATGATATAGGTACAATATGTCAATATAGTTACCAATAATAATTTTGTCAAAACCGTCAAAAAATGTGCGGCACGAGAATATTTGTACAAGATTTTGATTAAAAAACAGAGTAATCGCGTATCGTTATCGAGTAAAACATGTAAATCGTGAAATCGTTAACACTTTACTTCGAATTCAAATATGTAATACAAACATAAATCATACCTGTGACAACGACGGTCGACCGTTACATCCTTGTAATGTACCGTACTGAGGGTCGTAAATCTGCCCGTTGGCGCACACACATTGGTAGCCGCCGGGCGTGTTGATGCAGTTAAGGTTAGAGTCACACGGCGAGTCAAGACACTCGTTGATGTCCACGCACTCTCCGCGATAACCCGACTTCCGGAAACCCTTTGGACATCCACAGCTGTTACCGTTCGCGCCGGAAGTACCGTTTTGAGCACTCTAAATTCGAACAAAAATTTGATATCAAATAATATAATACAATAGGTACGATCAAAAAATTCCAATTGATATATAATATGTATACACATATAATCAACAATTCGATGTGAACTGACCGTATTTCACATTCATTTACCGCATTTATACAACTGTCGACGGCCAATCAATTTTAAGAATATTAATAAGCACACAACTACCGTATTGGTCATTTGACGAAATTGTTGATGTGACTTACTATACATACTAATAATAGTGTTAGTTGGCGCCAGCTGAACAGAAGCATTTAATAAATGTGTTTAACTTTGCGTGCACGACTCGAATACTTGCCGAATAGTTTAATAGATTACCAATTGCAAAAACTGTGATTCGAAATAATCTTCAAATGGACAACATGCTTAAACAGTTATTTGCAATAGGTACATAAATTATTAAGAAACATCAAATACTTATTTATGTATAATCTCCGTACTATTGTGAACTACACCTGTTGGGCTCGAGCGACGGGAATATAAATTCCGAAATTCGTTTCTTTTACATCTCCAAGCGGTCCTATATTAACCTAACCGATTATTGTAACATTTGTAACCCCGATAGATAATATTATTTGGACGGTTTACGCGCCTATTAAGGTATAGATTTTTCATATAAAGGTGTACGAATAGATACAATATAATAAATAATATAATAATATAATAAATACGATGATAACTAGATGATAGGTAAATAATTACGATTGTTATAATATTTATAATAATTTTATAAAATAAAAACAAAACGGAAAAAAATTGGTGGTTACCTGTTGATCATGACACCCGTTGTTGTTGTTATTGTTGATGTTGTTGTTGTTGTTGTAGTTATTGTTGTTGTTACCGGGAACGTTTAGGTTGCAGTCGAGTCCAAAGCACTCGTTCTGTTGATTTTTTGATTGTAATTGCTTTGGATCCACACAACGAGTACCGGTGCTGTCGAGTTTGTATTGCTTCGGACACAGACACCTGTAACTTCCTAACGTGTTGACACAATTTCCCGGCGCTGGACACAGGTTGGTTTCTTGCCGGCACTCGTCGATGTCTATACGTGAACAAATTAATCGTAAAATAATAATAATATAGTAGATAATAAACTATCAGATATTATATTATAGTATATAGATAGTTATATAAGTACAGGTAAGTACAATTATTGTTGACGTAGATATTTAATAGAATAAAATAATTATGTTATATAATATAAATATTTTGGTTAATTTGTAAACTTTCTTTTTAACTTTAGGAATAACCACTTACTGTATTAAACGTAATCCGATGTAACTATATTTTAGTCTTTAGCTAACTAACATATTATATCTAATATAATTTATAATTATAGTAAAATTAGTAATCATTACAATATATCCACAACTGACACATGTTGTTGCCTATTACTACTAAATACTAAAAACACATTTTAACTTTAGAAACATGAACATTTCACATTTTTAATTAATTATAATTTATTTTATTATTACAAAAACCAATAAAATATTAAAAGTTCATATTATTCGAAGAAAACTGTATATACGAGCGCTATCTAGTGGATTATAACATCTACAAACAACTATCACAATATTCAACGAAACCATTTCGTTAGATTTCAGCACATAATACTGTTTTTTACCGTACAATATTTTGTAATATTTTATTGAAAATAATATAGTTAAATAGGAGGCTCATTTATTTTATTTCATACTATATTAATTATTTTTTAGATTACGAATTAATTAAAGATAAAGTATCATAATTTATATTTTAAATATTATTACAAATATCGTTATTTTACGAATTTAATTGATTACTTATCGCGGTAATTTTTTGGTTGTTTGATAAAGCTCAAAAAAAAAAAAATTTAAAATTGGTAGTAAAATTGATGGTAATTGGTCGAATAAGTAAACTAATAAATGTTGTTCGTTTTTAACTGTATATATATACATTAGTATTAAAAGCATTATTTTATATACTTCTTTATATAAAAAAATTAAAATCATTTTAACAAAAATGTATATCACGGTAATAAAAATAATTGTCCCAAACGAACATAATACGGTTAGTCATAGACTAACTTAAGATTCCGACACAGTCGACAAATTATTTTTAAAGTTAAAACACGACTACGTTACATATGTCATACATAGACACTTATTACCTAGTGATGGATTAGTTGACTCGAAAAGACTCTATTTTTAACGAAAGTACGTTCCAAACGTGGGCAAGTAAAACATAACAATATATTACATGGTGGTATGAGTACCTGCACAGTGATCTCCGGTCTGTCGGTAGCCCGGTTGGCACCCGCACTTGTACGACCCATGAGTGTTGATACACAACTGTTGACAAATGTGTTGGCCAGTAGTGCACTCGTCCAAGTCTCGACAAGTGGTGTTGTCGGGATTCAACACGAATCCGGCGGGACAGCCGCACGCGTAGCCGCCTTCCAGATTCTGACACGACATTTCGCACGGGGACGGATTCAACAGGCATTCGTTTACATCTGCGACACATACATATTTTATAAACGTTGTTACAATTTACACGTAGGCCAAAACCTAAGTCCAAACAGGACATGCGCACGAAAAATAATCGCTAACCAAACCGTTGTTAGTCTCGCTAAGACGACGACGGGTTTTTGCTTACCGTTGCAATGCGTTCCGGTGTGATCGACTTTGAACGCCTTGTTACAACTGCACCTGTACGATCCCAGCGTGTTTATACACCTACCGTTGGCGCACAAGTCTGGTAAAGTCTCACATTCGTTTATGTCTGTAACATATATATGAATTGGATTTATAGAGCGCATAATAATATCATAGAAGTATACAGCGATGGCTGCCATATATTGTATAATTAATTATTATATGCATTAAATCATCTAGTCGAGTTCATTAAATTATTTAAGACGTGTTAAATTAATACAGAAAAAATTAAAAATGCGAGTAAATCGGAATACATTGCCTTATATTTTTGTCGTCTTCGCTAGCCTGACTTTGTGTATAATAATATTATAATCAGCAAGATACAATATTTTAATAGTTTAATTTCGATGTTCTCCTTTGCTTGTGCTTTATTGAGCCGAAATTCATAGGTATATGAGAAACGTAATTTCAAAGTATTTATTTAAATTAATTTTCAGTGAAAAAAGAAACGTATATTGTTAAAAATGAAAAGTGAAACATTTTAACGTAATATATTGTCAATCCGTCGATGATCAGCTAATATTATGTACCATAACCACCGTGTCACCACTCACCTTGACCATCGATCGTGTAACCTGATTCCAAGCACAGTTGTCTGAACGAATCCGAAGACGGAGACGGACACGGTTGACACTGAGGTCCCCAGGCGGCGGCCATCGAACAGCAGCAGTCGGCTTTCGTCACGGATCTGTAAGCCACGGCGCCCGTGATGTTTCCGCTACCACCACCGCCGTGATTGATACACCTGCCGTTCAGCAAATGTCTGTAGCAAAATCCGACTCTAGAATCTTATACACGGAATCGAAATGTTATTAATCGATCCAACACATTTTAACCGTGTCACGGGTAAAGGACAATGTTATTATTATTACTATGCAGGTTGATTCACCAATTATTATTATTTTATCTTTAACCATACCCATTTTAATTTTTTAATAATATATTATATTTATATAAACATGAAATATATAAATGATGTATGTCAAACAGTTCATATTTAGTACATTACTGAATCATTAGGAATGAATAATACTATATAGTAGGTAATATACTAAATACTCATTAGAGTCGTAAAGTCTATAAGTATTACTAGTAAAACTTAATCGTTCAGAAAATCTTTTGAAATTGGCAAAAAAAAAAATTTTAATATTTGATAAACAATTTTGTAGAAAATTGGGCACATACAACACTTTTCAATTAAAAATAAAGTATTTAACAAGGTGTCTAAAATGGTACAATAATGGATTCGATAACTCAGAATTTGAATAAAAATTAAAAGGTAAAACCGTGGCAAACATATGCTATTGCAGGCCGCAGGTGAATCGTCCCGTATAATATAATGTAGGTAAGTACACTATAAATTGCATTCAGGTATATAATATTGTTCTGTCGTTGCGGCAATCACTCACCTATGCACTGCTTTCCGTCGTAACTGGTCTTGAACCCATCGAAGCAATCGCATTTGTACGAGCCCGGCAGGTTGACGCAATATCCGTTTTGACACGCGTTCGCGTTTTCGGCACACTCGTTGATGTCTCTACACTCGTCCGTGCCGACTTGGACGTAACCCTCGGGACAGATACAAGCAAAAGACCCGATCAGGTTCTTGCACGCGAATTTACAATTGTTTGCTGGCGTCAAGCACTCGTCGACGTCTAAAACAATATATCGTTAGTTATTTTTAAATTTAATGTTATATAGTGTTGTTTTTGGATTTTTGATAAAATAGGATGTTTCGTTATAAATCGTGATTTGCAAACCGTTGAATAGTAGTTTACAAAATAAATCGAAAAGACGGCATACCTACGCGTTATTATAAGTAGATACGACACGTAATACAGAGTACCTATATAAATTATTTTTATTATATATACCTTGACAGTGTCTACCGTCTGGTGCAAGGGCGTATCCGTACGGACATATGCACCTAAACGATCCGGGAACGTTGTGACAACGGAAGGCGCACTGATTGGACATTTCCAGACACTCGTTGACGTCTTCGCAGACCTTTTGGGAAGAAAAAAATCATATATCTTCGTATATTTGCGAATTTGCGCGCGAAAGGTCGTAAAAAACCGTTTGGTTTACCTGCGTCGGTCCCGGCGCAAATCCGTCGGCGCAGATACATTCAAAGCCACCTTGCAAGTTCGTGCACGTCCCGTTCCCGCAAATGTTTACGTTGATCTTGCACTCGTTCTCGTCTACGCATTTTTTCCCAGTTGAATCCAAAACGTAGCCGGCCGGGCACTCGCACCGGTAAGATCCGTCCGTGTTTATGCATTCACCGCCGTCGCACGGGTTCGTCATGAAATCGCATTCGTTCAGGTCTTCGCCCTTGTCTCCGCGGCCGACACCCTCCGGGCACAGTTTCGCGAACGAATCTACGCGACAGATGATAAAATTAAAAAACACGTACGCGTGAAAAAAAAAATGTTAATAATATATTATGATATCATATTAAAGTAAGATAACTATTTGTCTTTACCGCTTCCTGGTTTCGGGCAAGCCGTGCACAACTTCCCCCAACCGCCTCCCATCGAACAACAACATTCCTTCTCCGTGATTCTCTGCTTTCTTGGAGCCAAACAGTTACCTGCGGGACGATATACAGTATAATATAATGTTACGTATTATTTTTAAATGATAAATGCAGTCAGACTGAAAACTATTGGAACTGCGAAATGGGATATTTCGAAAAAAAATATGTAAACGATATTATTAGAGTCATTATTTCAACATTTATAGTTTTTTTTTACCAAAGCAAAATACTTAAAACGTGTGGGGCACATTTCAGATGATGCAGTTTGAACAACATCTCGATGAATGAAATCAATAAAATATTATACTAACCGGACATAAATTTATCATAACAGTGGTCTTGTCTGGTGTCTATACATTTCATGCCGTTGGAGCTAAGAACGAAACCCTCGGGACAGTCACATATAACGCCGCCGTCTGTGTTCATACAAGTACCTCCGTCGCATATACCTGGCATTTCTTGACATTCGTTTATGTCTTGAATAGAAAAAAAATAACGCAATAAATATAACATATAGATAGTTGTTGTTACTTGTCGGAATAAAAAAATAAAAACGTAAATAGGTATATATTATAGTACTAACCGAGACACGAGTTTTTAGCAGCCGATAAGCGGTATCCGGGTGGACAGGTGCATAAAAACGATCCCATCAGATTTTGACATCTCCCCGGCTGGGGACAAGTGTCCGGTATCTGAAATAATTTCGATTTCACTATAGATCGATTATTTCAACATAGATTTAAGTTCACTAAGAAATAGATCCCATACAAATAATATGTATATTAACGTCATAAATTATAATTGGAGACGGTCAAAATTCTTATGTGAACTCTATCAACTTCATTAGCAGCTACAATCGATTTAATTTAAAAATCAGAACTCCAAAATAAATTATAATATTATCATTACACTATCACTTCTTTTTACTATTCTTTTTTTTCAAATTATGTAAATAATATAATATAATAAATGTTAAGTAGGTTTACCCGGCACGCTGCTGTGATAATTTAATATGTAATATAGTGTTGTATGTATAATTAGTATGTAAATTATACACTATATCTACCAGTGTAGTAAAAAAGTAGTATACTAATACAGTAATACACTATAATAACAACAATATTATACACGTGGAAAATCTCGATTCTGATATTAAATTCTACTATAGACTTAATAGTATCAGTGGTGTGCTGAAGAATCGAATAAAATAGTATCACCCATTTCTATTGATTATAATTCAGTTAATTTACTATTGATGGACATTTTATCATATCGAGTACACTTCACACATCAGTGTGTAACTATAATGACAGATTAACACACGTTGTATAAATATTAGGAGCTATTATGACTCACAACACTTAAGTAGATTAATTCTTGGAAAATAATTACCTCGGTACATTCATCAATATCCCTGCAATGTTGACCGTCGGTGGAAAGTACATACCCGGAAGTGCATTCACAGCTGAACCCGCCTATAGTATTCCTACATCGACCGTTTCTGCACAGGAACGGCATCATTCTACACTCGTCCACATCTGTATGAAAATAAAAAATATTTACACAGTGAAAACAGAATAATATATTCATTATAATTTATTTTTCTTTTGTTCAAAAATCGTTGACATTTTTTATATTTTTTATCGTCATGTATATTATCAGGTTAAAATTATATTTTTTATACACTGATTTTTACGTCGAAACGTTTGGATCTTAATCGCGTAATATCAAATATCTAAAAATATGATTTATGACATTTCCATTGCGATTTACTGCAGTCCCATTAGTCCCAATTAATATATTTTATGCCTATGTCGAACATCAAACGTACACATATGATAATATATTATAATTCAACTACTTCAATCAAGTCAAGTACATTAATCATTGTCACAGTATCATTATCATCGCGTTTAGATGTTTACCTATGCAATCGTTATTATGACTGAGTTTGAATCCGTCGAAGCAGCTGCACTTGAACGATCCCACGGTGTTGAGACAAGTGCCGTTGTTGCACACGTTCTGGTGGCGGCTACACTCGTCTACGTCAACGCACGTGTCGCGAGCTGCCGTCAGCGCATACCCGTTGTGACAGATACACTGAAAACTACCGTCCAGGTTCGTGCATTCGCCATCTCGACATATTCCATCTCGCTCGTAGCACTCGTCGACGTCTGTTTAAGCATCGAGTTGTCATTATATTATATTTATTTTTCGATTTTTTCGAGCTGTCCGGACACACCACCGGCGGCGGACGCAACGACTTACCCACACACTCTCTAGCGGTGGACCCGAGCTTATACCCTTCGGGACACTGACATTCGAACGAACCGGGCGTGTTGACGCACTGCGAGATGCCCCGGCACGGAGCTGGTATACGCAGACATTCGTTGTCGTCTGAAAAAAAAAATTGTCCATATCAGCGACACAGAAAACCACCACGAGCTCTCGTGACGCATTCGCACCGATGCATTGATGGGAGTTGGCGTCGTAAACGTATCCGCCGTCGCACGAACAGTGGAAGCTTCCGGGCGTGTTGACGCATGTTCCGTGGTTGCACATGTTCGGCATCAGTGTGCACTCGTCGATTTCTTCGGTTCGGTTGGTCATCGGGTTCATGATCAAGCCCGGTCTTGACCCACATAAGAGTAAGTATTCCTCTTGAAAAAGCAGAAAAAAAAACAATAATGTTACGAAATTCCAAAGACGATCGTCGACTTTCGACTTTAGTCGACATGATAATATATACAACATGCTGTTAATACAACAAAATAATCTAGTTGAATTATACCTACGACCTACGTGTAACAATAGTATGACTAGGAAGGTATATAAAGTAATTGTTGCTATTTAAAATAGAGGTTTTATTTAATCGTTTACTGTTCACACTTAACCTAAGTGAAAATCATCATCAACTCTTACTTTGTTAGCATACACAAAAATATTGATTATTTAATTTAACAACAAATTTTAAATGTAATTTAAAAATTTAAAATACCAACATTTGTTTAACTGCTTACGAGTATAATAGTTTAATAAAATTAGATGTACCATTAAAGTTTTTTTATTTAATTAATGGACTAAGTTAAGACCAATAGTCTCATTACTTTTAACTTGAACTATACAAAAACTACGATTGTGTAATGTTCACATAAATGTAGTCATATAGAATCAATTGAAGTGTTCAATATTTACATTTTTTTGGTTAATATTTTTAAATTACAATTTTAAACTCTAGATAAAAATACTATATAATTATTTAATGTGTATGTTTATCAACAAATATATAATTAGCTAGTCGATTTATATCGATTGAGTTTATAACACAAACGCCTTACTAAACGATGAAGTATAAAGTTGAAAAAAGTTCTTAGAGTAGTAATAACATGTAAGTTTCAAAGTTAAAACAGGTGGGTGAAATGTGCAAGGATAAAACCGCGACGAGACACCCGTGTAAAACTTACTGGTACTGGACGCCGGACAAGGTTGACACGGCAATCCCCAGGCTTGGCCCATCGAACAACAACAGATCATTCGAGTCTGGCTATTGGACATGGGCACGGAACACTGACCGTTCGTGTAGTTCAAAAAACAGTTGTCTTTTCGCATGTCCACACACTCCTCTGTAAAAACAATAATAATCGATTAATAATCACAACCGAATAAAATAATAATCAAAAGGCCGTGCGTTTATTTCTGTTACGGTGCGGGACGTGTCTGAAAGATATTCGTATATATTAAATAGGCACATGATATAATATGTGAAGAAGTTAAATGAGATTTCCGCACAGAATCGTCAACTCGTCCAGATTAACCTCATACAGCTAAATAGTAAATACGAGTAATCTTAATAGACGTAACTAGTCCTTTAAGTTAGGAGGGGGGGGGGCAAAAGTCCTTAAAATGTTTTATAGCAAATTTTTTTTAATTTGATTATTATTTATTGTTTCTATTGGTATTTACAGCTGATTTGAATTATTATTCGTTTATATGAAACATTATATTTTGTTATATTGTAGTCAAAAATAAAGTTAATAGTTACTAATAAAGTAATAAATATAACTAATTAATATGTTTATATGCACATACGTCTACCCAAAAATTGTGGGGGGGTCTGAAGACCACCCAAGCCCCCCCCCCTAGTTACGCCTATGATAATTGGAATAATACGTAATAGAATAAATAATGATTAAGGAAATTCAACATATGTAGTCTATATAATTGTATCCCCCGAGTCATAAGATCGGATGATATTTTAATAGTATTATGGCAACGGTTGCGCGTTACGCTATACGTACTTCCGTTAGGCAGCAGCATGTATCCGTCCGGGCAAACGCAACGATATGTGCCGACTTCGTTCACGCAATAACCCACGCCGCAAACGTCCGGGTTCTCGTCACACTCGTTCACGTCTAAAAAGGCACGGACAAAGGCGAAAAAACGGTATTACTATACGAGTGCACACGGTGTCCGATCAGCGTGTGCTTCTTACGTTACCATAACAGAATGTGCTGGTGTTGTCCAGACGGTAACCCTCGTTGCACGAACACATGTAACTGCCGAACGTGTTGGTGCAGTGGCCGTTTGTGCACAGGTTGTCGTGTTCCTCGCACTCGTTGACGTCTTCGAGTATCACCTTTACCGTCGGATTGCAGTGTTATAACGATTAACGAATAAGGTATATTTGATATTATGATTTACCGTGGTCGGGTTGGGCCTGTACCCCGTTCCTCCGGGACAGAGAGTCTTGTATTCTTCTGTTTCGACTTGTGGACACGATTCACATCTGGAGCCCCAGGCCTTACCTACAGAACAGCAGCACGTGGCTTTCGACACGGCCGATCCCATCTCGTGATGGCAAATCCTCTGACCACCACGATCTTCCACATCCATATAGCACCGTCCTTCCCTCTTATCTACGGTTTTGGCACAAAAATATTTTGGTTAGTATATCCTATTCAATGTAATCAAACATTTATTCTAAAACATCGACCTTAGAACGGCATCGGAATAGTCCCTAATAGCCAATAGGTATTTACACATTGATATTTTAATACTATATAGGTACTTGTAATACTAAAATTATCAGTAAATACGTTTTAGAGTTTTACGATATTTAAGGCGGACAACAATATTACAAACCGACACACGCGTTTCCGGCTGGAACTAGTTGATAATTTGGCGGGCATTTGCATGTGTAATTGCCTTCGTTATTGATACATTCGCCGTACAGACATGCCTGGGGACTTTCACACTCATTTATATCCGTGCAATTTCCTATACGACATGATTTTTTATAAAATTTAATGTACTCAATAAAATTTAAATTGAAAAAAAAAATTGAAATGAAACGTTACCTCCCGTATTGTCCAATTGATATCCTCCACTACACTCACATCTGAACGTTCCAAATATGTTTTCACAAGTACCATACACACACAGGTTATTAAACATATGACATTCATTTATATCTGTTGAAAAAAGTTTATTTATTTTCTATAATAATTAGGAAATAAGGCAATGTATGTAAGAATCTAAGACATAACAGTACAGGTTTTTTTTTTCGTGGTTGCTGTAATATTGAAAATGTATTAATCATTATTTTTGCAATAAATTATATTGTGTACATTTTAAATTAAATTCAAATATTTTTGTCAGAATATTATTAAAGTACTCAAAATATTTTTGGAATAACTACTTATTTCAGTGATATTTTGTGTTTTTAATACTTTGATAATTTATTTATATTTAATACCCTCATCAATGAATAAATTAATAAACTAACATATACATTTATATCTTTATGGTTTTCTTTAAAATAACAATAATATTTAATATATAGAAAATGTATAGAAATTTTAAAGAAAATCACATGACTATAATATAATAAACATAATTATTAACTAATATACTAGAAAGAAATACGATAATTGTTAATTGGCAAGTCCAAACAACTTCTTTCGGTACTGGGTACTGTTTATAATAAATAAACCAATATATTTTACCAGATTTAGCAATTTAAAATGCTTAAAAAAATAACAAAATATATATCCATTTAAAAAATAGTGTTGTCCCGAAGCATTCGAATAAAATAAATTCCAAGTACTAGTTATTTGAAAGCAAACATTAAAAAAAAAATATTTTAGTACAAAAGTAGGTTATCAAGCTCTTATTACCATTACAAGATCTTTCATTTTTATCATCTGGATTAATAAATCCCATTTCACATTCGCATCTGAACGATCCTGGATAATTTAAACAATGACCGTTTTCACATAGAGTTGAATCTTCAGTACATTCATCAATGTCTATACACGAGTAGCCATCCCCACGGAATCCATCATCACACACACACTAAAATTAATAATTAGTAATTTATTTTTGAGTACGAACTGATACAATTTTTAACCTTTTTTTTTATAAATTAATATTTTAGATTCTGTAGAGCAATGCTGTGGACTTCTTATCTGGAGTTATAATTAAAATATTTTTTAATATTTAATATTAAATATTTTACCTTAAACGAGCCTTCTTCGTTTATACATTGTGCATTTTGGTCACAACCCCCGTTGTTAGTTAAACACTCGTTGATATCCATACAGTTGTATCCATTGCCGGTAAAACCATCTTGACACCGGCAGCTATAGGAACCCTACAAGATATTATATACATTAATAATAGCGTATGAGGATTATATAAGTATTAATAATTTTTTTACTCATAAATTTTTTTTTTATCTATTAACACAATATCAAAAATAATTAAAAATACGATTTTTATCTTTTATGTCATACATTTATAAATTACTAATTTCAACAAAATAATTATTTATTTATTTATTTATTTTACAAACCCAATACCATGATGATTAAATACTGTATTATTGTTATTATTATTACCGGATGGTTAATACATGCTGCATTTAAATCACATCTATGGGTACCCATCTCGCATTCGTCTTCATCGGTACAGGCAGGTCCGGAGTCCAATTTAGCTGAATATCCTTCTTCGCAACGACAAGTAAATGACCCAATAGTGTTACTACAAGCTCCATTTCCACACACGTCCTTACCGTTACATTCATTAATATCTATTCAAAAATAATATCACATATTTTTTATTGTACATAATATATTTTATTATTTTTTTTTAAGGAAATGAAGTCAAATAGATCTAAAGTGTTTACCTATACACGAAGAACCATCAGCTCCTTTGAGTAAACCATCTGAACAAGAGCACAGAAAACTGCCTATCGTGTTGTTGCATTGGCCACCGTTACAAATTCTAGGATTTTCTTCGCATTCGTTTACATCTACACACGTTCGTTTGTCAGCTAACAAATTAAATCCGGCCCTATGCAATAAACAGGTTGTATCAAAAAAATAAACATGATTATTATAATACATACTTGCACGTGCACATATAACTGCCCGGGACATTGATACATATGGACGAACATCCACCATTATTTATCTCACACTCGTCAATATCTAATAAAAAATAATATAAAAAAAATTGTGTGGAGTAAAACAAATGAAAGAGAATTAAAATGTATAGTTGTTAATGTTTTCAACAATATTGTATTTAATCTAAGTATTTAATAAATAAATTTGAACATGCTACTAGTATAACATTTAGTAGAGATTTAAAAAATAGTTCTTAATACGTAGTAAATTAATGAGTTTAAAATTCATAATTTTAGTTACCTTCACAATAAAACTTTTGGTCTGTTTGCCTGTAGCCATCGTCACATACGCACTGGTACGTTCCCATCATGTTCTCGCAAACGCCATTAGAACAGATTCCACTAGTTCTTGAACATTCATCGATATCTACATTAATACACAACCCAAAATCAATAGTGTTCTTCGGTAGGTGTCTATTAAATTAACGTGTATATTTCTAACGCACCTTTACAGCTTTGTTTGTCGGCTGATAGTTCATGTCCAGCAGGGCATTCACACCTATAACTGCCTGGCGTGTTTTGACACGTACCGCCACGACATAGTCCAGGCGTTCTTTCACATTCATCGATATCTAACATTTTAATAATTACAAACATTTTATTTTAAGAGCAGTTTCATATATTGCCAGTATTATTTATAGACGCTAATATCAAACAATTACCCATGCAAACTTGCATCAGTTGAGATGTTTCATAACCGTCCTTACACTTGCACACAAAACTTCCGGGTATGTTTTGACACTCTCCGTCGCCACAAACGCCGTGCATGATATTGCATTCATCGATATCTAAACAGTCACGATTTTAATCAAATTAAACGTGAATTGGCAAAAAAAGACAAAATAAATTTTCGTACCAACACAACGGATTCCAGATTCGTCCAAAGTGTATCCTTGACTACATTTACACGTAAAACCTCCCATGGTGTTCTTGCACCGGCCGTTACTGCATATACCAGGAAACTCAATACATTCGTTGATATCTTTGCGATCGATAAAACCGGGTCCCTATAGAGGTTGAAATGTATACGTAATTGGACAGCAGTAAATAACAGAATATTATTACTTACTTTCGGACATAACTCGGTGAAAGCAGGAGTACCGCGTCGAGGACAAGTTTCACTCCTACCGAGAGATCCTTCTATACCTCCGCCCCAAGCTTTTCCTATAGTAGAACAACAGCAAATGCATTTCGGATAAATTCCGTCTAACGGATTAACACCAGAACCGTGCTTAAAATCTGTGTAGCACTTTTCTTCACGTACGTCCAAACAGACAGTTCCTGTACAAAAATAAATTTTTTTCAAAAATGATTCAATATTTTATTTGTTTGGACTTCCTTACCAGTAGTATCTAATGTCAAACCAGGGGGACACACACAAGTAAACGATCCTTCTGTGTTGACGCAAGTACCTCCACCTCTACAAATTCCCGGGCTCAGTTCGCATTCATTTATATCTCGGCATATTTTACCTACAGACTAAAAAACGTCATATTATATAAAAAATATGTCAATAATAAAAATTAAAAATAACGATTAAAATACATTACCACATATCCTTTATTACATTCGCCGCCACAGTCTTCTGGCTTACAAGGTTCACACGGACTACCCCAAGCCAGCCCAATCGAACAACAACAGTCAGATTTCAAGGTGAGTTGCATGAGGTTGTTCTCACACCTACCGCCAGTTAAACGGGTCCAACACGAACCACGACGATTGTCTACATAGGTATAAAATGATAATTAAAAATTAATACCGTTTCTGTGGTTTTATATTATACGTTATACTCGTAATAATATTATTTCATCATAATTTTTTAATTACCTAAACAAACTCGTCCGGTACTATCTAAAATGGTACCAGGTGGACATTCGCATTCAAAAGAACCAACCGTGTTAATGCATTGACCCGCTACGCATGCGTTAAGACCGAGTTCGTCGCACTCGTCTACATCCTGACATGATTGACTTTCAGAGTTCAATACGGTTCCCACGGGACACGTACACTAAAAAAAAATATTATGCGTATTATGAAAGAGGTTATGTCAGGTAAATTAATGCCAAATTAAATAAGTGTTTATATGTTTAGGTACTTGAAAACTTCCTGGCGTGTTACGGCACTGACCACCATTGCATATTGTGTCGTCCATTTCGCACTCGTTGATATCTTTACAAGTCTTACCCGTGTCGTCCACCTCGTAACCGGAATTGCATATACACCGATAGTTTCCTATGGTGTTTTCACAAGCACCGTTGGAACACACGGCTGGGTTTTGAGCGCATTCGTTTATGTCTGAAACAAAATTGTTACATGTCTTTAAATCTCCGCAACGTGGACAAACAATATGGAAAATACAAACCATCGCCGTTGTACGTCATCCCGAAACCTTGAGGACAGAGTCCTTTAAACTCCGAGCTATCGGGCGAAGGGCATTTCGAACACTGTGAACCCCATCCGGGCGTTTGACCTAGCACGCCGTACGAACAGCAACAGCTGGATTTCGTCATGGGCGCGGTTAGGGGTTGCAGACATGAACCCTGCTGATAGTTGGCATAACAGAGATCGCGGAGTGTGTCTAAACAAAAAATATAATAATAAATAATTATGAACTGCAATGATGGTGTTTAAACGGTTAGGGTATATAGAGATTGCTCGTTGTCGTCGACAACCACATACCCAGACATGTACGTCCATCGAGTCCCAAATAAAACCCGTCTTGACACTCGCAACGGTAACTGCCAGCCATATTTATGCACTTGCCGTTTTGACAAGGACCTCCGTTGTTTGAACACTCGTCGATGTCTAAAAAAAAAAAAAACAAAAACGAATACATTCATCCGACATACGTCACATCTTCCAGAATATATATATATATATATATATATAATAGCCCTCAAATATCCATGCATAAATATACCTATGCAGTTCTGTCGGTCGGGTGACAATCTGTAGCCAGAGTCACAGAGGCATTTGTATGATCCTTCGGTGTTCGCGCATTTTCCGTTGCTACAGAGACCGGGTCTTATTTCACACTCGTTTATGTCTGTGCAAAACGTTCCGTCTGGCGAAACCGTGTATCCCGGCTGGCACTCGCATATGTAGGAACCGGGCGTGTTTCGGCACTTACCGTTCAGGCAAATTTTTGGATTTTCGTAACATTCGTCAACGTCTGGAAACGACATTAAACATATTTTAGTTAGTTTTTCGATTATTTTATCACCAAATAACTGCGATGTATAAGTGTAATTGTATACTATATACATGTATGATGTATATAAATATAATAGCAATAGTATAATGACGTTCAAACATAATAAGATAAACACTGCAAAGTGATATATAATTTTCACGTTTAAATAGCTGTTATATTATTATGTTACCTAAGTATATACACATTACAAAGTGTCCTGGTCCTCGAAAATCATCAATATTATAAGAAGATAAATGTGTTCGAGGAGTAGACAATTTTAAAACGCAATAAACGTTTCTATAAAATAAACTATTACAATAAATTATTACCTATGCACGAGTGGCCAGTTTGTGACATGACGTATCCCGACTTGCAGCGGCATTGGAAAGACCCTTGTACGTTCAAACACTTCCCATTCGCACACATGCCGTTCTTTTCGCATTCGTTGTGATCTACAAACGGGTGGGAAAAAAACACCGAGTCGTGTAAATAAGATAAAATGTCTTGGGTATATTATACACTGTAATATCCATACCTATGCAATGTTTGCCGTCCGAAGCCAAATCGTAGCCCGGCGGACAAGAGCATATAAAACTTCCCGGCGTGTTTATACACTGCCCGTTGTTGCAAATCCCCTGTTGCGCGCATTCGTTGATGTCTGCGTAAAAATGAAACAGAAAACAAACGGAAAGTCCGTTGAAAATTTAACACGATCTCTGACAACATGCGTGTCCGTGCAGGCACAAGCGTATTATTTACACATAAGATGACTAGCCTTCACACACTTGTGACTCCTCGTGTCTGCTCTTCGTGAAACCGGTGAAACACTCGCACGCGTACCCGTCCACCGTGTCGATGCACTTTCCGCCGGACCCGCAAATCTCTGGCCTCAGACCGCACTCGTCCACCAAGTTCAGCACCGTCTGATTAGCTTTGCCGCCGAGACAGAGTTTTACGTACTCGGCTGAAAGTCATTAGTTTTTAACGTTAGCCAGGTTGTTACGACATACATGTTTTGTAGATCTTATAATATATTATATTATATATTATGACATGCATGTATCGGCTATAGCTTTAATATCTATTTTGTATCTTATCGATATAAAAATTAAAGGTATTTTCTTCCAAGAGCATACGAGTCAACGTCACGCTGCTAAAAAAATTATAGCTATTTATACGGCGAGTTTTCGCCACTATATGGCTAGTAATGTCGGCGCAATAATATTGTATGACAAAATAAAGGAATATATCGACCAAACGAGTGGCATTCAAATAACACATCTGTGTGCTAATGTGCTCGTACATAAACTAAATTTCATTGATATTACCTACTAAAATCAGTCTACATAATTTGTTATTTAATAATCATCGTATAATGTCTTATGATCACTTATACTGCAAGTAATAGCACACAATCGTTATCCGGCTCTGATTGGTGATCCAACGAAATCATCAAATGACGCTCTGTGAAACAGGAAAACCATGAAACATGGTAGAAGTACACATTTATGTATTACACGACAATACATACAGAGTGATTGCTTAATTGGGTACATTTTTTTCAATTTAAAAAAAAGTAAACTATATGTTATAAAATAATTAAAAATAAACACTTTTTTCTACAAAAACTTAATTTAAAATGTAGTGTAGTCGCTGTTAATCTCTCTCTCCCTTTATATATATATATATATATATATATATATATATATATGTGTGTGTGTGTATTAATATTTAGTAATAAAAACTTTATGCATAGGTATATATTATAGCAAGCATTATTATTTTATTAGCTATATACATCCATGTAGGTTTTTTTTATTGTTTGAACTATGAAAATCAATTTTTAATCACAAAACGACATATACAGCGTGAATAATATGGTAGTATGATCGAAACTGCATTTACTACAATAAGGTTTAGAATTCATAATTAAATAATAATAATAATAATAATATATTTTATAAGCTCGACCTCGTATTAATAATTCGGTACAAACTTATAAAAAAGTTTATTTGTAATAGTTGTGAATCCGATACCTATACTTTATTATTATTATATAATAAACAATAATACCTATTATTAATTGAGAATAAAATACTATCAACAATTTTAAAAATTAAGAATGTGTAATTACTTATGAAAAGGGCTGTGCACTTAACTTGTTTATATGTACGCATTCCTGCAGAAGTAATGTCTTAAATTATAAAATTATAATTACATAAATAAGAAATACTGCAACGACTTAATATCGATCTCTTTAATTATTATTATTATTATTTAAAAAAAAAAAAAAATTTGCATTTTTAAATTGTAATGAATATAAGAACTTACTTCCACAACCTTATAAATAGTAAAGTTGCTCTAATGAAAAGTTTTGAAAAAATTTCTGATTGATGCAATATAATAATAAAATACGCGTTATACGGGTAAGACGTCAAACTTTATAAGTATATATCTATAGTTTATTGGGTATTATTAATAAGTTGTAACAATATGTAAGTATTATTTTGACGTAGACGTCACGTTAACCGACATTATATTATATAATTTACCCATTCCCTGGAGCGGACAATGTTCACAAGTACTTCCCCAGCCCTTTCCCATGTCTTTACCGCAGCAACAGTCTTTCTTAGAGAGTTTCATCGGCAACGGATCTGAACAGTCTTGACTCGACGTGAGTCTCGTATAACACTGGCCCTGTTGAGTGTCTACAAGGAAATGAAAAACAAAAAATGTACAAACAACTCTTAATTTAACCATTTTTTTCACGTGGTTTTTTTGTAATGAAAATTTAACTAAACCGTAAATATGATCGAAGGAAAAAACACCATGAGCTTACTTATACATCCTTTCCGGTCAGTGGTGGGCACAAATCCTTGTTTACAGATACAATAATAAGAACTGTCAGTATTCACACAATAACCGTCTTGACAAATGTTCGGATCGCCTCTTTTGCATTCGTTTTCGTCGTCGCAAACATTCGTTACTTGATTATGCACTCGACCCTCCGGACACACGCACTTGAAAGACCCCACGCTATTTACACACGCTCCACCTTTACAAATTCCTGGAATTGCCTCACACTCGTCAATGTCTGAAAGTAAATTAAAAATAAAAATCTTTTTATGACGTGTATTATTCAAAACATGTTCCTTCTAAATAGTACTATTAAATTTCAACAGGAAACCCGTCAATTATAATACATATATTGATATATTTACACACTAATTACATGATAAAATAATAATTGTTAATAAAATATGGTAAAATATAATAATTGATAAGTACTCTTATATAGTGTACTGTGTACCCAAAAAATTTGAGATTATAAATTTCTCGATTTGACAATTTTTAATTTACTGAAATATTAATTAATTTTTAAATCAAAATAGGTATTAAATAATTATCAAACATATTCAATTTAATTCGATTGTAATCATTTTTAATGAATAGTGCTAAAACAATCTAAACTTAAAAATTTACAATCGTTAATTTATAACTTCATATAAGACAATTTCATATAGCTTGGCTGTTATATATAATAATAACTCCAGTTAAATATAACCTAAAATTACGTTTTATTATTTTTGTGACAACATTTTTACCTGAACATCAATCACGCAAGTTTCTATATTACAGTTTTGTCGCTCGTCCAAAAAAATTACATATTATAATATATTTGATTAGCGTCCAAATATTATTTACGGAGAGCGTATTATATACTTATAATCTATCGCAACGAGCACCAAACCGATTTTATCAACCACTTACCTATGCATTGGTTGGAGTGCAAGTTTTTGAGAAAACCTATATCGCAATCGTAGCTCAGCGAACACTGTTCGCACGGGTGTCCCCAAGCCAGGCCTATTGTTGCACAACACAACTGTTTGGTGCAGACAACACCCTCGAGTTGTCCTTGGCACATATCATTGATCACCCTGGTGTAACACGGACCGATTCGGTAATCTAAAAGCAATAACGACGATAAAATACAATATAATATATCGATTTTGCGTGTACAACTATACACGTTTTATATAAAAATCTATAATGTGTACGAAGTACGTCTTCATTACACGCACTATCGGAATTATGTTATCGGTGTAACTTTTTTGTAATTTATGAAAATTAAATTACTTTCAATCGGAGTCTTTATTTACAAATTGTAGTCTCTGTAAAATACAAATAGTTATATTTTATGTATCTATTTGGCATACTGTCGACCCGAATAACAAAACACTGTCTTATCGGTGAGGCTTTTTTTATTTTTATTCTATACATATTATCGGGCGACGAAACTCGTTTGCGCTCGTCATTCATTCTCAACCTAATAAGCGAAAGCTCGTTTGCGTCCAAGAAAAATATTATCTATTAAACAGTTTTTCCAAATTATAGAACTCGTTAGTGCATATATTATTTTATTCGTTATTTTAACATTGCGCTATATTGCGTACAGTAGTTGACAGTAGGTACCTATATTATCTAGACATATACGTATATATTATAATATATTGTCAGTTACGAGATCATCATTTGATGCGTAGCATAATGTTATGACATTCCCATTTCGATTTTAATTTCTAATATAGATTTATTAGTGTTCACAGTTTTTGAAAGCACATAGATTTAATATTGATATGAGTACCTATTGGACAAACAGTTTTTATGCCACATAAAAATATAGTAATATTCACGATAGTATTATAAATTCAAACTGAGTCAAGATTAAATTTATGCTGAATTAAAAAAAAATTTATTATATCCAATATGACTTAAGAACGTATTGATATGTAGTCTATAAGTTATAGATAACATTACATTTCATATTGCCAAATTGCCAAGTTAGTGTTGATATTATCGTATGTGTGTGTGTGTGTGTGTGTGTAATAGTATATTGTATTAATTTTTTTTTATTGATGCCCGTTAACAAATACAATATATAACTAATGCGAATTAAGATAAATCTACCCATTTTTTATCTTACCTATATTAACATAGATATTCGATATGTCTAAGTGAAAAAGACAACGCGTCAAACGAATTGCTCGTGTATAATGTTCAAGATTATGATATATTGTAAGTATAAGAATTTAAAATTATTATAAATAATTATTTTTAAATCTTTTAATTTTACTTGGGTAATATTTTATTTTATGCATCTATACAATTCTGTAATGGAAACGCCATGATGCTGCGATATCTGTACTTACGAAAAACAACTATTTTATATTTGTACACAAACTATGTAGACATAATATAGAATGTAATCTGAAAAAATCTTTAAGAACATTTGCTCCCCTGAATACTATACGATGACGGATAAGGTACAAACATAAAAAAAAACTTTCAAAATAGATGTATTAGGTATTATTAGGTATTATTTGTCAAATTATGTATTATATGTATTATATCTGTAGAATGTATGGCCGAGACTATATTACTATAAAATAAATATATCATAATTAATATTATATAGAAAATGCTCTTATTCTACGCGTATTTTTTTTAATCTTACATTTAAACTAGCATGTATCTAAATAAGATATAAATTCAATTTAAAGGATATCAGCCCACTATTCCTATGCGTAACATAGTAGATTTTGGTTCGGCAAAACTAATCTTATATTTTCGATTCTAAACGAATGTAAATTGATTTTACAATGATGTATGTTTTTTTTTTTTTGTGTCTAGAGACCCGTTTGAACAACTTCGGTTAACTTTTCTGGTAGCAAAGTGAATCTAGTTGGTACTTTAAGGGATACATGTAAAAAATCTCCCATTATTTTTTTTATAATCGGGATAAACAAACAAAAAAATAAGAAAAAACGGAAATTCTTACACAATTCCAATATTATCATTGAAATAATGATTTTGTAATCATGGTTACTTTAAAACGTATATAATTAATTATATAGAATGAAATTTAAAAAATATGTAAATTAATTTTAAGATTTTACCTACCTATTTATACCATGAACTTATTCACACTGTTTTACGGTAAAGTTGGTATTGACTTAAACTTTAAACGTTAATATAACAATAATAATAATAATAATAATAATATTGTATAAATGATCGATACACACTTTCCTACCTTTTTAACTTCAATATTCGAGTTAATTGAAGTATTATGAAAGTCAAGATTAAGAATATTATTATTTTTATCATGCAAATTTGTCATACGGGTGAGAGAAAAAAACGAAAAGTGTGCTTGAAAATTGACATCCTTATCCTAAAATTAATCCTCGTTATTGACTATAATATATTATAATATTATCCTCTTAATAATAATAATAATAATAATATTCTTGAATGATTGATATATCATAATAGTTAATCGTATTTTTATAATATTATATTATCGCGGGGGTTAGATTTGGTCAGTATGTATAAATTCCAATCTGTTTCTTTTAAAACGTCGTTTCCTTTGAAACGATTTCGCGTTCAATTGTTCCACCTACTAATTACACACGGTACATCTATCATAATATTATAACACAGGCTCATACATTTGTATACTATTCACATGCGTAAAACGCTAGTTTGGAAAAAGTCCAGGGAAACGTGTCCTAAGCGCAAAAGTAAACTACCGGTTAAAATAGTCACACATCGTGTGGCAACTCGTGGTTATTATTCAGAGGTCATTAGGCAGTCAGGCACGTACTGCGCGTATATATTTCGTCGCAGGTCTTATGGACAAATATTTACCTACCGGCTTCGCATTTGCGTCCGGCGTATCCGTACACGCACGCACACCGGTCCGGGCCGATACATCGGCCGCCGTTTAAGCATCCGTCTCGGCAGATGGCTAAAAACAGAAAGCAAAAAAAAAACGTGAAACGATTAGACATAAGTACCTACACCACATCTCATCGCGGACATTGAGTTTCGACGTCGTTTTGAGCATGTGATGGTATTATACAATTATATTAGATCGGTGCACTTACGGTCGCCGCAGTTTTCGCCGGCGTAACCCTGTCGACAAGCGCAAACCGATCCCTGACAGGTGCCGCCGTTCAAACACGGATACTTGCAAGCGTTCCGCGACGCCACTGCAAAAGAATTGACGGCCGTCGTAGTGGCGACTCTGCTGCTCAAGATACTGCTGACGTTTCCACCGCCGACGTCTCTGCTAGCACTATCGCCGCCGTTGTTTGCGCCTCCGTTGCCGTAAGGCCTGACACTATTTGCAACGCCACTGCCGTTTATCCCGCTGCCGCCGTTACTTCCGCTGCTACTTCCGACGGAACTACCGCCACCATTACTACCGCTGCCGATGATCCCGTTGTTCCCTCCGGCCGACGGCAGTTTCCCGTATCGGTCTGGCGCAGACGTCTGAGGCGATCGTAATTGCTCGTCGTCCCTGTTGTAAGAATCTCTGAGGTCGTCGGGCAAACACGCCGACCTCACGGAACCCTCGTCACAGAGACACATGTTAGGTTTGATACACCGACCGCCATTGCAAGGCCTATTGCACACAGCTGAAAACGAAACGCGAAATTAACAAAAGCGAACCACTCATATGCGTATTTGATTATGTATTATTATACTGATTCGCCGACAATGTTCACGCTCCTCATTTCCCTTTTTATTTTATAAAGCTTTCACCATGAAAGTTTGATTTCGGAATTTTTGATTAAGCCGTTGTACTTAACTAAAATTTCAAGTATTAAGTCTTACCAAAACTCATAAAGTGTTTTGTAGGGATGAAAATTTCTGGTTTTTCAAATGAGATCGTTTTTTTCTATAAATTGTTTTTTTTTAAACATTGATGTAAATTGTATAGATCGAAATTCGATCAATTAGTTATTCCAAGTTAAACTTTGAGTGGTGTTAAAAATAATAAACCATAATAATTGTCTTACAATATAATATATGGGGGCTACAAAAATTTGAAAAATATTTTAATATTTTCCCATTTAAAATTCAAGTACAATTTATATTATAGACTATACCCATTTTATATTTAAAATATTATATTACTAAGAATAATATTAACTAACGTGCAGCTTAAACAGTTTAGAATATTGTATTGTCTCGTTTTTTTTGTTTTTTTTGTCATCTTTATTTTAAATAAAATGGTTGGGCCGTAGCCTGACCTTAACATATATAGAGTTCGGCGCCACTGTGACTCGTATAATACAGAAGATTGCATTTGCATTTAGCAATATTTGAGATGAAACACAACGGAAACTATGTCTTATGCGTCGATAACGTTCGTTAAAAAATACGACACACATGTGTAAATGCTTTGTAAAAACAAAATAGTATATACATATTTAATACGCATATACTGCTATTTTAATATTATAGATGTAGGTATTAACATGAAAATATGAATGGTCAGTTATTATACTATTCTTCTGTTAACGAAGCATAATATTATAAAATATGACCTCAGCCGTTTCGTGTTTATTAAAAAAGCACTTAACAGTAATTAATAAAACAGTGTACACGTATTAACACATAATAAACTGTAATATATACTCACGGACAATACAAAGCCCAGTCGCGTGTTTCAATGACCAGCCAGGACAACAGTAATTTCTAAACCGCGACCGACATACATTTGGCCTGGAAAACAATTGGAAAATCCATTATCATATTATAATGATCTGTAGGATAGGTTATGATTGTGCACATCGTATTTGTATTTAAGACGATACGAATATTAAATAGTCAGATTAATAGTTATTATTCGACAGTTGCAAAGGTACATTATATTATTATATAATATTAACTTATTTTCAATAATATACATATACTTGGACTAAATATTTGTTTATCTTACACATTTTTCGGTCTAATATTTTAACATTAATCATAAATACTAATATCTACGCTTTGAAATTTAATAAACATCCTAATGTTAAGTACTATTATGCTATACTGACATTAGAACGATTATTAATAAGAGTAATAACTAGATCCGTGAAGTTAGCGGGGGGGCATTAAAAGCATTAATTCTCATTATTATATCAAATTTTGGTGTTTTCATAATACCTATACAAAAACAAAAATGTGTGCATCCTCTAAATCAGAGTTACCGCTATCGCTGTTTTTCAACTTAACGATTACGTGAAAAGCACTAATAAGTCACTTTGTACCTAATATTACTAGTAAATTGTTAATACAATACGAGAAAACCTAATTATAATATTGCGGTTATTGAAGCATAGGAGTTTATAGGACTAATTCACTAGTACCTAACTATATTATGAATAAAATTATGAGTAGCTTATATATGAATTAAATTGTCCTACGGGCGACCTCGTTCAAATCGATGATGTTGGGGAGGCAATATAAATTATATTGTTATTAGATGAAATTTGTTCGATAATATTTCAATACCGTATCTAATATGGGAATTTGAAAGTAATTTAAGTTTTGTATTTCTAATAAACCTTTGTAAATTTGAGACTTTATTTTTTTGAATGTTTAATATTATTTTAGGGTGGAGCTATTTAAGTTACCTTAATTTGTGTGATTCAAATATGAATAATCATAGACACTTAAAAATATTTTTAACATATATTTATTAAAATATATGTTTGTTGGAAATTAAAAAAAGTTAGACAAATTGTTCGTAAAGCTGCATGCATTTTTATGAGCAATAGAAGTTTAAATGTTGATGGAATAGGGTTTTTAAATAACACATAACAAAAACTTAAATTATCATTTTATATATACAGAATCTATGTATAGTAAAATTTTCAAAATATAATAAGTAGGTTATTATAGTATATTATTTCGAAAAATTTTAAATTTTTAAAGAAAATTAATATTTTGAAGTTTGTTAAATTGTTATACACTGTTAAAAAGTTTGAACAGTTAAAGAACATCCTCAAAAGTTGAACTTATGATAAAAAAATATTAGGTTACGTATTATAAGGGTGGACACATTTTAAATATAAACGGTTTAAGTTGGAATGTTTATTTTGAAAATGTATATTCATAAATGATTTAAGTTATTTGGATATAATTCAAAAAACATTATTTATAAGGTTTTTAAATTGTATGTAACTACGTATAATATTATTTAATAATAATATGGTAACTGTGTGATACACAATACATTTTTTAAAACATAAAGATAAAATGTTAAGCCTTTATACCCTGAGCCTATACGGTAAGTTGGTTTATACTGTATTGATTTAAAGTAATATAAAACTATAGTTATATTTTAGTCTATAAAAATAAACAGTTATAGCAATATCATATGAAATAATATTATAATACTTTATATACGTATAATACCTATCATAATGTCCGATTTGTATTTAGGAAACATTAGTTCAACCTACAAAATTTACTTATAAAAAAAATAAATATATTAATAATAGCATAATTTCAATATACATATAACTAAATGTAAAACGAATATTGTTAATCTGTTGGCAGTACAAGTCTATTTTAAATAATTAAATTTATAAATCAGATATATTAGCTATTTGTGTAATATTAATAAGTCATAGGGGTAAATAATTGTGTTAAATAGATTAATATACAATGTATTAAAATATATATTATATTAATTTGATAAAAAAATTAATTCAAATTCAAAATATCTTTAGAAATATAAAACAGCCACTCGTCTCCGCCCGGGATGGTATTTTTAACTTTTATAGTATATAATGATTTATCTTTGAATTCAAATTTAACACATGCGCTTTACAGTAATTTACTCAATCACTAAGCACACTCGACACCTATCGGCTATCATACAGCAGAACGACTTATACCATATTTTTTTTTTTTTTTTAAAGATTTCGGGATTATATAGGTTTTACTGGCTTGAGCTCAATGAATAATGAAACAAACAAAAATATATTTATAACTCCAAATTATTTGAATATTATTTTAAATAACTGACCGTATATAAATATTGAAAATATTGTAAATACTAAATAACTTAATCTACTAAATACAATGCTCGACATAATAATAATAATAATAATAATAATATACCTATAGCTTTGTCTGGTTATTTTTTAGTCCAGTTTTTATTTATTATTTATAAACTATTTTATACATTACATTCTCTTCCATAATGTTTAATAAATTATCATATCCATAGATTATATTTTTATGTAAAAACTTATACCTATTTTTATTTAATAACTCAATATCTTCAACACATGGAATACGTTTATAATAGGAGACAGATAAATCATTTAAATTGTGTTTATTACGTAATTTACTTAAATATTATTTATGATTTAATAATAACAAAAAAAAATCTGTTTCAGAGTATTTTGGACTTATACAACTTTGGAATGAAATCCCAAAACTTTCTTTCACAATACTATTTTATTTTACGTTATAATTTCAGTTGGGTCACACCATCAATTATCTACTATTATCTGATAATATATATATATAGTCATACTACATTTATTTAAACGTGGTTTGTTTCTTTCTACTATAGAAATAATACAATACAAACTGTTTCGTAAATTTGTAGTGATTATATATTAACTAAAATGTTGTTTAAAAAATAAACGAAATGTTTGCGTTTAAAATTTACGATTTTTTTAATAATATTTCTACAACATTATCTTATTGCTAAAAATCTATTACATATTTGTTTTTTAATTACTTTGTATAATTACAGGTATTCAGGTATATGATTTTATATTGGAATATTCCCGTACGAATAAATGTATTTGTATACCTATAATATTTAAAGAAACGTCATCTCATACGATATACGAAGGATGTTTGCAATAATATATTTGACAATTATTATTAAAATCAATTATAGTATCATCCTCTACGCACGCGTCTTTACAATATTTTATTCTGCTGCAGGTCAAGATTTAACCGTTAAATTATCACTTTATCTGTTACTGTTCTGGCTATTAAAGCGCAAATCAGTAATCACCCCAAATATAACGGTAAATATTGTAATTTATTAGACCGGGAACTATTATTTCGTATATATAGTATTATGATATAGGTAAATATCTGTAGATTAGAGTTTAAGATCCAGGCATTATTTTTCTAGTTATCTCACATTTAATGATGAACGTAATATTATATCAATACACTATTTCTAATATAAACTTGAGAGTATTTAGCTTTCCTTTTCCTATAAATTTTAGAATATGGATCAATAATATAGAGTGCCATTATCATCTTATAACAAAATTGGAACGACATAAAATTATAAAACCCGATTTTTGCTTTAAAGAGTTTAAAATTAAAAAAATGTTCGTAATTTTTTTTATAATCAGGAAAAACAAACAAAAAAAAATGAGGGAAATGAGAATTTTTATATAAACCCAATATTATTATTAAAATAATTATTTTGTTACCATATAGTTACCAACATTTAGACAGTCTTCACTCAGAATAATTTTTCATCGTATATATTTTGTATAAATCAGTTATTATTGAATTCAAATTTAAAAAAATCTATTATAATGATTAACACAATAACGAGTTCTACTTAACACCTAATGTATAGCAAAGTGATACCCATTTGTCTATATTTTTATAATTATAAACGTTTTTAGTACTTATATAAGGATATTCTTAATTTGATTTTATTGATTTTATACTGCATTGATATTTTTTTTATATCTTTTTTAAAGTTATTTTTAAGAATTTAAAAAGAATGTGTATTTAATTGATTTTAATATATATATATATATATTAATATATATATTTTTAATATTTTTTATTTTTTTGATAGTATTATAGCATACTAATTATATTATTGAAATTGGACTTTAAGTCCTTGTATGAATTCAATAAATGTATAAAAAGAGATATATAGCGATAATAGCGTGATACATACGACAGGTCTATCGGACTGCGTGGGACGTGAGTACATCGCGACGAATTATATAAACGTTATATAATGTATATTATATTGCATTGTATCATAATAAGAAACGTTAAAATATACATCGGCACGTCGTACGACACACGAACGTGTAGGTAGAGGGTAGGTATACATACACCACACGCTGGCTGGATAGACGAACTTGTATTTTTATATGTTTATATGTTCTTTAATAGTACTGAATAAATACTAAACCAATATAATAATAATAATATTATAAAAAACCGTCATTATAATATTCTATAAAGTATAAGTCTGTATATCGTTGGATGAAACCCAAACCTAATTGGACGAACTCACACATGCGTTAAACTAAACTATAGAACTGCACTGTGATATTATCATATAAGTGGTGTACAAATAATATACCCTATAGTGGTAAATTTGAGGGTAATTTGATACAACTATAAAAATAATATCAAAGAAAAATATCGATACATTTTAAGATTCACTTTTTTATAGTTATATTGCTTATCATACACGCAAATAATAGAATTTATAAAAATGACAACCTATAAAAATTATAATTAATGTTATTTTAAATAAATAGTTTATAAAATGGGTTTTGTTTTAGTTTTAAATATTTTCGGAAATAATTTAAATTGGTTTTAGAAATTGTGGGGAAATAGACAACGAACTTGGATTCACAATATAATGTTGACAATAGCTAATTGGTAACCGATACATCGCGTGCAAAATGATTTCTGAAAATGACTCAGTTGATTCCTATTATTGGCGTATAATGGCTATCTCATCAATTATCTTTTTATTGAAGTTATTAATTATCGCAAGACGCAGTTGAAGATGAAAAATAAATTAACAAATATGTCACCACAAGTAAAAAAACGTGTACGAGCTTTAAAAAATCTAATGGTAGCACAAGATGAAATTAAATTAAGATTCTTGGCCGATACTCATCTTCTTCAATTAAAATACCAAAAAGAATACGAACCATATTTTAATAAAGAGACAGATATAATCCAGGGTAAGTACGAGCCTGTGAAAGAAGACTATAGTTCTTCTGAGGAAGCAGATGTACAGCTTCCCAGATACAACGAAAAGAGGGAAATAGGACTTGAATCTTGTGAACAAGAACCAAAAGGAATACCGAATTTTTGGCGTATATTCATGAATTTTATGCACTGGAATATTTGTGCATATTTCATACGGCCACATGATCAGGATATCCTCAGCCATCTGTCAGATATCAGATATAATCGGTCGAAAGAATACATCGGATTTACTGTAGAATTCTATTTCACACCTAACGAATGGTTTAATAATCATTTATTGACATTGAAATTTGAAGAGAGGCTTTTTGACGAGCGTTTAGAAAATATGAATAAGATATGTAGGCTTCTAGGACATAGTACCAATTACGTAACTACAGGCTGTGAAATTCATTGGAATACTGGGAAAAAAGTGACACTGACAACCGAAAGACATAATATTACCAAAGAATCGTTTTACGAATCAACTTTTGAAAATAAATCATTCTTCGATGCATTTAATGATGATATACCAATCAATTTCGAAAGATTTTTTATTCAAAAATTTTCAATTAGTAGTATTATAAACATATATAAATACTATGGTTGGATACAACATTCGATACAGTCATCATACGAAGAAACCATTCGCCAAGAATAGATGTTTTCTACTATTATAGAGAATCAGTCCAATTCTGAAGATGACCAGTCTGATTGAGAAGATATTACAATTTATATCCACTCACATAAATGAAAGTATAATAATATATTATATGAACAGGTAACATAAAATCGCTATTTAGTTTATATAAAAATATTATTATCGTTATTATATTTGTATGTGTTTAAGACCCATTCGATTGTTCACCAAAAGGGCGACAATCGGAAACGAATATCATGTGACGTGATCGCTTGTCATTTGTAGTCTCAAGTTTATAGTAACAATTATTTTTCCAGAAATTTGTTTTCGTAAACTGTAGTAAAGTATGGTGAAATTTTATATTATACTTATTATGCTAATAGGACGTACAGCATGTTAAATAGAGATTTAAGTATTTAATGTGATTTTGTTTAGTTAGTACCTACCTATTAGTTAATATTCATAAGAACATTTTTAATTTTTTTTAAATTAGTAAAAATTAATTATTAACGTAGGTATGTCAAAATATAATTAATTATGCTTAAATGATAAAAATGTTTACACACTTGACACTTCAACAGACAACAGCAGAAGTTCGACTTAATAATTTTATTTATTTTATTTTTGTTTAGATATCAGTTACCATTAAGAGGAAAAATCTGTTAAGTTAGATCATACTAAAATCTAAAAATGTATACACCCTTTCGTAATTGATCACTAAATATCCACTGTTCATTTTAATATATCCTAGTGGTAGGTATCTGCGAAGTTTATATATTGCTTTGTTTCTTTTTAGAACTTATTACTGTCATTTAAATTTAAGATTCAATAACTTTACAACAAAATGCAAATTTAATAGGAACATAATACATACACATAATTTATATATTATAAATACAATGTGCGCAGTAAATATATAGTATAACTATCATATTATATTAATACGTTTCTCCGGAGAAAGAAAAAAATAATTTATATAAGTTTATATTTTTATCATAAATATAGTAATAAATTGTACAGTTTTTTTTGTATCGTCCTTCCACACACCGGATTGATATTTATACACATATTATCTCATAAAAAACTTATACACGACTGTTTGGATAGTAATGCGATAAGTAGTAACAAAAACGGATAGGTACATATACAACAAATCAATACGAATCAAAAACTTCTTGCAACGAGAATCGCAAAAACCAACGTTTTGAACTATTTCGTTTCGAGTTTATAGGCATTAACCGCGAAAAAATGTGAATCTATATAATGACGGCGCAATAAATAGCAGTGTAAATAGCTTTTCCTGAAACCGCGCTCAAAAAAATAATATCGACGATACCAAACATCGTTATATTCGTCGTGCTGTATAATATACGCCGTACACGCATTTTTAAGTCGTATCTATGAAACGTTATTGGTAACGCGTTCGCAGCATCGCACCGTGTGTGATTAGGTTTAAACGGACGTGTACAAAAAAAAATAATAATAATAATAATAAAAAATAAATAACGCTGCTTTAGTATGATATTATTATGACTTTTTTTTCGAAAAATCTATTATCGTAAAACACACATGTTCCGCCGGACCGCGATGATAATATTACAATAATATTACGTGAAACGGGCACGTGGGACGCGACGAAGATTATTGGGATACGGACATGTGTGTTAAAATTTGTGCGTCGGATTTCGTTAAGTGGCTTCTTTTAAGTGTCATTAAAATATATAATATTATGTATTACGAATTTGTAATTTTTTTATTTTTAACGTCACTGCATGCAGTATATTCCGTTCGGACGACCGCCGATCCGCTTATACGATGAGCACCTAAGTACGTATGATATATTATACACAGGTGGCCTGCGGGTAAAATAAAATACATTGCGATCATAATGTTTGTTATAATGAACTCGTCAATAGTATAATATTATATAGTACCTATACCTAATAGGTGCGACGACGATGTTCGTGACGGCGCGCTTTATGCGGAGGTAACACTGCACATTGCACTCGCACCATATTATATATAATATTATAATATACAATCGTTTATTGTAATTCATTATTATAATACCCCCGAATAAAATGTTAAAAAGTGTTTGGGTCGACCGGAGACACGCGGAAAAGCGCGTTTGTCTATTGCGGAAAATAATATTCGTCGTAATATTCGTATAATATTATACATATTATTATTATTGCAGTTTTATAAGTGCGCGTAGGACACACGCGATCGTGATTTGCCCGTGTGAAAGTAATACGGACGAACCCTACGAATTCATCGGAGATCATAATGGAAAATTAATTATCCATGTATTATGTACAACACAAATCTAACGCCCCCGCGCCTCGAGGTATACTTTGGGGCGCTATATAGGTATAGATCGTTTGCATAGAGTTTATAATATTTTGTGCGTTTATATTATTATAATATACGTATATTACAGCGACTGATACGCATCGGATAATAGGGTGTATCGCGTTTCTCGTGCAGTGTCTTAAACAATTAACCGTCCGATTGCTCTTTTTATTTCTGAACTCGAGTACACCGAACATAATATTATATAATAATTTATAGGATAATAAGTGCAACATATAATATTTGTAACTTCGCGTGTGTATACATCATTATAAACATCGTAAACGGAAGATGGGAAATTAAATCTATAAATTAAGTTTTTGTTTGAAAAATAACGACATTTTTATCGACCGCTTTGACTATTATAAAATTGTATGGTGCGCATTAACAATTCATTTACATAAGTTTAAACCACACTAAAGAAATATAAACACCCACACATTTTATAGAATTATACACTTATACATAATATAGTCGTATAGCTATTAAAACACACTTAAATAAAATGGTTATTTTTAATAAATCAAGACAATATAAAAATCATCATAAGTACATATTATAATATATTTTAATTTGTATTTAAATATTATAATATGTCAATACAACAAATTCAAAACCTAAAACGTTTTGAATATTTTATAATTAAATTTAGTAATTTATTTAAATTCCAACTAATTTCTAACCTAACCTATTAATAAATCAATGAATTGAAAATTGTGTAAAAAAAAATAACGATAGTTATACGATTTATAATTTGTAGGTATACTATGTATTCTCACATATATATAATAGCATAATTCCGTACGCCGTACTCACCTATAACGCCTTTTAATAAGAGTATATTGTAACATTAAAGCTGCACGTGGCAATAAAAAAAACCGTTTGGAATTTTTATTATAAAATGTACATATTGATACATAAAAATACGATTGTTCGATCTGCGTCCGTTTTAATAACAGTGTAGGTATATTAATATGTTGTTTATATTGGCGTGAACTATACAAATATAAATAAATAATTTCACCCGACAGACACGAGGAGTGATTAAAAAATAAAAACACAGTTTTATATCGACCCGTAACGAGAATAATGACATAAACGCACGTGTACTATATACATACGTGGAATATAATATAATAGTAATTGTATTTATAAACGCCTTATTTTCTCCTCTCCGGCTGAACGTGGACCCCTCGGGGGGGTGACGGTTGATACATATATAGCTATTAAACGTCATAAAGCTTTACGCGCTTGTTAAGTGAACCGGAATATTTCGGATGATTTATATGAAATGAGTTCAAGTGGATTTCATGGTAAGTTTATAATATTTGTTATTATATTGTATGACACATGTAAGGAAACTGCTTTTGAACACTCCCGAGCTTATATATATATGTGTGTGTGTGTGCGTGTACGTATTATATTTATACGGCGGAGGCAGGAACGCAGGACTAATGTTTTCAGCGCGCGTTAGAAAATATATATTATACACACGATTGATTTTTGGACTAGTTGATAAACGTTGCGGTTATATACGCATTACACCTATTTATTTCTATACCGGTAAAAAATATAAGCGTATTAAATGTAAAGCCGGTGGTGCACAGCCTATATTAATTATCTGTAGCCCGTTGAATCGTTAATAATATATACATTGCCGTATCAGGAAAACAACTGTAGAAAGCAAATATTATTATATATTATCTAGATACGACATATTTGGCTTCGGAGAAAACTAAATATTTTTAGTCTGTTTAGGCGGTCTATTACAAACTATCGCGTGCGGATGTACGAACAAGACGCTCACCGCAGTGTCAGCATTAAATCGATTTCTTTCAAAAGTTCTCAAATAATCAGACACAACTACACTACTAACTCGGATGAGAAATATTTTTCATTTTATTAACCAGACAAATACTCGACACTTATTGTTTGATCCCTGACACCACAATTTACAGAAATAATTGTATGATACTTTTCCCGTCTGCCGTATCACTTAAATTTTCGCATTTCGCACTCATTCCCACTTCGTTATTGCCATGCGTCATGTTCAGTCATTAACGCTGTGTTCAGATATTAAAATAACAATTTAGTATATGATATATCGTATACTGTTTAATTATTATTAGAATCGTAAAGATGTTATATGATTAAAATACGCGTATAATAATAATGTTATATAATTCCACAGTAGCGTTGTAAGCGATTTAATCTTTTAATCAAACGTAAATTATTAAGAAAAAAAAAATTATTATTGTAAAAACGATCGAACAATTCAAAATCGTTAAGAATATCAAAAAAAATTATCATTTAATATGATTTCGTAATAGGTTTACATTGTATTATTGTAATGTAGTTATATATTTTCTCTTTGACTTTTGTTGCCGACAAATACTTGTTATAAAGACGCGACACAACATTAAACTTATGCCGACCAAAATACGAATAGTAGAATGTGTCAAAATAAATTGTCATAATTTATGTACAAAAGCGAAACTCAATACTTTTAATAATATTTGAGTATATTATACAATATGTTGTGTAACTATTGTGAAAATGCACATGGACATCTCAAAACTTACGAGTAAAAATTACAATAGTTCTTTACAAATTGAAAAAAATATGTTCGCCTAATCCCATGGCAATACAAATAATGATACAGTACGTGAAATGAATTATTAATTAAATAATCCATGATGGCGTCCATCTAAAAACACTTTTGAAATCTTCTGGAAAAAAACTTAATTACACAAGGCGTCAAGGCGTGTCAACAAATGTAGCTTACAATTATTGATGCACCGAGTACGCGGAGAACTAAACAATTTAAAAATCGCACAGTATTTATCATCCGATGAAAATACCAACAAAAATGTTTACAATTACAAACAATATTTAATAGATTTTACTAATGGTATATTATTATACATTTAAATAAATAATTTCCCATAAAAAATAACTTTTACATAATGATAATATATACTTATGTATATTATTATGGGCTATAGCAGCGGCTCCCAACCTTTTTAGTTGTGAGGACCACTATGGTCTTGTAAAAAAATCTCAGAGGCCCACTAATGATTAATAGCATACCTATATACGTGTATACATAATATATATATATAATATTATTTTAAATAAATACGTTATTAATATTAATATTATATGGTCCACGGCCCACTTGTGGCCTCTACCCATGGATTGGGAACTGCTGATCTATAGTTATACGAATTCAATATTGTAATGAGGTAAATAATGTTTAGTATGAATATTTCATAATATTTTATAAGTATGTTAATAAACATAATAATTAAAATTTTTTTACGATAAATGCTTATTATGTTTTTATTATTTATTACATTGGGTAGGTATTTTACATAAAAATATATTTTTATTCAATTTTTTTAACAAGAAAACTATATTCACAATATAATATACTATATAAAATAAATAATATTACATATTTTAAAATAAATAAAATTATATAATATACTCATTTAGGTCATTACTAGGAAAAAAAAATTAATGCATACATTAAAACTATTTTTGCATTTATATGTGCAATAAAAATTATTAAATTTGACTCAAAAACTCAAAAATTACAAATTATGACATCATCAGCCCTTCAAAAGTTCAAAGTATGTTTGTATGTTTTTAAACGCATTATTTTGCAGTTACTTTACTAACTATGGTATACAAACTACGGTCGACCGTAATATTGCGTTATAATAATTTATACGCATATATTTTTGTTTTATTTCACTAAAACAATTATTTAAAATTAAAAAAGTTGTAAATTATCAGTAGGTAACTAAAATATATTGTTGTTTTTTTTAAAAAGAAAAATGTATACGCTATCATAGTAGGTGTATGTATTTCACCTTTATAGCATAATATTTTGTTTGATGGAAAAAATGAACTTCTCTTAAACTCGCTTTAGGTAAAAATAAAAGTAAACAGGGCTATATTGCCTTAAAAGAAAAAGCACGTAATACTCGTGCTATAATGAAAAGGCTTAGAATCAGTAATTTGGTGGATCCCATAATACCGAAATTCGACGGCAGATCACTAACTCCCTCGCTCTCCGTTATATACATATATATACAATATTCGAGTCGACCCTTTCATTTATAGTGTGGGGTGGACTTTAATCAAATTATTACCTACGTTTTCTACACAGTGAGCTTATATATTATATATATCGAGTACGCGAGACCGTTGTTATCGTGTGTACTCTATTTTTTACCCGCGGAATTGGTGCAAAAAAAAAATGTTGAAAAGACAAAATTGCTGCTCTCATACTCGCTAAAAATTGTATACAATATTATTATACGCGTCTCGGGTGTATTATGTTATTATATCATATGATATTATTATATAGTATATATAGTGCGTGCAGTACCTACCATACTCGCGGTGGCATCGAACAAAAGAGTACGCCCGCCGGTAAAAGCGTATAAAGACGCGCACAAAAGACGCGGGACACCGCGGGTAAGGGCGGCGACCTTTGAAAGGTCGGAAGTCGTGAAAAACAAGAGGAAAATATACTTACCCTCCGACCGGAGTCTGTCGAGCTGAATCGGTTCCGGGGTCGGCGCTGTTGATGGCCGGTGGTTGTGCGGCCGCGAACGCAGCCACGGCCAGTACGCAGCACGCGCCCGCCACGAGTCGGGCGATCGCGGTGCGCGCAGTCATTCCGACGCGGCTCTTGCGGGTCCGGTCGGCGGCGCGCGGATACGGTTCGCTCCCGAGCTGTGCACTGGTCTGCAGCAAACACACACAGACCCGTCGCCGCTGAATATTATTTAAAAAAAAAAATGATGTCGCGAATGTGACGTCGAAATCGTTATCGACAATATTGTGTTTTTATAGCCGAGCACGCCGTATAATGTTATTTCGGTTATTATATATCTATATACGCAGTCACGTGGCGACACGATCAACGACGGACCCGACGGCCGCCCGTCAGCTGAGTTCTCATAATATTATCGTCTTCGGTTTTGCGTGTCGAGTTTGGTTTCCGCACAGCGCGTCGTATTCGAAAACGGCGACGGACGACAATAATATTATACCTATTTGCCGCGTTCTGCAACGGGTCTCGCGGTCGTCGCCGGCCCTGAACACGCGCGGGACTAAATTATTATTATCGTGACGCGTTTGCGGGCAATAAACCGCCGTTTAAAGTATAAAATATTTACCGCGGGCGACGGAGGGCTTAAAGGAATATAATATTATATCGATCGATCGGCACCGATCGAAACGGTTTTCGACGATCTCTCCTCCGCCGGGACGTACGACAGACACACACACACACACAGAAAAAAAAAAAAACCGCGACGAACGAGAGCAATAGCTATAAAACAGCGTTTTGATCGATCCGCACGAATCGCGCGCGCGTTACAATCGAACCGACTGAACTCGGCTGCAGATCGGTATGGTGCTGCAGCGTGCGCGCTGCCCGACACTGATATGGCTGCATTGATACACGGCGGGCCGACACGTCTATGCGATACGCCACACGCACACGTCGACACACACGCACACGTCAACACACACCCATACCAACACGTTTATATCCCACCCGGTACGATCGTGTGCGGGAAACGCGACCACCACCGGTTATAACGCCGCGCGTTCTATATACGCGCACGCGGTCCTGCGATGTGGTGTTGCCGTGTATATACAGGGCGATGTCGCGACCCGACGCCACGAATAATCGGTTTTATCTATTTCCCGATATAACTATACAGCAACACCGCACTATATACATACATATTATTATAATAAAACGTTGCAAGCCGCGAGACGATGCCATTGACGAAACTATTGACTGGCGGTAAAACTACACGATGTTATTATATTTTTTTATCGTCGTCGATGCCCGCGGTTAAATCTTTACGTTTCGCAATATTATACTGTAGTTATTGCGCGCAATACGGTACATCGAATAAATAATGTGATAATACGACGTGTATAGCGTTTACAGACAATCGGAGTACCGACGAAACGCCTTTAGGTCGGATTCCAGGAAATACCTGTAAATAACAAAAAAAAAAAACACTTTTAATTTCCAATTCCATCATGCATTATATGCAGTAGTTTAAACGTATGCACCAAAGTTACACGATAGACTATAAATTATGCAATAAATATATAATATATAAATATGGGAAATCATTTGAAAAAAAAAAACAAAAATTATTATTGTACTAATACTTATACGATTTAACTATTGCGAATTCATTATTATTTTGAATTAACAGCAATATAGTTATCGGTGTCGAGCGTTTAAAAAAATCACCCTGTATACTCTCATACATACAATAATATGTATACATACGAAAAATATATTATATTTATAGTACAACACGTCACCTCAGCCTCCACCGTGAACCGTCTGACATGTCTCGTCGCACGTGCGCAGGGCTTGAGTACCTAATATTAATAATGATAAAAACATTAAAATTTAATAATTAAAGCAGCAGTAGCAGACTAACTTTAATAAATAGTAATTAATAATTAGTACTGCTATAGTATAGGTCGTATAATATGTAGGTATACCTGCAGGATACGACGCGCGGAAAGGCAACTATATGGCGCGTTTCTTTTTTGTCCCCCGCAACATCATCACAAGTATACACGCTTTACTGGGTTTAAGCTACGTAAATCCCGTATTCTCAACAACTTCCGGCAAATTGAGAAATACAAATAATATTACAAATTATACTGACGAAATAAGTTCTTATACAGTTCGCAGAGGATATATATCATTAATCATTAATTCGAATTCGGAGTAATGGCTAATAAATCTGAAAAATATACTACAGATGACATAATTCACATAAGTATTATAATTTACAATATGTATATTTTACTAGCAGACGACGCAATGACCATAGAAAATTGATGAATTTGGAATTAATACAAACATAATATTATCATTGATTTTAATGATATACAATATTCAGATGTAAGATATGTACGTACCACATAGAAATTCACCAAGCATGACCATTGCAACATTAGCCACAATATTATTTTATCCTTTAATAATACATTTATTCAAATTCTGATTTCTTTAAATTGTTAAGTATATTTACTACAAAAATTATATTTTCAAGTACATGTTTTAAATACTTATATTTATACAAACAAGAAAATGCATGGTAATACCTATTATATTAAGGTAGTTAACATTTAAAAACAAGTTTGTATTATCTCAATGTCATAACTCATAATTAATAATTTAAGGATTTAAAAATGTATAATATTTATACTATATTCACACTTTATTATGGAATTTATAAATATACTACTATAATAATATTAGATTAATTAAAAATTCCCAAAATCATAATTTAAATAAATGTATATTTAAAGAAAAAAAATGTGGATGAACATGCTTATAGTAAATCAACCTTTATAATATATAATATAATCATTGATATTATGTAGGTATTATATATATTATTTTTAATAAATGCAAAAACTATAGTCCATAAGTATATTGGTATGTAAAAATATTTTAATAGGACATTAAATGATATAAATTAAAACACGAGTAAAATAAAAATTATTGAAGAGACTAGTTTATTAAAATATCTATTCACTCGAAGTTCCAATTTGATGTCTTTCTCTATAGACATGCACCCAAATTGGGTGCATTCAAAATTGTCTGCACATATGCGTTTAAAATTATACTTCATAATACTAATGATAAGAAGATGAGAATAGCATAATAATAATACTTTATAATACATTTTAATTTAAATACAAATATGTATCTTGGGTTCGTTGCTTGGCAAAACAATAAAAGTAAAAACTGTAGATAATAAATTAATGTGATACTGTGTGAATCACATTAAAATAGTTAGTTCTGCGTACAAATATATAATAATAATATTATATTATATGTATTTTTATAAAATTTTGCTAATAAATATCGTTACACTCAAGTAATTTAAGAGAAGAACACAAACAAAACTTTTAATATAACGGTGAGAAAGTAGAAAATAATTACAAATATTAATATATAATTAATCGAATAATAAACTATTTAAAAAAACTATTACAAATTGTGTAATCTAAATGTTAATTTTGCTTAAATTAATTTGAAAAAGTTAATCGTTATTCGTTACATAAAACCACAGTAATCTTTATTATAATTTAATGTTTAATCTCTTTTTCTTCTTAATATTATGTATCAACAATTCTGGCATGCTGATTTAACTGAATCTAATACATTCATTCTTTAAATTATATTATTACCTACCATAGAATAAATAAATAATATTATCGTAAAGTTTAAAATGAACACAAAATCTTGCGTTACACTCGTGAATAACACTTATAATTGATTATTTGAGCATCAATTGAATGAAGGTAAATATTATTGATTAAATTTAATTAACCTTACAGTTAAAGACCCATCATTTGTATTATACCAGTAAACATGTCAAAGCCAATACAATTTTAAATTAAGCATTAACGACAACATGCATATTATTCAATTTGGTAATAAAACAATACGATATTCCTTTGGAATAATTTGTGAGAATTCGAAAAATTATACACCTCTTAAAAAAAAAAAATCTTACAGTTATTTTTTGCTGATTACACAAACTAATAACTACTATTAAGTATGAAGTAGTCAAAAAAACTTCCAGCCATATAATATTATGTTTACCTATATGTTCATATTATGTTGTTTTGATAAACCCTATCGCAGTCCGCAGTGTTGATAAAACCATACATATTTTGTAAACAGAAACTTTTCAATAGGTATAAAGTTTTCAGAACACATAATAACACCTACATTGATTTTATGTTTATCGTAAAATTATTGACGTTCAAGTAAAATATTATACGTATATTTTGAATTTTTATGTTCTAAAAATAATATTAACGATTTCGAATTCAGATTTCAGATTCTATATTATATGTGACATTTTTTTTTAATTCTTGGACAACAAATTTTAACGTCAAGTTTTGGAGTTCATTTTGTAACATAAAATATAATAAATCAAAAATTGAATGATGAATAACTATATTTTCATAAATGTATTCGTTATGCGCCACGCATCACTTAAACAGCGTTTAATATTTAACAGATTACAAAAATAGGACACAATGAACAAGTCATTTTAACAGTTTTCTAAGAATGTCTTTTATGATTGTATTAAAATAAAATCCTTTATTTAAAACACTAAAAATACATTTTAAAATATGATTTTCATAATTTTAATGCTTGACTTTATTCCAAAATAAAAAAAAAAATATATACAAAAACGATTCGTTTGAATGCAATTACGTTTAAATTTATTTATCACGATTTTCTTTGCATAAGATTCATTAGTATGATGAATATTATTATTATTTTTTGGTTAAAAATTAAAATATTCAATACGATTGCAAAATTGAAACCTATTTTAAAAGGTGATAGGTACACCTTTATATAAAACAGATTTAATATACCATTACGATGAATTATTATTCATTATACATAAATGATAAAAATCTCTATGATTTTAGTTTTAATTTGGTAAGTATGTTATTATAAAATACACTTAAAAATTCTAATGCAGATCTAAAATTGTTAATTAATTTACAATTTTTAACGAAATAATAATAATGTATATAGATATTATTATTATAGATAATATTTATACATAAATATTTTAAACACCTGTAAATAAATAAAAAAGTAAAAATAAAAATGTCCGAGTAGGTACCCAATTTTAAGGATGCATAAATAAAATTAGAAATGTATTATTACTATTAAAATAAGTCTTAAATAATCAAAATTTTAATATATATTCTGAAATTCTGAACCAGCAAAAAAATTGAAGTTTTTTCGAAGACATTACTTGAATACAAATAATCTATTTAAAGATATATAATATGAATATCATATTTTTGCGGATGCAATGTTCCTTAACATCTATACGAAGAATGGTGACGATTAGGACATTAAAATGTAATAATTTTAGTCCTTTTGTACAATCAGTTTCTCTTAAGTATTAAAGAATATTTTGTTGACTTCTTTTTTTTTTTGCCAACTTCATAATAATACCTATCGATTGTAATATCCGTGCACAACAGGATGCAGTATTGTCAAAACTGTTTTTATTTCTGATTGCTTGTATATTATGTTCAGCACATACTTTCATATTGTTTCCGCGATTACGATATCATACTTCGAATGTATGCCCATGGAACTATTATAGTTTATCAAAACACCGATGGCCCACTAGCCTTTGATCTCTTATGAATCGGAAGTATGCCAGGGCAAAACATGTTACCACGGGCATAATACCACATATTATTATTATGTACATTCATAACGCTATCAACTAAAATATTTATTAATTACCATATTTTATACTAATCAAATATTTATACATAAAATTGGATCAGATTTTATTATATTTATAAATCGGATAAATATATATTTTATTACTATAAGATTCGTTAGTGCGCTGCATTTTATATTCACATTCAAATTAGTATTAACTATTAAAGGCGCATCGACATTTTTAATATTTAAATTTAATTAACCATTAATGTTTTAAAACGTGGCTGAAATTAAAATACAACACAGTATATTATTTTGGTCTATATAATTAAAACTAAGTTCTGTGTAAGGAATATAGGTTCAAAATTGAATATATTGTATACATGATATTATTTTGAATATTTCTTTCAAATGTTTTAAATGTATATTACGATTAAAATACTGCGAAATTGGTAATAATTTTATTCATTAACTTCAATATTATAATTATGAATATTTGTTCAACTTTAAAATCTACTCCCGAATATCATGATCTGTATTATCATTCCATAAAAACACATCTACTTATATTGTACTGTACAGCCTAACGTAAACAAACATTTTTAATCTTGTTTTTTTTTTTTTTTTTAATAACTAAAGAAAAATTATTATAATATAATACATAAATATTAAATACATAATACCTAAAACTAACAAGAACAAAAATTAATTTAAACGATGTAGGTTTGAGTAAAATATTATCATTTTAATTCATTCTTAAAAAAAATACATTTTTTTATGTCGGAGCTACACTTTATTAAATATAGCGGCTGACTTTAAACTTAAATTGTTATAATGTTAATATATAGTAGAGATATAATATAACGTAAGCAATTAAACGATAGTTCTGAGAAAATGGTTCAGATGACATATTATTATATATTATTAATAAAATACGTATCCATCATATATTGTAGTAAATATAATTTAATTTATATTTAATTTAAATATAATCCATTAATAATAATAAAAAAAAAATATTGATATCTAATTATTATTTAATTGTATTATCCTTATTATGATTATAATTATTATTGGTTTGTTGTAATTTTGTGTAAAATATGTAATAATATGCTACTAAAATACTATAAGTATATTAAAATTATTATTAAATTTACATTGATATTTATAATCTGTAATTTTCAGCAATTTTTTTCTTTCTACGATATTTTTTTTTCTTATTATAATAAGAACAAAATATGATTTATCATTTAAAATTAATATTTAAGTACCTATGTATTATTTTAAAATTTTAAAATTTTTATAATTTCTCTCTGTTTATACAATATTATGCCAAACTTTCGTTATTTTAAGATTATAACGACGTTAACAGTAATATTAAATTTACTATAAAGTTTTTGAAATTTTATGTTAAACAAAATGATGTAACAGAATTTTAAGTTGACAAAATTAACGTCTTCTACAATAACTGAGAAACAACAACTTAAGTATTTTATATTACACCGTTCAAATTACGAACCAGATTATAGAATAGAAAGATTGAAGAATACTTTTAAGTTACTGGTAAATGGGTATAAAATATAACATTACAAAATATAATGACGACGAGTTTATACAACTTGACTTATTAGTTATTAGTTATTATGAACTTGCACAATTTGAATCATATTTATAATTATAATGATTTACACCTAATAATATTAAATAATGATTAAATATTTTGTTAGAGTACCTATGGGCCTATGGCGCCTTTCGCGTTAAATTTTTAAAACACAATATCGCACGTATTTTATATTATTTGTATGTTATATTTAAATAACGAAAATAGGAGATATTATACCTATCAAATATTACTGCTATTAAAAAACTTTAGATTATCAACGCATATTGAATATGATCAAAGCCTAAAACCATAATCATTTGACAGTTTGACACTATAATATATATATATATATAAAAAAATTAGACCAACTACCAAGGTACCTTCTAAACCAATATACATATTTTCCAGGATGATACAATTAAAAAAATGTTACGTGCCAACTCAATCGAAATATAAATAAATATTTATCGACAGTTTTGTACAAATAAATACGTAGACACCGGACAAGTGACGACAGCAAACGTGTATAAAATGAAATCATTATTTTTTTGTAATATATATTTTACATGGGCAAATACTTATTATGTACTTTTATTTACTTTGTCTACATTTATCTGATTTTAATTAATTTTTGAAATTATTTTTTTTACCGGTCAAAAAAAAAACATCACCAGGGACATTCGTGTCACGTTTTTTTATAACCCCAAACTTCTGATATAGGGAATTCCCTAAAAATATACAATTTAAAATATTTTATACGTGTGTATTCATTCTCAAAGTAAAATTCACTAGATTGGTATGAAATATATGTTTTAGTCAGGTGTCTTGATAATATTGTCATATTAAATGTAAATTCCGATAAAAATTGCGTTTTTAAATAGTTTTTAAATAAACAGTCTGAAACATACACATAAAAACTTATAATTTATACTTTTATAGTGATACGTATTTAGCAATATTTTTTGAACGATTGGTTTTATGATTTTCCTGTCAAATAAAGATACTACCAAACACGGTTATTTCTGTAGGTATTAAATATTGATTATTATTATAATAACGCAAATTTAAAATCTAATGAATCATATTTTCATATTACTATTTTTTATAATAATTATTAGCGAAATATACTATTCGAGGATAGAACATATTCACGCCAATACTCGGTGTCAATGACCATATATTATATATAATATTATCGAGACGGGAAGTTATAACGTTTGATTAATGGTATATAATATCCAGTGACAAACTAATTATTATTGGTGAAAATGTCTGTTTCTGAAATAATTATCTTACGGGGTGGATCAAACAAGTAAATTTAGACGACTTTTGTGTACGATTTAAACAACTGTTTGAAGTAGATCTAACAATACAATTAATATACAATAAACATTAATACCGTAATAATTGTTCGAATTTCTAGGGCAGATTAAAATGCACGTATATTAATAATAATATCAACTATGATGGTAAGTATATTATATTGTTACGTTCTATAAATATGTAGGTACGTCAATTTATGACACTAACGAGGGTTGTTTTAGACGGGTGACCTAATGACATAAAAGATAAAATTGGCAAAGTAAGCGAAAAGACATAAATCCCAAGACCCTAATAATCCTACACGAAAGATTATATCTGAATAATTAACATTCAAAATTTCAAATGGAATTGTAGGAGTACAATAATATTATTACGATAATATTAATTTAAGATTGAATCAACGCGGTAATTGTTTAACATGGTTGTCTCGATTATTTCATAGTCAGTATTAGGTATATGTTATTATTAATTAATTAAACATAGCTAATTTATCTGATGAATTGTACCACAATCGAGCGTATGCCAATGTTTTAAATATTATGTTAAAAATGATAAAATACAAAATAATATGTACAATTGCTTTTCGGTTGTTACATATGGAATGTTTCTCATTAATTGGTACAATAATCTATAGATTGTTTAGTGTAATATTTATTGATTTTTTTTTACTCGGTAAACGTTTTATTCGATAAACAAGATAATACACCTACTAAAATAATTATATAATATTTGATTACAGTAAAATCAAGACGCAATCATTTGTAATCATCTCTCAGAATTCTCGATCAAGTTTTAATAAGAACAAAGCAATTATGAACGATTTGGGTGATATGAATCTAGAAGACGAGGTATTTAAGGAAATGCACTTCTATAGAAATTAATACTGTTTTCCCAAATAGTATTTTTGGATATAACCATTTGTCACAGCGATGTAATAACAAATAACTCACCTCCGTACACCGTTTTAATTAATTCCCTTATGAATAGATGTTCCGTACACATGAGTAGTTTTTACAGTGAGACAGGTCCCCAAAGCGTGAATTACTGTTTAGTATCAATAGGTATATGAAATTACTAATTTTACCAACAGAACACTCCAGTAAACTTAAATACGTCGAATTACATTGAAATTGAATAAATTAATTTTTAGTTATGAATTTAAAATTTAGTTAGGAAAGGAATGTTTTAACGACAACTGTGTCACGTTATTTATGCTTTTTATCTTGCCAAAATATTAATTTAAAGACCAAAGACGTTGAATAAACATTAACTAGTCGAATCATTTTATTATTTCAAAAACCGTGAGCACGAGGGCATGCTCATCTGTTTTTATATTTTTTACAAATCGTTCATAATACAATTATAAATACCTATCTATAAAAAATAAAACAATAAACGTTACTATATATTATTTTAGACTTGCAAATGTTTAGCAACATTTCGTGTTTTATTAGGCCTCGACGTGACCAACTATATTATATATATAACTTATAATATGTATAGTTTATTCAATCCTTTACAATACAATTTTATCAAACGTAAGTTTATAATTATAGTATACAATATTCACAAAATCACGAAATGCACATTGAACGTTTAGATTTATTCAGATAGATAATATTATAATCCATGTGACCAAGTTTATATTATATAGAATAGTGTTCCTATAATAATTATTTAACAGTGTTTCAAATTTTTTTTTCAAATACATTAAATCTATACGCTTCAGGGCAATATTTGTGCTTTAAAAAACCCAACTAAAATCATGCGAAATAGCTGTATTAATTGTAAAAACCTGAATACAAAGCTGATTGTCTGCAGATATGATATTTCTCATGCAAAAAAATAAATATGTTATAAAAGAGTATAAATTTATTAAAAATGAATTGCATTAAACTGTCACATAGCACGTTAATATTTTTGTGTAATATGTTTAGGTGCTACCAATACATATATTATAATACCTATGTATGCATGCAATGGACGCAGCTAACATGCCGTACGCGACGTATATATAATAATATAATAATTATAATATATATAGTGTCTCGTTGTTGTATTTGTTGCAATAAGTTTACAATTATTCTGACCAGGTGCCGCTGCTGGCGCAATAATTTTAATCATGTATGTGTGCACAGGTGTATGTACCTACCTGAAAGTTATAAAAATAATAACAACCTAAATATGAGCGATATTGCAAAATCTTCCGGGCACACACTATGTACATACTCCCAGATGCATATCCTACATAAATGTTATGATATGAATGATGTATGCTATATGTATTAAATAGATGATCCATATCGTGGAGATACCGGCGGCGGCAGGGGATGCAACCCTCTCGGCTTTCCTCGGACTGACAACGCTAGCGGGTCACCCGTTGGATGCTGTCGATGAGCCCGTATTGATCATGAAAAAGAACTCAATTTTCAAAGTACTTCACCGGGGATTTGGCATCCGACGAAGTGTGTACATGGTGGATGAAACGTATTACTGCCAAGTCGACGGCCCGGAGCGACATGTCTGGATTATTTATGAACGGCTACCGCGATTGGCAAAGGTCAAAAGTACAGGAACTGCGATTTTATTCGAGCTAGAACGGCATTTCTGCCGAGTGGGTCGATAGCCCGTCTCGAAAATAATCTGAATGACGGTTGACAAACAATTTGAAATAAATTTTAGAATATTTTAACATAATATGAGTCTACTGTCCATCATAGTCTCGATAATATATTATATTAATAATCAATAACATATTATTACATGTTTTTATAACATCCTCAGTCTGACACATTATTGCATTATAATATATGATATTATTTTAATTATTTTATATTGAACAAACAAAAAGCAAATCGAACTGAATACCGTGTATGAATACATTCCATGACAAATTCTATTATCTTCTTCACATTTGTTTCTGTGGAAAAATATGTAAGGTTGCCAAGAACATACCACTGCCACAGACAATAACTAAAACTATGTAGCGTGTGCCCAACGAGAAACGGCATTTACTAATAATAAAATATGCAGTAATATTATGGAAGTTTCAATTACATCATGCAACACACCGTAAAGTTCCATCGAACAAAGATTAGGTATTTAATAGAAAATATTTTAATAAGTGCATTTATAATCCAAATTGGTATTACACTTAACCGAGTTAATAAAATAGTTTTATAATTCCAGGAAAAAAACTGAACGCAAGTCCTATTTTAAGATTTTCTCAGCACATACTTACTCAAGATAAAATTAATAAAATAAATTTTAAATGTAGTTTTAATAAAATATAAAACAATTTAAAATATTTACTATCTAATCCATAATTATGTTAAAAATCATTATAGGTACTTATTTCTATGTAAATCGATTTTTTTCATAAAATTAAAACTTTGCATTCAATGTTCATTACAATATCATAAAATATTATTGTATTTAATAATAATAATAATAATAACTCGTGTTAATATAAATCTAAAGCTTCAATCATTTTGAATCTTTTGAATAATTCATGTTTCATCTTAAATCAATATTTTTTTTATTTTCAAACTACCTAAAATTAATTTATGTATGTCAATTTTCAAAACTTTTTTTTACGACCTATTTAAAATATATTTAAAAAAATAATTTATTTTGTGGTTCTGAAAATGAGTGTGTTTGTGACATTTTATTTTAATTTCACAACTAAAACTTCTAAACAAACTACATATTTTTTAAAAGAAAATAATTTATTAAACACCGATAAAATAAGTAACACTATGCTTTATAGCATACAACATTATTTAATTCGTGATACTATAATAAAAATTAATATGTATCTCTTTAGATTCTCAATGTGATAGGTATGAGTAGGTATGCGTATTAATTTCACAATGATGTGTGTTTTTTAGTTTTTATTTTTATTTCTACCTATATCTAAAATAATTTTCTAATAGAAAATATGCTTTGATCATCAACCTAGATGAAGATTTCTTGTAGCAGATTGGGTATTTGGTACATTAATAGGTCAAAATTGAAAATTCTCAACACTTTTTTTTTAATAACCGGGAAAAACTAAAAAAAAATAAGAACATAAGTTAAAATGTGAATTCTACTGTTAAAATCATCTTTTGATAGAAATCGAACTCAGAATCATTTTCCATCACATACAATGGTGTAGAATTGAATTAAAATTTTAAATATTGAATATTGTCTATTAGGTAAGTATAAAGTATAACACTAAATGACGAATTACACTAATTATTTAATATGATGTACCTACCTGTATAGTGTTAAGTCGTTAAGTGGTATAACTATAAAAATGCAAAATTGTATTTAAACAATATTTAGTTTCTATCTACAACTACGAAGACCAGGATCAAATATAATATTATACCAATGCAAACCTCTTGATTCTAAGCAATTTAAAGTTCTGTTACTCGCATACACCCTTTCGAATTAAAAATTGTAATTAAACGTGATATTTAAACTAATACATAAAGAACTATCAAATAAGTTAATCAGATAAGTCCGTCTTGAATATTAGATACTTAAAACAAGATTATGTAGAACAAATATAAAAAACATTCAATAATGTTTTTTAATACGATCGTCCTTGATATTTATTTTGTTTCAAACAACTGAACTAACTTTATATTATACCTACTGCGATATCTAAGTCATAATATTAAGAATTGTTTTTCAATAACATGATAGATAGAAATACAAGTAATTTAAAATGTATAAAATATTTTTATAAAGCAAAAATTATTTCACCACGTTTGTTAAATAAATATTTTAGAGAATACTTACCATCTATGTTATTTTACTGCAAATTTGTTTTACAGATTTTTTGTTTTATATTTCATTTTATATTTTGTTATTTATTTTTGGTGGTATAAAATTCTTACATTATTTTTTTTATAAAATATATCACGTGTATAAAAACGGTATGCATTATAGGCCGTATAGGTTAGGTTAGGTTCGGTACCCCTCATAAATTAGTTACCTATTATGTGTTTAATTACTATGCGTTTATATAATTTATATTTACTGTAGAGTTTCTACCTACATCCAATGCGTATTTTCGTCCGGTTTCTCGTATTTTAATTTATCTGTAGACCTATAATATTGAAGGTACAGAAAATTTAGAATAATACTTAACAATTATAAAACCTTTGTTTGACCATTTATAAACGCACAATATTAAGTGAATATTTCAAAGCTTAACCAACATGACACACGTTATATCATTTCCACCAACATATTGATTAAGATATAATTACTATTTTAGTTTAAATACGATGCCGGTTTATAAATAATAATTGTGTATAATACAATAATATTATATTATTAAGATTAAAAACAATGTAACAAATAATTAAATAATTTTAACTACGTGGAAATCCTTATTAAATATTCAAACGCTTGTCGTAAAAGCACAACGTAGAGTTGACTAATAATGTCATCTGTTCAAAATAAACCTTTACTCCAGTATACTGTTTTAGATGTTAACATCACGCTTCTTTCACGTCATCGTCATATTCTTGAACATAACATTACGTTATGTAAAGGTAATTAAAAATCATGAGGTTAAGAAGTTATAAGGTAATTTTAATTTGAATGACTTATTAACTTCTTATTCACCACAAAGTACTGCTTACTCTAAATAATATGTCATTTTGACACCGTTCGCGGGCGTTTAATCAAGTCTCTAAATTACACTTTTTTCGTCGAAAATTCTATTTTTAATACTTAACATCGTTCAAAATATTATTTTTAAAACTGTAGAATTTCTGTTTTACAACTTCATGTTGATTAAATATATAAGTAATAATCCAAAACATCAAATGCGCGTTCGTAAAAATAAAGTATTTTTTTTTTTACTCTGCAGCGTAGTACATATCAAAAAAAGCGTATAATTATAGAATAATAATGTACATAGGTATTTATATTTTATTTGAATATCGGAATATAAATTATGGAGCAAAAAATCGTTAGTAAAACGCCGAAAATTACAAGAGGTACCACAAGAGGTGTGTCCTGGTCAACAAACATATTTTAATATCATCGCTTAAAATATCAGTAGGAATAATAAAATGGTATTACAGTTATAACTAATAAGTAACTAAAATTTGAGGCTGTAATTAGAAAGTATCTTCTTTTATTTTTTTTAAGAGTATAGATAAACACAATAAAATAGACAAAAAAAAATAAAATACGTAAGCATAATTATATAATACCTGATAGTGCAATGTATTTTATTATTTACGTAGTACTAACTATGCAGACTGCAGAGTAAATATCTGTATAATGCAAATACTATAATAAATTAACAACGGTTTTATTAAATGGTATAAAATATTACGAGTAGTAATTTAGTGTATTAAATATGTATGATGGATTCATTGGGTTCCATTTGGTTTCTCATGATAAATATTACTTCATACAGATTCACCAATAACTAAACCATTAATCTCGTATATACGTTGGTACTACACTGCAATAATCATTATGTATAATGTGTACGATGTCGAACGATCGAGAATATATTAGTATATATAGTAATATATATACGTACCTATAGCAGGTACCCATGATGTGATAAAACGCGTTTGAGTAAAAAGTGAAAATAAATAAAATATATTCTCTAATGTTTATGAGTATATTCGAGTATGACCGAGGGGTAAGGCTGTGTACTAGAGAATCTTATTTAATGAATACAATATATTATTATACGTACATAAGAGATTTTTTCCAAGTATAAGAGCTTCCCACGCAAATTCCTCCGAGACTGACAGGTTTCAAATGCGTGGGTGCGAGTGCGTGAAAATTTCCACTCCATAATGATGATTAATTTGATAAATCAAATGAACCGTACACGGCCAAAACGATTGAAATCAATAGCACGTGGTATAGGATCAAACGACCATAGTGCAAACGGTTACTCGCGCACAGAGAAACAACGACCGCTTTAATATGCATACGTCAAAACCACGGATATGTTCAAGCCTATATTATAGTTTGATGCGCGATAAAAGGAAATCTGGTTTCACATTATTAATTTATTGACGATTAATATTAATTTATAGGTACACGTTTTATTTTTTTACGTGGGAGCGATGAACAAAATAAAAATCACCAAAGGCGTTTTATTTGTTGGAAAGTTTTAATTTTACGCAAGAATTCGGACAAACATTTTCATCTTTGAATAAATGTAAAGGAAATCGAAGCGTTTGCAAAGGTGCACGTATCAAAAATAATTTCTGAAATCTAAACCAAAGTTCAAACTTCAATTTTCATTCCAGAAATATTTAAGTATTAAATGCGTGATATAGTATGGTATCAACTAATCATCTAAAATGTCACTAATGATTAATATTTTGTCTATGTGCCACGTCTAACGATAATCTAGTGAAAATTATACATTATGTAAAAATATTTAAAGTTAGAATGAACAAAACACATTATTAAGCAAAAACTAAAAAAAAAAAAATTGCTTAGATATGTATTGACTTTTGAATAATTGTATTCAGAAAATGTCTAGGAAAGGTATGCCTGAGAATTATCTGAATTCTATACTATACCAAACTCAAATGATTATGAATTAACTACAGCATTATTATATTATGGTCTATTTTTATAGAAATGTATTAAATAATCTACATTATAAATTATATTATGACAAAAAAAAAAACAGATCAAAGTTTGGACATGTTACGGCTATCTGAAATTTGGATCGACCAATATTTAAAACAAATGCATTACAAGTTATGATTTGTTTTTATAATTGCCATTTTATTGGTAAAACAGTTTTTACAATAAAAAATAGTATTTGCTGAATATTTTGTGTAAAATGCATAATACTATAATTAAATCTAACCTTATTATATTATATACAAATAATTTACATTGTACGTATTGAAGGGATACACCCATATCTGACACGGTGTGACATGATAAATCAGTTAATGTACGCGTAGGTATATTAATTAGGGATAGGGATCGTGGAAGTTTTCCGGGAAAGCTGGAATAATGTGTAACGATATATTTTAAAGACAAATTACATTATAATATTATATTATGTCGTCCGGCTGTCGTGCTGATTATAATATTGAAAAATATGGTTTAATTAATATTTTTTTTTTTTTAAATTAAACAAAAAGAGCTAAGAACAACAACTACAGCAATTTACTTGGTTAATGGTTTAGATCGTTTTAATTGGATTATTTACATTATACGTCATCGTATTACTTTGTCTTTACATAAACCCGACAGCGTTTATTAAACAATATTAAATATTAAACACGGCTAGCACAAACGCGCATCTATACTATGCATACCTAACCTATGGGGCGATTTTGCGGTTAGGGCGATTTTTAATTTTATTTTAATATATAAAAAGCGAAATGTCACCGCGACGGTTTGTCAGCACCGCCGCCGACGTTTTAAACGCCTCGCGGCGGCAATGTCGGTCGGCCGAAAATTGTTTAAAGAATATATAATATTATAATATTTATCATAATATTTTATACTATACGTTGTACGCGAGAATAGGTCAACGATCTCCACAGCGCGACGCCGTTCGATAGTCGGACGCAAAAATGGTCGATAAAGGCGTTGGTATACAGCTGCTGCAGTATCGTCACACACACACAATCAATGGCCGTCGTTGTGTGCGATGTGTAAGTCAGTTTTGTTTCGGACACATGATATCATTACCATTAAGACCGTTCGCGCTGTAATTTGGTAAGTTTTTAATTGCCGAAAAGCCATCATTAGCAAATCCGGCCGCCGCCCGTTACACTTAAATTGCTATATCCGCGAGATAATATTATATCGCCGGATCCGTATAAGAGACTTAATAATGTAATATTATGTTCGACACCCGATGACGCGCACACATAATTTATTACACAATACGATCCGTCTGTATAGTGTTAATGTCGAGAACTCTGCGCAAACGACCTGCGGAAGTCTAATAAATCTGATTCGAATGGTTTACCGAACACAAAAACGGATCTTTTTTTTAAAACGTCATGTCGACGCGTCTCACGAACGTTTTCGAGTCGCGTAAACCTAATAACCTACGAGGGAGGAGGTTTTGATTTTACGCGCGAAACCCGGACGCAGACCTGAGCCGATTTTACTGTCCGTGAAAAATACGCTGATCAGTGATGACGGTGTCGTGTATAAATATATTATTTTACATATAGTTACTCATTATTACACGGCACACTGATATCACCCGAAATCGGTATAGACCACGACAGTTATTACAGCCGGACTCGATTTATACATCGTGTTTTTTTTCTTCTAAAAATCTCGTATTGTAATCTGAAAACGTATATGAACAAAATAATGAGTGCAGTTCGAGTGGAAAAAAATTACACGCGTTCAGATGTAATGATATATCGTCTACCGCGATCGGAAATAACGAGCTACTTTATTTGTAGTTATTATAATGTAATAGCGTTGCTGATTCCGCGGTATATAATGGTATATTATATACACCCTACACAGCGCCTATATATACGATCCACCGAAATAGGTACTATAGAGCACGGAAGAAATTACCTTAGAGGAAGTTGTCACTACCTACAACCTTATTATGTTGTATCACAAATGACAAATATTATATTAAAAGATGTTCATGTTTTATTTATACGACAGTATCTATACGGTTTAAAAATAATAATATCTGTATATTATGTATAGGCTAATTATTAATATCGCTTGCGGTTAAAATACTGAAGAATACGTATATAGATAGTAGATGCGTATACCTACTATGTGTCTGTAATATATACTATTATAGTACCCAGTGGCGTACCCAGGTATTTTCAATGGTGTGATTGGGGGAGAGAATATTATAAGTAATAAATGATAATACATTTTAATTTATTGTGGTGATCCAAAGACACAAATAAGAAGCTTTTTGGCTTTGAGTCAATAATTTATAAAATTGTAAGTATAATTATTATTTATATTTTATTTATGCATTTACCAAATTATAATAAGTACCTAGACACTTATAGTATTTATTTTTTTTATATTATAACAATTTTAAAATCTACCCTATGGATAACGGTTCGTAAAAAAAGTGTTCGCGGTCCGCCAGTTGGTGATCCCTGCTTTATGATAACTCCAATATCTAATAAGTTGTTTTCTGAAAGTCAGCAAAAAAAAAAAGTCAATAGGAGACATTTTAACCTCATTGAAAAGTGGCCAAGGCGGACGTCACTGTATAATACTATACGAGTGTATTGTGCACACAATAAATATATTATATACACACACAGATACGCAGTGTAATTGATAGTATAACATTAATGTACACTCATATTACGGGAGTGGTGTAACGATTAATGAAATACAATAAGTCTGTAGATTAGCTATTGTTTCGACATATTATTATTATTATTTTGTTAAACGAATGGTTAAAATAAAATAATAATTAAATTGAAAACACGAGTAGTTAATGTTTGTGACGTAATATTCTTATATTTGTTTTATTTTTATTAGCATTTAATTTAACGTCTGTACATACAGTTCTGAATGAAACTCACAGGAAGCAATTAAACCATAGACAATAAATATGCAAAGATCAAGAGTTATTTTACCACGTTCGCCGACAAAGCTTTAATCGCCAAAAGTGTAGACATTTTAAATACAATGTGCGCATAACATACAGTCCGTTTATTGTATTATACTATAATATTTTGAGTCAAATTAATTGTTAAATTTCACATATTGTTATCACCTACACAATAATGATGTTTACAACAACAAAAATAAAACATTATTATTAATTAAAAAGCTATTTTTCATTCTTATCTGATATTACATTTTTGGCAAATTATATTAAAACATACCAAAATAAATGTGTATGAAATTCGTAACTGGCGCGGTATAAATTAAATTAAACCGTGTCGTTAACAAGACCGATAATAGAAAGAAATACAATACAAAAGTCCAATGCTTACTTCGTTCAAATCTTTATGTTTGTTTGCATTCCTGTATAATATTATTTTAGAATGATTGACGTTGTTCTTAAAAATGACCGAAAAATTCAAAGTATCTTCTTCGAGATTTCTTCGTAGGTACAGTAGGTACTTGATAGATGTCGATCCCACCGAGATACAATTATGCGAGGAAAATATATGGTCCTTATGACACACTTACTCTTATCAATGTATATAAGACTTCGTCATAAGAAATTACGCCATACCATCAATTAGGGGGACTGTGGTTCAAAGTGGTTATATTATTTCGATGAAATAATTGACAAATGACCACACAAATATCATTCACAAACTGTGGCTATAGCCTATATTTATTAAATATGATGCACAGTGAAAAAAATCTCCCAGTCCATAGAAAAAACTCATTTGTGAAAGGATCATAATCATTCACCGTCTATATTTCTATAATGCGAGAATTTAGTAAAAAAAAAAAAAATTAAATAACCATTAATAAATATTTAACCTAAAAAAAACTTCAAATTTTGAATACATACATATTCATTTTAATTAAATTTTAATATTTTAAATAATTATTCCCTTATTCGTCACTTGACCTTCCCCAAAAATAATATCGAAAGCCCTTGACTTCAATTGATTCATTAATTAAGCCACTTGCTTCAATATTGTTTGAAATAATAGAGCTATTTATTAGTATATGTGAGAAAAAAACTTGGGCACGCACCTAATAAAGTAATAACAATTAATTATTTTCTGACAAACGTTTATGTTTGCCAACATAAATTAACAACAAATTTTACATAAACACCTTTATAATACAAATATTATACAATTGCATAGTATTAACGAACGACTTTGATGAACAAAAATTTATGTCATGGAATTACAATGTATTATGTATATGATACAAAATGTAAAGATTTGATAGACATATTTATGTATTAATAATTGTTCGGTTTCTCGAGTAACAACCGATAATGAGAATAGTATGATTTACGGCGATCTGTATAGGCAAGTTCGCGGTATCCATGCATTATTGTATGTTTAAATTTTATAAAAACCACTTAAATAAATCCTAAAATTACTTAAATATAAAAGAAAATGAAGGTTTATGTATTATAATATAAATTTAAATAATTAACTATTATTTGCACAGCTTTAAAATATTATTAGATGTTAGATAATAATTACTTTAATTAGTTTAATTAATATAATACATTCAATTTATCATGTATATCATTCACTGCAATCACATAAGAATAAAAAATTATATCAGGTATACTTTATACTGTATTGTATTTAATAAACGATTATTAAGAAATTTACAAATACGCGTCTATGAGTTCAGTGTAAAACCTATAAGTTAATATTATGACCACTCGCATAATATAATAGACCCAAAAAATATAATTACCATGCTAGGAAGTATATAATATTATGTGTATCGTATAGGTGTACCATATTATTGTTACATAAGAAACGTTTGTTATGATAAGTGGCATAAACGAATATGTTGGAATTTTTTTTTAGGCACATGTAAACTATCCCGAAAAATTTACTAAATTGCACATATCATATAGGCTCTCCGACGATATTGTTCTTGGTACGCCACTGTATCTAGTAATATAAACATAATGAAATACGCCTATAACGTATTCAATTATGCATTCTCAGGGAAACACTTTCTAGAGATATGTTATTACAATTAAAACTGTTAATATTAACTATATACTGAATCACAATCATTGACTATTTGAAAACTGCGTGTTAAACAAATAACAAAACTTATTATCTTTATATTTAAATCAATAATTCAATATAAAAATGAAGAAATAACTAAAAAACAATATAAAACCATCATTTGTTCTATTTTTATATACATTCATGATAAATCACAATATCGAAAGTAATCGAATCCTATAAAAGTATACAATATTCATTATATTCATAAAAGATTTTTATTGCTCGTTAAAATATTTGTGTAAAAGAAAAAAAACGTATAAAAATGCAAACGCTTTACGGCATGGTTTTCAATGGGCCAGTATATGATGGAGACACTGTCATATCCTTACTATAATAGCTGTTTCACAACCTTTTTCGATAATTCAATTTAGGTTTTAGTATATTGCTTGTAAAATTTTACATCTGAATAATAAAACTCGCATTTCCCCAAGCGAAAATTTTCATTTTAACGGACATGTTTGAAATGAATATATTAATTTTTATTTTCTATTTTTTCCAATATGTATTTTGGTTGATAAGATATTAAGTTTCGAGCAAAATGTGAACACAATTGATTAAGTGCACATTTCTCCTAACCGTACAAAATGTAACAGTGTTTATTCTTCTGAAAAATGCCGAAGTTATAATTACTGGAGATTTGATATTTTTACCATTAATAAGGAGGATCGATACCGATCAGACTTTTTCGAAAATATACCTATAATAATAATTTATTTTTCTAATGTATACATTTGGTGTATGATGAAATATGAAAAATAATTTGAGACTTATTTAAATTAATTATAAAATTAATGTAAGACCGTTATTTAAAATATTGACTCTCATGAGTGATGCATTTACCCTTATTTGTTTTCTTTATTATTAAAATAATTATAAAATCTGTACAGAATACCACAATAAGTATTTGTGAAGAAAGTAAAAAATAAAATAACATGGCATTACTTGATTAAGACGTTACCCAATAGTAACACATAATTTGGAGAATCTATTTTTAAATTTAATTTTAATAATATAACAAAATATATTATAGGTATGTTTTTGTTAAGAAAAAAAGTAATAGACTAGCTCGTGATATCAAATCCCCTTAAATAAAAATATTTAAAATGTAAAGTAAAAATAATATTATATACGAGGCGTAGGTAAAAGAGTAAAAAATATTGCCACTTAAGAGTAATAAAAATCGTTTTTTCAACAATTGTAACTTATTATTAATGTTTATATGTAAATAATTATTACACTCGAGAGTCCAGAGTGCTTACTGTTATATGAAGTCAGTTCCACATCAGTAATTATTTAAAAGGGGTTTCAAATAGGCAATTCATTTGGATAACTACTATAATAATATATAGAAAAACACGAGTATTCTCAGTAGGACCCAGTATTTCATTATATGAAATTAAATGAAATATTTAATAAATTATGGTAGATGATAAAAGATAGGCAGATAATATAATTCATAATATTTTAATGTACAAACTGCGTATCACCATTTTCTTTCAAAAATAAGACTTGTGTTAACAAATTATAAAACACATAAATAATTTTCAAAAGTGTTGAGGTATAACGACTTGTGTTAAAATATATTAATAACTATTTACAGTATTTTAATGTATATCATTTCATGGTTGTTATGAAATCATCATATTTTCATAATCTAAAATTGTACGGTAATACATGAACGGTAAAATATGATCAAGAGTATGATTCAACTACATGCGTTTATTATTTTGCATGATTGGCGGAAAATGGTAACGTTTTGATTAAAAACATAAAACGAATAAGTGGTTTTCATTAATTGTTTAATTTTTTTGATGAAAAATATCCATTAAATAAATGTTTCAAAGAAATAATGATTTACTTGATTATAAAGTAGGTTAATATAATAATGTAATAGTATGATAAAGGAATATAATTCTGGTTATTATTTTAATAATTTAAATAATGTATATTAATTATTCTTATGTGGTAAAACGGTACAACTGATATTAGCATACTTTATTCCCATATAATTATTATAATTTGAAACCAAAATTGAATGTAAGTAAAAATAGAAACCAAACAAAAATGTATTCAAAATATTTAAATATTTGCGATATTTATAGTTTCGACGCGATTAGGTAACTATTTTTTTTTTTATAACATAAAAATAATTATCTTAAAATATAAAAAATACCAAATATTCATAATTCAAATTTTAACTACATAAGAACAGTGTTTTTAAATTATAAGCAGGTATTGATTATTACTTATTAATTAGATTGAAATTTTGTGTACAAAAAAATAAAAATAAATAAGTTTATACTTTATATTACACGAATAGTACATCTATTAATATTGATACATGTTTCTTTATAAGTTTTTAACTAATAGAATATATAAAATAAAAATTATATTTATAATTTTAGTTTATACGTATTTAAAATTAGAATTTTGATGAAATTCATCAAAATCGAACGTAATTGCAAAGTATTTTTAGATATAAATTCAAAAACACTTTTCTTTTTATATTTAAGTTTTTAAAATTTAATAATAATAATAATTTCTCGTAAGTAGCTCATATACTGAAACCATAAAATATAATATATATAAAATACGCCATAAAGGCAATTATTTTTTTATAGACATTTTAAGTTTCCCAGTTAGTATAAGTAAATATAGATATAAATTAGATATAAGTAGTTAATATTTATATATAGTAAAGTAAAGTTGTATTATACAAAAAAGTATACCTTTTTTACAAATTTATTACATTTCCTTTGTCTATGTGCGACACTGCAGTAGCTGACGATACTTAATTATACGGCCATAATGTTGTAAGTTAAAGGTGTATAATGTATTATAAATCATAATAAATTGTGCACTTGACATAATAGAACGGACGGTAGAGACTATAGAGATTAAAGAAAGACACCGCGGTGTACCGTTTGTTCGTGAATATAATAAATTCGAAGATGAATAAATTAGTTAAAAGTAAAACTGTATTTGCGAACACTATCACCGCACCTACAAAACGTTCATACCGCGTTCGCGACTTTATAATTCGATTATGCAAACTGTCTGACGACCGACCACTGTAACCGGCTCGGTCTGTCCTTCGGTGCAGTCGTGGTAAGCGAGCACTAAAGTTCTATAGTCCGCCACGGGAGATTCGCCGACGTCAGCGGATATTACAACAAAAGCAGCAGCAATAATAATAATAATTAAATAAACTATACGAGTAATATCCATTTTTAAAATGTTCCGGTGGCTTACTCCCTGCAGTGGGGAGATACGATCACCGGCGTAACGCAAAATGCGATCGTAATAATATATTATGTTATCTAAGTACCTGCGCAGGTACATTTTGTTGAATATAATGTGTACCTATATAGAAATCATACGCCATTGCGGGGCACGATACACGACTGCAGCTGTTAAGACAAACGAGACCGAAAAATTAATTATACATTTATATATACACACACCGTAGTGCTCCGATCTACTGGCAAAAACAATTATTTTAATCCCTAGACTTAAACGCCGGGAAAGCGGTTTTAATTAAAATTCCACGTGCGAAGATCGCGCGGGCGAGGACACAGTCGCAAAGCTACTGTTGGTGGGCGGACGCCACAGGAAAAAAAAAGTTTTCACGCTGGTTCGAATTATTTATTGTCCTGCAGCTTCGACGAGATGTATTTTGATCTTGAAACTTTTTCAATCCACATTACTGCAATTTGTTTCACCGTCTTCATACCACGCAGGTTTAATTACGACTGCAATACACTATGTTTTATATTGGTAGGTAACTCCTTCTGCTTGCTAGTGGGAGGTTCCAATTAGCAGTCCACTTGTATGATATTCAGACTTGCATAGCGAAAAGCAGCGTGCTGTCATTGGTTTATTAATTATTTGGTTTATATTTCCAAAAGAGATTATACCTACCTACTTTTCGAGTACTTATTACAAAAAACTGTTATTAATATATTGTGTTCTAATTATAGATAGGTTATTTATTATATACTATACTACATTTACTTTGCTGACAAACTGGTATATCTCACATTTCGTATAATAATAATTATAATTATTATTGATTATTGAATGTTATTATAGCAATACAAAAAAAATATATATATATAATATAACATGATAGTATAATGATACTAAGAATTAAAAACATATTTTGAGCAAATGCAACTTAGCAAATGTGCGTTCATTAGAACTAATTTGGTATTTTATGGCTCTAATATTAGATTGAATGTGAAACACACATATGATGTTAGAAAACCATATCACTCAATTCACTCTAATATTATAAAGCTAGTATACAAGTGTACATATAGTGTAATTTGAACTCAATGATTTAGACAGCTTATTGGCCATTGCTGTTTCTACCAATCTTCGTCGGTACTCTTCCATAGTTGGTGGTATTTTGCAAGATTTATCGCCAAATCATAAAGATCACGAAGTAAGTAAACTACTCGATTATGAACTATTTTATAAACAATGAAGAATTTACCCCTCTCTTCTTTTTCAAACCTGAAAACTAAGACTCTTTGGATGTTTATATTAAACACAGAAAAGACAAATAAACCGAAAAAAAAAATAATGAAAATATCATCCCTACATATAGATTTCCCCTCAATACTATTGAGAAGATTGTGAGAAAATGGTGTTAGTATTGTCATTGATTATAAAATACACAAATAAACAATGATTTCAACCAAGGTGGATATATTTAACTCTGACTTAAGTGGAGTAACCGAGCTAAATGAAAAACTTAAGGAGGACATTGGCGATTATGTTCTAAAATTGGTAAATAATTCAGATTTTAGTAATTTTTACTTAAAGATATTAGCTAACACACATTGAAGTAGCAGCAGTAAATATGTCTGACGGTTTTATATCTCGACTGCTGCTGCCACAACATGAGTGAGCTTTAATACACCTATTATGAAATGTTTCTACAGTTTTTGAAAACTCGCTTTCTTTAAACATATCTAACAAGTGACATTAAAAAAAAAATTAACATTTTAATTATTAAAACTATCGTATACCAACTTTAGAAACTAAATATTTAATTACTAGTTACTACAGGATGATGTGAAGAAGAAACATATGGCCTTACAACATAAATATGACGCCATGCATATGGAAAACGAACATCTAAAACAAAAAGTTGTGAAAATCTTTGAAAATAATGGTTTTATTTCTTAAAATTCCTAAAATCCTTGAAATTCAGTGTGTAATAGCCAATATTCCTTGAAAATCATGGTGTAAGAGCCATAAATCGTTAAATATCATAGTCCAAATACTCAATATTGGTATAGTACCAATATTGTTCAAAGGTAATTATTCTTATATCGTTTAATATAAACATACATATGTGTATAAATATCACAAACCATAAACTTAAATTTTGTTCACTGTACTCGTAGGTCGTAGGTTGATCATTATATGAGATATATTTTAGTCGGTACTCTGTCCATAATAAAATACCATCACTTATATGCATATTGATTAGTTTTGTATACTATGCCTTGTATTAACTATACATATTAATTACGAATATTATTTACGTTTATATCTATATAAAAATTACTTTTAATTTGTATATAGATCTATTGAAAACTTTCAATTTTAAATAATTATGAACTATAGTATTGATAGGCAAACTGTGTCGTAAGGCAGCTCGTATAGAGTGAGCAGTCCGCTTAATTTAATATTATTTAATACTAATATATATACATTTTTGTTTATATATTTATATATCTATTAAACTGGTATGTGGGTAGTTTACATGAATTAAGCATGTGGATTTTTATAGTAATGAAAGTTATTAATCGCCTATATTATATTCATAGAAATTTTTTTTAATTTCATATACTGATTTACAGAACGAACTAACTGTAAAATATCCTGGCTGTAATTTATAGCGTAATAATTGGAAGATTTTCTTATATGTTGCAGTTAATGATATTATGAAATTCACTTAAGAAATTTATGAATATTTCTTGCAGTTTTCAAGTGCATAGGTTTAAAACTATATTATACCAGTTAAGTCGACTTTGAAAGCTTACCATAGTAACCAGGAAATAAACTTATAACTAGTTTTTAGCCCAGCGATATCGGCATTTATATCGAATCTTCTGTTTAAATTAATTTCCCATTAATAAAAAATTATGGTAATGCATACTGTAACGTTAAAAACGAAAACCACTTATTTTTTTTTACTTCATATAATTTTATTTTATGCCTTATATTATTTTATAGGCATACACTATAATAATAAAATTTTACTCATACCGTTTTTAATCTGCGTTATTTACAACAATGTGGCACAAAATTCCAACAATATTAAAAAATAGTATATACAATTAACCGATAAGAAACCTGATGCTATCCATATCTAAATTTATCATTATATTATTATACCTCAGTACCTCACTAGTCACTAGTCACTACACGTCTTTTCTATCGTCTTATTATTGTTTATTATAATATCATATTATTATGTACGAGCATGTCTATTACAACGCTGAAACAGAGTGCAACTAGTACCTATGTACACAATTTAATCGCACTACCACATACTTTAACCGAGTTTGGTCAACTTTATATTAAATCTTTAGGCTACAGCTTATATAAGTGTGCAATGATAAATAACAGTGAAATACTCGTATTTACGCGCTCGTATTTTATTACTGTATTATTACAGTATAGAGGAATATTTCAATAAGCTAAAATATATATACAGCTCTGAGAGGATCAGAAAAAAAATAAAAAAAATACAAAATACCAAAATAATTAGAATTACCTGCAATAAAATATTGTACCTAGAACCTACATAAAGATAATATTTAGTACACCGTATGCGATCATATTCATAAAAATATTATGCGATCCAATAAGTTACACGCGTGATGATTTAGGATATTTGCGCTGGTCGTACATTTAGGTATATACTACTAAATGTAGATTATTCATGTATGACGTAGGTACACGAACGCATAATGAGAATGATAATTATTATTTTGTCGACGACAAGCAGTTTTTACAAATGTTATAGTTTTAAAAGACCCACATACACAAAATGTCTTCATAAAATAGTCGTCTTACTGCAGATGGCATTTATTAATTCTTACGAAATTCAACTTATACGCGCGTTTCTATTCACCGCGGTATCACTCGAGTGTACATACCTCGGGAACGTATTTCGTCGGCGTGGAAGAATTCACATATGTATATGGTTTATTATTATTATTATTTCTGAATACCGACGTGATCATATTATTATTATTATTATATACATTAGAGTTTACAGTATACGCGCCGTTGAACTCATATTAAATATTAATGTATTGTAATTACATCGTATCGAATTGTACGTAAACAATATATTATATTATAATATTACTGTATTTGGTGGATACATTTTACGTGGCTTTGATAGTTTGATATCATAATAATAATAACGCCGCATAATAACATTACAAACGAGATAAAACCGTCTACAAAGAAATAATCGTGTTTCGTGCACACAGACACTACGCGCACTGTCACGTCGAGTGATAAGTTCCCTGGAAGACCGATGTATAGTTCCTCCACCACCAACGTACGGGACGACTGCCGCCCGTATACGCTGTTCGCTAAATAATAATAATTATAAATACATAATATTATTTTATCGTTGATATTAATCGCCGATTAAAACAAAACAACATCGAATGCGAGCTTATGCTATGCTTTTGAGACGTACTTACAATAAGTATTATAATGCGTTCCGGTCGTGTATCCCGTGGCTGTTTGTCTGTCTATCTGAAGGCGTGTTTATTATTTATCTGCAGTCTGTACTGTATAATATATACTTTGTAGACTGTAGTCATACCCGTTCAACCGCACGAAGCACTACGTCAAAAACAATAAAGGACAAAATATTATTAATGCGATCATCGTCTGCAGTGCGCGTCATCTCCTGCAACATCGTATATTATAGTTATACCACATGTGCAACGTTTCCTACAAAACGTATATTTTTCTTAGAATAATTATTAATTTTATGACGATTCTATTTCGGTTCAACAACGGTATAATCCGAAAAAATATATTTCTTAAATCGACAGATTGTTTTTTTTTTTAAAGTATTTTTAGCCGTAATTATAATATTAACGATAGGTGCGGTGATCTATTTATCATATATAGTTAATATTGTACCTACATTACGTTTTATAATTGATAAGAAAAAAACCTTTGAATCGTTTTATTTTATGCGTCGAATAGAATACGTAATTTGCTCCCAGTTCAAAGTAATATATATATATTATATTTATTAGACGTATTCGTCCAGATTAATTTGAAGGTTGTCCGGTTTGTCACCAATTATTTTGAATCGAACTAGATATCCAGTAGTATCTACAAATTGTATGCTCATTAAAATAAATGAGACGACCGTGAAATAGGTACAATATAAAGTCAAAACATGTCGGAAATGAATGTTTGTTGTGTAACATTTCGTGTATATAGAACTATAAAAAAATCTAGAAAAACGTGGGTATTATATTCGGTTTTGCGTCTTTTTATGAGTACATATTTCTAACGATAAATTATCGTGATCCTCGGGAATAATGATTTGACAATAATGCACTTCAAAATGCAAATTCGATAAGGCAGTTTTGAGTTATGCATAAACTTTTGACATTAATAAACTCACACTTGTTATGATTTATGGATTCAAAACGTAAGGTTTTTAGTAGGTATTTCATTTTTTTACTATACAATATACATATACATATATACTTATTTAGTTGATCAAAAAAAAAAAAAATATACAAACGTCAACTAAGACAAATTAATAACAACCAACGGAAATCCTTGTAATATACTAAGCAATCCCGTTATACAGGGATAATCTCTTGGGAACTGGATGTGTGATATTGTTATTTTAAATAAGAGACTGACAGTATTAAGTACGTCGTACGTATTTCACGCACATGGTAAGATGCTGAAATCGTGAATGTGAATATTATGCCGATGTTTTGCTTCTCAGACAAGTTTTAACTTTAAAATGATATATTATAATATTTAGTATTTTCTTATAATATGAGTAATATGACTAATGGCTTCTTAATTTTACTGCGTGTGATAAAAATGTCATTTATTATTATATAGTTGTAAGTCGCTGTTTTTGATTATTATTATTTAAATATACCTATTATGATATATCATTAATAAAAATTAAAAATCTTAGAATTTATTGTAATGAAAATGTAGTTATGAACACTTCGAGCAACACAAAAAAAATGTATTTCAAAATCGCAATAAGCGACTAAGTAAATTATTGTTATCAGTTAGTATACCGGCTGTACAAATATTATATTACAGTTAACGTAGTTTCGTATTATTGATGGCTGAGATATATATCAAACAAATATCTAAAAAATGGTACCCACTTAAAATATTATATTATAATAATATAATAAATGTGAGTACCACACCAATGTGATTATGACACCATGTGACATGAGTGATATGTGTATTTTAACAGTAAATATATTATACATATTATATACATTTCTTGAAATCACATACGCTATACGTTAATTGAAATTCGATCTTTGGGAATTATAAAAGGGTATTTTGTTTATAAAAAAACACCCGAGATTGTCAATCGACATTTAAAATAGGTCAATAATGTATAATAATATATACAATCACGTGTATATTGTATAACGGTTGTGTGCTTGTACAGACATTCAACACCAGTTACTTTACAATGGATAAAATTTGATATCTAAAATTATCAGAAATACAATGAAATATAATTTATATTCCATATTTTCAACCCATCAAAAAACTCGATAACCGGAGAGAATATAAAAACCAATACTTGAACTCAACACTATTTTTTAATTAAGATGTATACCAACAAGAAATAAATTTTTTTTAAAAATATAATAAAATTATTAGAAAATGTACGTGGAAAACAGTACCTAATATGCTTGGGTGTAGTATTATATTATTATTATAGCTTATTAGCGATTGCCAACACTTCATATTATTGTTATATATTTTTATCGAATCAGCAATTAAAGGATAATCTAATAAAGTGGAATGTTATGTGTATGATTTAAAATTAAAAGCTTTTGATAATCACAGCAATACGGTCATATTTTATAGAAGTCACTATTCTATATAATATTACAGGATGATTTTTTTTTTACATAAATATTTCGTCAGCCAAGATCACCGTACGTGTTACTATTAGGATTAAACGAATAGCTTATGAGCAGATTCTGCAGCAATTTTTACTATTTTAACTGTAAAGACAAAGTTTTTCAACCGTTTTTTGTATGCAATGACTTTTTTTTTTTAATTTAAATTTAACGCATGCATTATAGTGATTTATTCAATTTCCAGGTAGGTATATCTATCACTAATTAGTCACTATACAGCAAAGTGGTTATTTAAATGCCTTATTGTTTTTTGAACATGAACAGGTGTTAAATTTTTATACATTTAAAAAATATATATATCACGAGAGAATCTGAACCCCAAAATTTCCCACTTGGTATACACCCCTGTTATTTAAACTATAAATAAAATATCATTATTAAATCAAATACAATATAGCTAAATAAACACATAAAAATACAATAAAACTGATAAAAGGGTCTTTTTACAGGACTATAAGAATGGGTAGGTGTATAATACATATTATTTTATATTCTTCAAAGTATTTTAAGGATAGCAATTATAGCGTATTTGGTAAGTTCAAAAACAAGGATAAATATATTTACGAGTGCATTAATGTCTACAAAAATATCATAAACTTGGCAGAAAAATTTCATTAACAGAATGACGTAAATCTAATCTAACGTGCACTGCAATCCATAAAATAACTTCACGATACTATTACTATATTATAATTGTATGAACACAGAGTTATTACTAGTATTAGATATATAATGGTGTTACGAGTAATAATAAGTATACTATAGGTAGTAGAAGTATCCTATTTGCCTTATTAAAAAAGACAAAAAAACAAAAACGATCGCTCTTCAACATGAAAATATACGCTACTGAAGTACTGACATATATTAAATCATTCAATATAGATTGATATATTCAAGTGCTACAACAGCGATCGGAAAAAGTTTTTCTAAATCAGATCAATATACATTTATAAATAAAAATAAGCCCTTTCATACTTTTTTCGAGTATTTCGAATACTAGCTGGTTGGTTATAAGTTATCCACTTTATACCCACTATAAATTCCATTTTGTTTTTGAATATGGAAAATAAGGGAAAATAATATTATGTGGTTAAAATTATTTTAATATGAAAATATATTGATGGTTTTAATTTTTATAATTTAAAATTAAAAAAAAAAAATATAGACACAATTGTTATGGGAACTAAATAAGTAAAACATATAACCTACATTAATAATTTATAGAATGAATTTAATGGAGTTAACCATGCTAGTACGCGACAGGCAAACGCAAGTGCGATGATGTGATGTTATTGTTTATAGTATACACAATATAGCTGTATTTTCTAAATTTAATGATCCCGTAGGACCTCAGAACCCAGAGGTAACCGCCATCACCACCACTGCTTCGCGGTATGTTGATGGGTATACAAATAACACACAACACAGATTCACATAAAATAATACGAAAAGCGCATGCGTAACTCTGTATGAGAGACAGCACATAACTTATTTACGTTTATTTGTTATTGTCTACTTAGCCCCTGCCAGATTTTCCACGAAAAAATATGTTTTTTTAAACATGGGTGTTTGGGGTTTTTCACATCTACTTGTTTAGAAGGATACCAATCTGTTGCTTCCACAAAAATGTAATGCCAAAATTGCTACTTATTACCATTATATCGGTAGATGGTGCAACGAAGGCAGCGAAAGCGAGACAAAAAATAGTATTTGTGGCTTATGCGAAATGGCAATATTTCAGTCTTGGAAATTTCAGCCTTTGCCTTTGGATGTCATCCGTAACTGAACTAGCTCACTTTTCACCCTTGCTACAAAATATTATATAAGTACTGTATTTCCGAGTTGATTCATAAAAAATGTATAATATCATACGAATAGTAAATTAGTTATAAACATTTAAAGTTAAGATGAGCAGAGTAGTGAACCAACTTTTACGGTGTACTCCTATGAGTCCTATGCCACTATTCCACTCATAAAAAACTTTGACACGTATACAATCGTTAAAAATTTGATTTGTTAAACTTGATTCTACTTTAGAATATTAAATTAAAATGTGTGGTGTCATTCAAAAAAATAAGAAATTCTAAACACAAGACGATAAAATCTTATAGAAAATATAATTTTATTTTGAAAATGCTGTTTTAGAATAGAATCAAAGAAAGCTTAAGACATTCTAAAGGATATAAATTATAAATTATAAATCCAGTTAACCGGATGCATATATATATATATCAAATTTTATTTTTCCCAAAATTATAATGTTATTTATCATTATTTTTGGTTAAAAATTCTAACGTTTACATCAACAATAATGTAAATACAGTATTTTATCGAACCAAAACCATGTCTTGGTAAATATTAATACCACAATTATTGTCAATTGTCAGTTATAATATAGGTTTAACTAATAATGTTACATAATCAGATTCACAACTTTGACGCCTTAATCAGGTGGGCATTTTAAATGTAACGTTAATTGCATAAAATTAAAGTATCAACATTAGGTAACCATCAACGACAATAAGACGGACTCACTAACATAATAACTATATTATTATAAAATATATATAGTACACCATCTACACTCTACAAATCTAGTCTACAATCTACAAATGTTTAAACATGTATAAGAAAAATTAAAATTATTTGTATCGTGTATGTATATATGTATTATGCAATGTTATTATATCATACTGTAAAATCAATAAAACAGTCTAAGAAAAAAATAAGTATTTTATTTAAACATACTACGTCACCCACCGAATGAGAAAAAAACTTCTAGTAGTATCCACTATTATTTTTGTTTAGTGATAATATAATCATGTTGAAATTGAATCGGAAACTATTTGAACACGTAGCTGTTTTTGAAACTTATGAAACAGTTTTGTGCCCATTTTAAAAATGGAAAAAGAAATATCTTGATTGCAAAAATCACGAGACTAAAACTCGGGTAATAAAAATCAAACTTGTCATAAAATTATTAGAATTACATTTCGGATCAAAGGTTATGATAATGTTATACAGCGACGCTATATCTGCAAGCATAAAAGTTATAACTTATAATTATTATACAACACGCCAAGTCATTCGAAATTCAGAAATACAAACTAAATTTTTTCTATTAATATTACATCGATGTCAATGCGATATTTAACTATTGCATATGGATACTGACGTAAATATTATAATTTTGTTTAAATTGTGCACTTCCGATGCTGCAAAAATTGTTCTATGACGGTTTAATATTTATTATTAACTCACGTGCAAGCGATACTAAGACAACGAAATATTTGTTCTACGATTCAACGTACTTAGAACAAAATAAATGGTGTGATAAATGAGACAAAAGCTGACCAACTCTTAAACAAAAAAATGTTCCAAAAAGAAGAAAACTGGGGAATTTATTGAAAGATTAAATATATTATTTTCCAATGTTCACTTCATGTAAAAATAATATCGTTTTTAAATTATATTTGAAGTAATAATTAACACGCAACGTGTAATATTATAACATTATTATTGTATTTGTAGATGTAAACATTAATAATAATTAGGTTGAGGTAGGTAATATTAAGTTAAACGTGATGATTAATTCAACGTTTATCAATTAATATCATTACAACAAAGATAATTATTAAAATACATTATATACTATTGGTCCAAATAGTTACATATCCATTATATTATTATACGTATTATTAATCTGCATTAATAGCTGGTGACAACTGTGTCAAGAATACCTCGCCCATGATTATTACACTTCTGTTTCTGCAAGATAAATTCTTGAGAAACTTCGTCAAGTTTTAGTGTTAGTATTTTAATTACAAAATAATTTGACAATTTTCATGAATATGAAGAATTTAATCAACAATTTAACATAAAAGCTTTTAAGTTATTACATATAATATTGGACCAATATATTTTTGATATTTTTAAATTTCTGTAAGTTTTACTTATGCGAAATCTTGTACAAGAATTTCAAGCATTTTACTCGAATATAAACATTTTCATCAACATAATATGTATATAGAAAAAATATTAAAATAATTCGAAAAATTCAAATGCTTATATGTATATTTAATATACATATCATAAAATTAATCTTAATATTTTGAAAATTTTAATGTTTATAGAAATTGATAATAGAAATAATAATAGAAATTCAATTTTTATAGTTGGCTTTTTTTTAATTACAACAAAATAACAATGGTCGTTTCTAAAGAAATTGTTATTATTTTACAATTGAGTTTTGTTATTCGTCTACCTATAAAGTTCTAAATTCAACTGGGTTAAACTTTGAACTAGAAATTTTTTGAATGACAGCTAAATTTCATTCACTTTATCAGCACCAGAAAAAAATATTAATGTTGTCCATATTCGCTTGTCTCTATATTGACTAATGGTCGTATGCGTCAGACCTGCCGTCAGTTATACGCATGGGAAGCAATTTCTTTGATAATTCCAGGACTAAATAAGAAGCTCAATAATTTAATCATACGCGTTTAACTCGAAATCAGATACTTATTTCATCAATATTTTAACTATATTTTAACTTCATAACATTCATAAAAAAATGTTTGTGCTTAAATTTTTATTTGTACTTTCAGTAAAAAAAACTTATGAGGAATTATTACATTTTTAAGCTATCGAAATTGAAAATTGTATACATATTTAACTATAATAAATAATTCACGATTTTCAAGAATTTCAAGAATTTAGAAAACATTTTAAACTTCTAAAACTAATATTGGCTTATATACTCAACTTTTAATCCTTTAGTAAGAACCACTTATGAGAAACTTAATCCAATGCTAAGACAAAATTCAATGTTAAAGTATTTTTAATTAGAAACAAAAATTTTGCCATACAGAAATCGGAGAAATACTAAAAAAAATTAAAATATTTACAAAGTTTATTTCATGCCTAAAAATTTTAATAATGTTTCTATGTTTATTGAATTTAAAATTACAGTTAAACAAAATCGATTTAAACTAGTTTTATAAAAATTACGATTTTCTTGATTTTTTTTTTAACTATTATTTTGATTTCGTATCCAATCGTAATAATTCTAAACAACAATATTATACCATATGATTTCATAGGTCGTAACTATATCCAATACAATTTAATATTACTTGTAATTTATAGTTTAAAAATAATAACAAAGTTACTTGATGATTATTGTTTAGTTAGTCATAACTCTTATATGTATTGAAAAAAATTGATTTTCCGATATGTCACGATTGCGAATTTGTCGAAAGCTTATCCGTTATCTCGTCATAAATTATTGTATTATATTAATTGATAAATCGGTTATTTTTTGTTTTTGTTTTTCCTTAGACATCACAATAATCGAAGAAAAGAAAGTGTCAACTAGGTACATGGAATTTAGTCCCTGTACACGATTTCTCTACAAGATGAGTTTCTCTCGGCTTAACGAAAGGTTTCTCTAACCATATCAGCTTACCAAATGTTTTGAATTTACTAAGTGTGTAATGCAACGCCGACAGAACAACCACTATTTCTGTAATAATAACATAATGTATAACTACATAACGAATAGTTTACGCCGCATCGCTATTTATGCGAATAATAATATAACAGCGAGACATTTTAAAAGGACGAGACATTTTTATTTACGTTTTGTGTTTTCACGGTGGCGCGTTAAGACTATATTATTTAATTCTGTATAACCGGTCGATCGTTATTATAATTTATAATATCGTATAGTATGAAAACCGATTTCGACGAGTTTAATTCGGATGATTATGCACGATCTCTCTCCCCCCGTAGGAAAAATTAAATTATATTATAATGCGAGATAACGTGGACGGTCGGCCGAAGTCATACTCTCGGGCCGCGCATCGTAATAGGCATATTATTTTGTACAATACCGTCGGCGTCATTACTATTATTATTATTATTATTATTATTATTTGTTATATTATAACGTCGTTGTGCGGTGTAACGACCGTGATCGGTGGCCGCCCGCAGTATCCCGCAGCCACCGCGGTCCAGGAGAACACCTCCGCATGTATATATATATATCACACAACAACAGCACAACAGGTAACTCAATTATCCCGCAGCCAGCTACCCCGCACGCACACACACAACAGGTACCACGCCGACGGACAAAATATATATTATTATGTATTTATCTATTATGATATTGGCGCATCGGTTTATTTTATAGGCACTGCACTAATAATAACAATATACACGGTCTGCCGCGGCCGTCCCGAACCGGTAACGGCCCCAAACAATAACAATAATAATAATTGTTACCGTCGTTTCGCCGTAACGACGGGACGCCGCCGCGACGATAGACGCGAAGCGTCAAACACGTCATAATTTCATCGGCCGCGTCCGCCTACGCGCGACACCCCGACCTTTCGCGACGGCGGGGCACTAACCCGCCTCTGTACGTTATACAAAACTGCGGCGATATCGGCTGTTCAAAAAGCGCCGTTCGCTCGTTTCGGTCGCGCGAGATTATCGCCGCCGTCGTCTTTTCGTCACCACCGCCGTGTCATCACAACACCCGCGTATACGTATAATAACACAACCGCTGTTTTGATTATATTTCGCGGCCGTACCGCCCCCCTCCCGACGTCGAGTCTCGCGCACTTTTCCGCCCTACCCTCTCCTCACCCGGTCGTCTGGTCAGCAGCGTCTCGCGCGCCGTACACGGCCGATACGCAGCGCGTACACACGCGACGCCGCGCTCTCTCTCACACCTGCGCCGCGGGCACGCACGCGTTTTTCCGGACCGCCGCCGCCGCCGCCACCGGCACACACACACACACACACACACACCGCACCGGATAGGCCGACCGCGAACACCCGCGCTCGAGGAAAAACTCCCGCAGACGGAAAGTATATCACAGCGAGTCCGCCGACGAGGCGCAACACTCGTAATAATATTGCGGCGAGCGGCTGACGTCGTGAGACCATCACCGAATAACATCGTTTCTGCAGTTGTTATACCCACCACCTGTAGAGGCGCGCGACGGCATTCGCACACACGGCGACGACGATATCGTCATAATATAAATAACGCTCTGCCCGCGATATCCGTCGACACTTGTACAATATCGTATTGCCGTATTATATTATTAGGAGGTACACCTATTTGCGACTTGTTTTTATTATGAGCGTTAATATTGCCATATTATTGTTGTTGTTGTTGTTATTATTAATATTATTATTAAAAGTTAATAACTGTTATTATAGATTATTGTTGTATTCGTCGTCGTTACGCGCCGTCGTCATTTCGCGCCGACCGCATCATCACCGACTAACGCCGCGCGACAACATGGTACACTTGACGTTGGTCGCCAGCCTGGTTTTCGGCTTTGTCGCCGCGTCCGCCGCCGGCATCACCGGTAAGAATTCCGTATAAATATTATTATTATTTATTTTTTTTTTTTTTTTTAATAATCTCGCACGCGATGATGGATTTTCCACATCGCAGTAAAAATCGTACCCGCCATAATAACATAATATAGGTATATGAACCTCATAGGGTATATACCGTGTTTTCGTTAAACCTATAAACGTTACTGTCGTTCTGTTGAGATACGAGAACTGCACGTTGCGACATCATTAAAACTGCTTTTTAAAACATTTGTAATTAATACACACTATAATATTACACGCAACGTATTAATGAACGCTTAATTTACTTTTAAAATAGGTATATCGTTATTCCGACAAACCAAAAATAAGTAATTTTTTTTCAATACTTTTATTTTGTTTATATTTTCACTTAACAAAAATCGATCGATCACGAGTAATTTAACAGTCGAGTTTTATATAATATTCTGTACCTATTGCAATTTGAGAGTAATAATTTGTTTGCTTATTCAACTACATAAGTGTTTTTAATAATATTGAACATTGAAATATAATATTTACATAGATTTTAAAAAAAGATTCAAAAGCTATTCTAAACAATTTAGATATAACTGATGTAAGCATATAATATACTATAATCTAAATAGATATATACTCGTACATTACTTGTATGTTTCTTTGGTGATTAACTTTGCTCTCAAAGTTAGCGCAATATAGGCAATATAGCTTTGTCGGATTGGATTATTTATTGCTTTATTATTTTTTTTTATCGAATATGAAGTAATAGAAACACTTGCAATGTTTAATGATATAACTAATTTTTTAACAAAAATCATTAGGTATTATAGTTTTAATATTATTGAGTACCTATATTTATGTTTATTTGAACATGATTATTTTAGTATATATTATAACTATCATAAACACACGCTTTCAAATTATTTAACGTGAAATATTTTTAATTAATTAGAAATATGTGCATGAAACTATATTAATTAATTCTTAATTAGTAGTTATATTTAGTGGTATTATGCATAATATATTAATATAATATGTACTACGATTATATATTAGTATACAAATAAATGTTCATGTTATATCAATATGGCAATCAATTAGTTACCTGAAACTGTTGACTAATTATTATAATAATAAAATGAATGCGTCCGACATCAATAGCAAATTACACGTTGTTATAAATATTATAGTCATATAATTCATAAATTATAATAGTATCACAAATACCAAACTCTATTGATATACCTACCTAATAATCGTATAACATCGTTATTTGTTAGCAAATTTTTAAATTTTTAATGTTTCTAAATTATAATCAAACATTTCGTTTATGGCATATAACATATTTCATATTAATTGTTTAAATTAAGATGAAAATATGATTTACATCTAGAAATAGATATATTGTTTGTTTTTATTTTATTTGACCGATAAGTCAAACAAAACGAGTATAAAATTAATCTCAGTTAAATTCATAAACAAACAATTATACTTGTAATAGGAAAAAATACCATATATTGTAATAATAGACACAACTACACAAGACATCACAATTATTATTATGTTGCGAAAAAATCCAAGCGGTCGTTACTCGAACATCTATTAATTGATGTCTAACGTCGCATAATTTTTGGGCATTTACTAGAAATTCACAATATATAAATGACAATACTTATTTATTCATAATGTTCTAAATTTAAAAATATTTCTACTTTTTAATAGGTTTCGAGTGTATCACAGTATTGAGTAGGTCACTTTAATACATACCTTAAATTTTAATTCAATATAAAATTATTGCATAATACATAATATTATGATTATTAGTAGAATTGTGTGGGTGTATCAAATTCTATTTGTAAATATTTTATAATTTATTTATATTACTATTGGTTAGGTATTTATTTTTCTATGTTAGTAATACTAAAACCTATATAACAAATTGAACTTATTTTTGCTACAAATTTACGAATATTATAAAATAATTATTACCATATTGTAAATTAATATTTTTGTTATTAACTTATAAGTCAACACCAAACGGTATAAAAAGTTCGTAACTCATCGTAACACAAATAACATAAAATAAGTCTTTTAAAATATTTTAAAAGTTTTAATATGTACAGAAAATACCAATTGGTTATAATGGCAAAACGTTTAAACTAGTTTCAAGTCTCTGCGACTAATATTTATTGAATTACAACAAAATAACTAAAATTGTTAGTAGAAATATCATTATCTTTTGTTAAAATAACAATTTTGTCAACAAACAAATGTTTGGCTTAAAATATCTATGAAAAAAAAAATTATGAATTAAATGTATTTTTTGATTTTTAATTTCGATAAAAACTTTTTGTGAGGAATCTTGTACTCATAAAATTGTCAAATTTTTTTGCTTAAAAAAACAACTGACATAAATTTAATAAAAAAATAAACATTTCAAATGTCTGTAAAAATGTAAAAATGAGTCAAACAATTTTGACATTTATAATAAACATTTTACTATTTAATTATTATTATAATAATTTTTGAACTACAACAAAATTACAAAATTGATATTACGTATCTAAATATTTCTGCCTTTTAGTATTTTTTTTTCGTGTTAACAATTATTTTGAAAATTAACTATTTAAATTATGTTCCATTGAATCCCTCGCCCTTGGAGAAACTGTTGTCAATTTTATTTAGATATAATCCTAAGACCACCTCTCAAATTAACTACAACTACAAAATAATTAACGTTTTGTGGACAAATTATTTTAGTTTTTTTTAAATTTCACTTAGACACAAACTCATTAATATCAAAGTACCCATAAGATTTTGGAAATTTTTACTGAATTCTCAAAAATTGTTTTGTTAATAGTAGCTTTTAGTTAATAACTATAATATTATAAAATATACCTATTTTATATAGATAAAAATAGTAAATGTATAACGATTAACAAATCTAATTATTTGTTAAGCTTGAACTCTGCAGAAGTTATATTTAAAATTCATTATAGTATATACTATTGGTTATAATTCTGTATATCATGTTCAATTAAAGTTTTAGCAGTATAAAAAAGTAACATTACGAGTGTAAAGGTATTTTAATTATAATATTAATTTAGTTATTATAATAAGTTGAAGACTTAGTTGATGAAAGTTGTCCACAACTATATTAGTCGTGTCTCATGAATATATCAAAACTATTTTTGGAGTCACAATATTAAGATGATGCTGCACCCGCATATGTCTATATCTTACAAACATACAATATTGCTAATTTTCTTTCAGTAAAACTCATATTATGTGGTTATTTTTAATCTTAAAATATATAAATCTTAATTCATAATGTTCTTATATTTGAGTTGAAGTCAAATTGCACTAAAAATAAAAATAAAACAACAATATCAGTTCTACTGAAAGCAAATTTGCTATATTGTACGTTTGTAAGATGGAGAAAAACACATGCGTTTGTAGCATCCTCTTAATACTCAAACGCTTACTAAATCAATTTACTGTATTTGACATTTTCTACGAAGGCAAAATAAATTATAATATCAATGTAAACTGAATTTTAGTGAACATCGTCATACTCAATTAAAACCCCTGTATAATTGTATCTTGTATAAAAAAAAAATTAAACTTAATTAATTAATAATTTATGTAAAAGGTGTACCAATAACTGTATTGTTAACATCAAACGTGCCTTACACAGAATCCCAAAAGGTATTATCACAATTTATAGGACTTTTTTTCAATACCACGACTTAACCCGTTTATTAAATCCGAATGTTTGAAGATTTAAATAATGATAAAGAGTTTTTTGTCAAAGAGGTGAAGGTACTTACAACAATAATTAATATTAAATGCATAAATAACACTATCAAATAATAATTGACATCTTGATTATGGTGGATATAGTAAATTGAATTAATTTGTACCGAAAATACTGCATTTGAAAATGCAATTGTATGTTTAAAATATAATAATATAGGTATGTTAAATATTCTAAATACCTACTATTTTTAAAATACAGCAAAATAACAAAAATCATTCTTTGTTTGAATATCTATTTCATCAGAACTTTAACTTAAAATGTATAAAAAAAATTATGCTTGTATTATATATTGTTTTGAATTTTCTAGTTATATTATGTACTATGTACCTACTAATTATGAGAAAACTTGTATCAAACTTAAAATCTTTAGTTACAAAAATTAAACATTTTATACATTTTTGACTACAAAACTATTAGCAAACTTTAGTGATTTTGTATTTTTGTCAAAATAGTCGTACTTATTACCTATTTCTTTAATATTTTTCAATTGGTTATAAAAACATTTTATGAGATACCTTGTATTCAATTTTTAAACTTTTTACTAATTAACATTAAACGTGATACAAATATTTGTAACGAAACTTATAGAAGAAAACTAAAAACAACTTATTTAGAATGTCTATAAATAGCTTTAAAAAAGTTAAACTATTTAGAAAATTATACCATGTGTATAAAATAATAAAATAAACATTGCGAGTTGGAAATTCCTAGTTTTAAATGTCAATTAGATCCAATCGTATACCACAGACCACCCTCAAATTGAAAATCAAAGAGTAAAAAGTGTCTCCAAACAAAAAAAAAACACATAATTGTAAAATCAATACAATAACAATCAAGAAAATCGCTCCGTTCAGAATCTATTAACTTACAACAAACAATACATTGTTTCATTTATAATTTGATTAATCAATTTAGTTTAACAATATCTGCTTAACATATTATATATTATTATAAATACTAATAATACTAAATTAAATAAAAGTTTTTAAATGAAATTCACTATGATTTAACAAGTGTAACAGGGTCAATTCAATAAGTACATTTATATTATAATATAATTTTTCACTTGTGACCAAAAGCTTCTCTTGAAGATGTCCACGTCAATATATCAAAAGTTGGCATTTAAATATATTATATAGGTAATAATACATAAATCGTTTTATGTTTTAATCAAAAAATTTAATTATTTATTTTATGTAAACAGGAATGAACTTTTCGAAAAAAAAGTACATTTAAAGCTTAAAATATCCCTTTGTTAAAATTGATTTTTTCATGAACAATATTACATTATATTATAAAGTGGCATTAACTGTATATTATTCATATTACACTGTGAATGCCACTTTACGATAAAATATACGAATTTCAAAATCAAATACATAATATTTATAAAATAATATTGTTTTTCTAGTTATTCACGTATTCTCTTAATTTTGTTTGTTTTTTTTTTATCATACGGGACACATATATCTTTAATATATTACATCTAACTGATCTCTTCGTTTTTAAAATTTCACTATCATAATCTAAGCTTAAAAACATTTTATTCAACACTGAGATAAACATTATACTTATTCTTATACGGAAATATTTATATCAATAACTTCGGATTGAGGTTTATATGTATACAATTCTTTATTCCAAATTTTAAAACGATCAATTGTGGCTTTCAAAAATATATAATTGAATGCCTTATTAATTTCTTAGATTACCTAATGTGCTTATACAAAAAAGTATATTTATAATACATAATATAATATATTATACAAAGTAGTTGGAACTGTATTGTTTGTTGTTTTATACCAACACGTGTAAGTTATAGTTTATGTATTTTCCTAAGTCCTATTACCATTTTAATATATATAATATATATATGGATAAACGTAATAGATTATTTTCTTGGTTAATTAGAAAAGTATTTTTTATTTTTCTAATAGAAGTCAAAATTATTAGACATTTTTTTTTAAATCCTCAAGGTTAAATATTTTCCAATACGTATAAACTGACAAAAAAAAATGTTAAATATAAATCCTATGACAGCATTTTAATTTGACCTACTATAAAGTACCCAAGGCCATACTTTAAAAAAACTTTTAACAATTTCTATTAGTTATATGGTAGGTTTAAGACGATATTTTAAGAAGTATATGAAATATTTTAGAATTTTATGAGTATGAGATTTAGCTCTCGCACGACGCACACTAATGTTTATTAATGTTCACAACATAGGCATTTCATAATGTATAATAAATTTCAATTATTTTAAATGCCATGTTATAATTTAATTGTAAGTAGGTACGTATTATAAATATTTAAATCTGTTAAATTGTTATTTAAGATAGTTGGTTCGAATTACATTTGTAAGTTTTTATATTTTTTTTTGTAAACGACAATATTACATTATAATAAACAGGATGATTTATCAAGTTCCTATATGTTCCACTCTTTATCATTTAATAATGCAATATTATTAAAATTCTAATTTTTGGAATATTAAGTTTATCTATTAGTAATAGACGTAACTAGAGCCATTAAATTGAGTGGGCTCAAGCCCATAGTTAAAATTTTTAACAGAGAGAATGGGTTAAACAAGAAAATATATTAAAATTATGAATACCAAAATTTTCAATAAAGAAATACAATTTCAATAACTTGCTTGTATTCAATTCCTATTTCATTTTAGGGGGGCTTGAGAGGCTGAAGGGTGGGCTAAGCCTAAGCCCACTCAAGTCCCCCCCTATTTACGGTAATAAACTATTACCTACTCAAAAGACATAGTACTATTTAGATAACTAAAGTACTATATATTATTGAAAGTTTATATGAGCAAATTAAAATTTTTCAGATCATTTTTGTTTTGCATCTAACATATTAATATGGAGTTATATAAAAATTTGATTAATTTATTAATGATCTACTAAAATATAGTTGACTAATCAAATTGATTTATTAGATATGTAGCGATATTTTTATCTATTACTATACCCAATATTATTTGCCATCCTATTGAAAAACAAAGAAATATATATTATATACCTTATATATATAATAAAGCCATTAACCGAGACTTGCTGGAAAATAATATTAAAATAACTAATTTTATTCTCATTTAAAAGCAAAATAATTCAGTTATTACGCACAATTTAAACATTTTTTAATTACGTTTGCGAGTAAAAAGTAAAAATCCTGGTTTTTATCACCACGTTTAAATGTAGGTGAGTATGGTCAATTTCGTAATTTCGCTATTAAAACCAAATCAAAACGTGCAAAATATATTTATATACATATATTATATAATATTTACCTATTCACTACTGCGCGCGGTAGCTATGATATTTAATTTTTAGGAAAATTCGCAATTAACGTATCTACAAAAGCCGGTTAGTCTACCATTTTTTCGTTACACCGAATCATGTTAACTCGACCGAAATTCGCATCACAGTAATTGCTGCTTATATTATTTATAATAATATAATCGAAATATTTTAAAACGCGCAGTCCTTTGTTCGGCTTTATAATCAGATACCCACATCCGATTACTAACGCACAATTAAGTACATCTGCATACGCCACTATGCACAGCAATCGGACTTGGACTTGAAATTTCCACTCTGTCATTTTGAAATACCGAAATTCTTTGGCGCTTATTGTCACCCTTTATTATAAATTATATAACTAAAATCAAACAAAAGATTATAACTACTTACATCCTACACATGAATCACGAGTAGGTATACAGAATAGTACTGTACGACACTTATGCTATAATATGCATAATAATTTATAATTTTTCCTCCGCACCTACTGAAATCCCACTATATTTTTTAACGGTTAAAGCAATTTAATACAATTATTATTTGTATTATTTTACGCCTATATTATTTTATAGTATCGCTGGTAAAATAAACAATAATTACCTCTAAATGATGATTTAATAGTTTGTAGTATATTATTATAGTTAATATAGACACTGAAAGATTGGGTTGATATAATATTATTTATATTCAAAATATTTAAATTTGACTAATGAAAAAAATAGTCGATAAAAACTGATACCTATAATAGAGTACCTATTATAATTTATTATTGTCCATGATTACTTTTATTTATTTTTATTCTTATTGATTATATAATATATTTCAAAGTATTATTATATCTCAGTTATTAACACAATATGTTCTATTGATGAATTCAATTAATTAAATTTAATTAAATAAATGAATACAAAACACATTTATATTTTATTATAAATAATATAATATATAATATTTATTTTATAAACAAGGTAGTCAATAGTTGATTTTTTAATCAACAGTTAAAAAGGAATAATATTTTTACCAATTTAATTAATATTGTTTTATTTTCGTAAATACGATAAGGAACGTCTTAATAATAAGGGCTTCAAGCAATATCCCCAATTCATATATTACACTATACTGCTTTATTATCATCGTATAGATACGTTTTGATCACGCCATGTTTTAATCTGTTTTAATTAATTTATGTTACCTATTTATAAATTTCCTATTTTAACCTATCTTGAAATCATTATAACAGTAAAGATAATTCAATAAAATACAATTCAAAAGTTCAAAGCACATTAAACGTCAATTATTCAATTACTCATTGTTGGAAAATCTAAAACTGCTACAATAATACCTACGTATATTACTATCATAATATTCGTAAATAGATTCTTAATTATTCCGCCTGAGCAAGATTCCAAGTATTATGCTATCCAGTTTATTAATATTGTTTATATGTATTAAAATATATATCAATTGTCTATATTTTATAATATAGGTGTACATAAATATATATTTTAAATTATAAAACTATATATTTTCCATTAAATTTGTAGATGTTTAAGTCAGTTTTAAATTATATGAAAATCTGAAAAACTACAAAGTGTATTTATTACAATTTTCTATATTAATAATAGTGAAGATATTATGTTGTCAAAGTTAAAAAACGTAATTTATATAAGTACATCATATAATAATGTAGGTAAGTAGTATATAGAATATATATAGGTATACCTACACGTGCAGCAATAATCTGAAAGTCTAAACAAGTGACGTGTATAAATTTATCAAAATGGGGCGTAATTTTATGCTCAGCATAAATAATGATAATAATTCCATCAATATTAAGAAGCATATCTCATATAATATTACTACAAAACATAAACTCAGTTCAATAAAGGTGGCTCTAACTCTAACACATCATGCAAGAGTCTATTAACTATTAAGTTCTCTTATCTATATTATTATTGTCACTATTCTGTACTGCAATATAAAACATAGTCACTTACGTCTCGTGAGACATTTGATGCAACTATTAAATACTGAAAAGATTAACGGCAAGCAAAGAAAAAAGGTTATAAAGAAAACCATTTCCGAGTTTTTTTCATATGGAACTTTCGCTCTTAGGTACTTAAATATTCATTATTCATATCAACTAAATTATAAATTTTAATCAATATTATAGATACTAAATACAGTATTACCTACAGTCTATTTATTGAGCAGATGTAGCACCGCTTAGTTTTATTAATTTGCCTATCATTTCAAATTTTATAATAAATAGGTACGATTTTGATTTTGTATTGCCTAAATGTTAGATTGTATCAACTAAATAATGAATACAACAATCAACAGCTATAAATATAAACCATATAAACCACGCTAAAACTGAAAATAGTATATATGATAATTATTATAATAATTCATTGAGTTAGGTACTAGGGTATATCTATTAGATAACTTAATTGAGAAAATATATAGTACTGTATTGTACTTTTTTATAGTTGTTAAATGTAGATAGTTCTTATTTTTTTTTTTTTAATAGATAACAATACATTATCTCTCAGTCAATAGGTAGGTATATTAAAATTTAAAAAATAAGAAAATTCTAACAGAAAACCTTATTTATGTACCTATCGATTTAACACAATTTTTGACTTATTTATAAAACGTCATATACATGTTTTTATCTGATTTTAATTTTAAAAAAACACGTTGAAATATTTGTACATTCCTTATTAGGTTGGTTCTAGAAAATTTGATAATCTATTGACTATTAATCATACACAAATATCAAATGTGTCAATTTTATTAACTTTTATAAAAAAAATCAATCCCAAAAAATGATTTTTATATTAATAAAATATTATAATGACGTTTAGCAATTGTTAAATGCAAATACATGATAATATACTATTTACTATATATTATGCTTATTATGGAGATAAAATTGTAAATAAGTTTTATCTTTTTGTCAACTGTAACACGATTGACAATTGTTCGGATTATTCTTGTTTAATGTATATTATACTCAATTTTATAGAAATGGTTTACTAACATTAAGATGTGCACTTAACTTACATAATAAAATAACGATAACGACAAACGACAAGATTACATAAAATGTAAATTTCTTTGCAATATTCGAAACATGTAAACGCCCTAGAATATTCAACTCCCAACATCTCTATTGAAATTATGTAACTGAAAATTTTCCACTGCAACTATAATAGTATAGTGAATTTTAAATAATTTCCTTAAAAGTTTGATATATATACATTATGTTATGTACATCAATGATCTAAAACACGGATTATAATTAATCATCACTCGCCCACCTTCTTATTAATAAATTATAAACGTTTAACATTATTTAAGTAAAATTTATAATGACTTATTTCAATTTTAAATTACAATTTTTACTATACGAATGCCTTACAAATTACCACTGACGACAAGGTGTTTGTGTATGCTACAGATGACGGCACCGAAGGTTTGTCGGCGGTGGCAGCGCCCTGGGAGGACAGTCGTTTGGACGAGAGGATCTATGCCGATACGCCAAATTATTTGACGTTTCAGCTAAACAGCAAGAGATATTCCGTACCTTATCATCCGGTGGCCAGGTTGAGGGCCAGTCAAACGGCCGGTGTGGTGCTACCATACGCCATGATTGCCAACAGGAACTACGTAAACGACGATGTAAACCGATGTAATGATATAAGTAACAATCGTATTTAGTTTTATAATATAATAATATTATACGTAAGTCTTATAGGTTCTGACGATATAAGTAATTTCTACTTATACATGAACATCCCTTAATAATCCCCTCAATTCTTAAGCCCTCTCAAAATACGCCTATGCAAAGATCTACTGATGTTTGTACTTGTACCTACGGCCAATTTATTGAAAAAAATCGCAGCGAACGAATTGCGTCCCGAGATCCCTTTTCTATACTAATTGCGTCCGAAGTAAATACATTACTTCACTATCGGTATAATACAGACTTAGGACGTGTTGAATAATATATATTTTTTCAAACATCCAACGCAATACATAATTTATTAATAATTTTTGAAAACATCACTCACAATTATTAAACTTATGTTTAAATGGTCAACGATCGTTCCAAGAAAACGGCGTACAATTGAAAAACTTATACAAAAAGTATAAATTTAAAAGTACTTTTCGATACTACCTGCTACCTCATAATAATATTCTTATAAGTCTATTTCTATTTAAACCTCAAAAAAATAATAATAATAAATAATATTCTACATACGAAATATTTCTTCACGTTAATGATTAATCCATTTTTTTGACTTTTATTTTTATCAGCCCCAGGCAGATGTCTAAGTTGCCTAAGCGGAAGTTCGGAACTGGTACTAGGGAAGGAGTAAGTCCGGTGGTTTTCTGTTGCTTTCTGTAATACAATACCTTGTACTATTGTATTATTATAGATTTATACCAATACCTATAGCTTCAGGTGAATAATATGCGCATCGTACCTTTGGCTTGACGTTTATTAGGAATTGATCGGTACATATATCGTCGGTTCGGAGGTAATTAGAAATCATTACATCACTATAGGAATAACTATACCACGCACCGCATATTCTACCCAAGTATTATAACGGAATCGGTTTGTTCGATTTTCACAACTGAATTTTCGTTACACATTAGTAATGTGACATTACACTATCGCACACATAAAAAATGAAAAAAAACAGCTATTGAGTAATTGAGAATTGGACAGTTCAGGATACGAATTCTGAGAAAACCATAAATGGATATATATTTGGTATACTAATGAGTCTATGACGAAACACCAACCTTTGAATCGTTATAAAATTAGGTTCACACTTACGTTATCTGAGGTGTCGTGTTGTGTCTAAAAGTAGTTGAATTAGGCCCAATTCACGATAAATCATAGTTAATACATAAATGTACCATGGCTTTATTTAGTACGATTGACTCTGAAGAACTAACCACCTACTATACTATAAGTAGATACGTACACATAATATGCAATATGCTGGAGTGTGTCTACCAATAAATTTTGTATTAGTAAGCAACAATTTTCGTCAATATTTCTGGTATAATAAACTATTCAAATATGGAAAATATGATTATATAAATAATAATAATAACATAAACCTTCAAATTTTCGCCACAAAATTTCATCACTATATCTTTTATTTATATAATTGTTATTATTGTTTGTTATCGATTTTGACTATTTGTAGAACAACTTGGGTGGGTTACAAGAAGTATGCCTTACAGCTGCCGCTGCCTATATAATATAAAACATTGCAAATTCTTGCGAATTACTTAAAAATTATTTTTGGTGGTTTGAAGTGGTTAGTATTATGTTGGTGAGCCAAATTCAACGCCATGCAGTTCAATCAATGGATGGTTTATTAGTTTCTTTACTAAAGTTTCTGAACTAGGTACTTTAGGTATTTATATATTATATAAATATATAATTCATCACTCGTGCTTATTGCAATTTAATTGTATTATACAAATTGTAACAAACACACTCAAACACAAACACATACACACACACAAAAATGAATTCATAAGAAAAACGAAAGACTCTCAATCGTTCACTCGTGTCGTAGTCCTCATTCTATATAATGATACTACTTTTCACTTTATTCCCTGGGAAGTGGAAGGTCTCTCGAGACCTGCACGAGATTCGTTACCGTTGATATGACGTACGCCAGTATTCATCGCTGCACGCCAAACAAACAAACAGCGTTATTTCGGTACAAACAGTTTTGTTTCCTTTTCCTAAATACATAATGTATACATGTGATGAGAAATGTCAATTTTGTATGACGGAAGTAAATAACACAACGTTGACCAATCAATAACAATAAAAAATTATAGGTTTTTTTCATTATAACATTATTATACAATAATAGAAAATCCCACGTAGTGTGCATACCTAACAATCAAAATATATTCGGAATATCATGAAAATATATTATTATTCATTTCGCGTGTTCGTCGATACCCGGATTATGATATTGTTTTTAAAAACCCGTTGTTATTCAGTTCGTATTATATTGTTTATAATAATATATAATTATCACAACGTAGTAATAATAGTATTACACTGTAAACCCAATCATTTATTTATGTATTGTATTCGTTCTGTTTATTATTCAAAATTAACCACCCAAAAAATGTTTTTATGCATATTTTCAAGTCTTCGTTTGAATAATCAAATCGTTACCATCATAAATTATAATGTTTGGTAATTAAAAATCGGAAAATAAAATCATTTCAAGTAATAGTAAATATTAAAATGCCTATAAGTATTAAGTGTAAATCAAATAACAGTAATATCAACAATTGTAAATATTGCGATTGTTGTTATATTAAAAATTATACAATACGAATTGGATATCGAGCGATTTATGGCTAGTTTTATTTCGACATAATCCGTTTGAATCTGAAAAACAGTCATATACCCATATATGTTATTATAATATTATTTATATTTTATTCCTATATAAAAATATATAAACACACGTAATTATAACAATATAATTTCAAGTCCCAATCATAAAACTGAAAGGTACTAAAATTAAGCATATAGAAATAATTGTAGTGGGAATCAAATGTTTATGCGGCCATACCGAACTGTTGTAAATAATAAAATACAGTTGAATAACATTTTCATACTATTATTTCACTTATTAGTTATTATTATACATATTACAGAGTGTACATCAAATGAACTATGATAAAAATCGGTAAAAATTCAAAATACCAATAACTTAATTCATAAAAATAATAGTGAGAAAGAAATTTATCAAAACAAACCATTTTTTTACCCACAATAATTACTACCAACTTATTAAAATGCTACGAATTTTGCTTTGAGATAAAATTTTTAAAATTATTGAAGCATTTTATAAGAAGTATTTTTTAGTAATAATATAAAAAAAAAATAGAAAAACTATTATGAACATAATACAATTAAATTACATTGAATTACTCATACTATTTAAATTACCACTAACGTTTTGTGGGGGTTATCAAAAACGTAATAAATTAAAGTACGCGTGTACGGTTTTATCACGTGAAAATCGTGCAAACATAATATTTTACATTGAAAAAAAACAATTTTACTGTAAAAATAAAAATTGTTGTATATAAACGGATAAATACCACACAAAATCATTCCATTCAAGGAATAAGTTGACATTGTTTACTATATTTTATAACAGTTATGTAAGTATAATAATAATATACCATTGATATTGATCACACACCTAATTGGTTTATTTAAACATTGATGTGAATGCGCGATATTTTAAAAAAGATGAATGCAACTTCAGATAATGATTTGTATTTTTTAGAACTTTTTGTTACAATTAGGGATATTAATTGAATAAATGTAAAAAATGTCTATAAATGCACTAAAGTATACATTTAGTATTTTTTTTAAATAGCCTAAATCAAAATTTTAAAAATATTAAAAGTATGATCTTACTAAAAAAAACTCTATTTTTCTATACATATTTAATTTGAAAATAATCGAAGAACTAGTTTTACTGTATAGAATGTGTCGAATATATCTTGTCATTGAATAGATCACAATAATGGAGGTGTTTAATTTTGATTAGATGATAAATCTTTGTAAACGAAAAATAATTCTGATTGGAGATAGACTGCCTATACTGCCTAAGAATAAACCTAAAAAAACTATAAACTAGATCCAATTTTCTACCAAAAACCATACATAAATTTGAAAATTGAAGTACTTTTACTTTAACTGCTCTTAAAGGTAAAATCGAACACAATAATAATACCTAACAAGAAAAAATCTACTCGTCAGTGTTAATAACTAAATACATTCATTGTAGTTCCGCTCGTAATCTAAAAATATATGATATAAATATATATTTCATATTTTTACAAATTATACTTAAAAAAAAAATAGAAATATACTGCGTATAAAATAAAAAGTAATTACCAATGTGTTCGATAAATTATTTACTGAAATTGCAAAACTAACGTTAAATACAATAAAACAGAAAAAATTAGTATAGGAAAATCAAAAATATTAAAATATGCAACAAACAATGAAAAATTAAAGTACAATAACAATAACAATACATAAATATTGTTATTGCAATAAAATAAAAAAAAAAATTATTTTTCTACAAAATCACAACCTTAGTGTCAGATAGCACGTACGTAATACTCGTAGTATAATATTTTAATCATGTGTGTGTGTCATTGCAGTTGAACCAGTGTGGAAGCCAACTGCTGCTGAGCTATTGACTGTACTAATGAATCGCCGGAAGAATACAGACACTGGAATGGACAACACAAATTTCATGCGATTCGGCATCAGTAAAAGAACGCGTTTCTATGATAATTAAAGAGCCTTCAGCGCGTGCGCTTCTTATTTCTGTAACGGCCATTGTCGGCTATTATTATTATTATTATTATTATTATCATCATCATTATTATTATTCCAAAATAGTTTAATTGTTTTGACATTACACTTGAGCAGGAGAAAACAAAAATTATAAACAAATAATGTCAAAACTCATATTTTATCGTTTTGTTTTATTTTTTTTAGTTATTTTATTGGTTATAATAAAACATTTTTTTTTCTAAACATCTCATCACATATTATATTCGTATACACAATTATAATAAAAATAATTTAACATACCTAAATTATATTATTATATTATAATAATGTCCCTACACGTATACCACGAGTAGGTAAGTTATAATATATAATATAGAGCAGGGATGAGCAACTGGTGGCCCGTTGAGCTATATTTCAAATTACTTTATAAAAATATGAAATGTTAGAATTTTTAGTATTTTATTTTATTATATTTATAAAATGGATATAATTTTTATTGTAAAGCGTGGATATGAATTCTTATCTAGTAATGAACTATAAATGTCAATTGTAAATTTTATTGACCTTTTTTGTTTTTGTTTTCTATGTTCTCTGGCCCGTTAGATTTTCGCTTTAAAACAATTGGACCTCTAGTAGCATTGAGTGTTGCCCATCCGTGATATAGATAGTATTATACTCGTATATAATACAATATATGGGCACTGCAGTGAACAATTTTATTTATTTTTTAATTTCAAAAAAGTAAAATTCGCAATGTTTGAACAATCAGTGGAAATAATTGCTGTAGTAGTTTCTGAACACAGTAAATTAGTAGATAAAACAAAAAAATAAACAAAAATTTACAGACTGTTATCATTATTATCGTAAACATTTCGTGCGATGGGCGACTAATGAACACGTCTTATGTTTATTTTTAACACATTACGTATACCTACATAAAGGTATACATTTAAATAGATAGAAATAGAGATACTATAGAGAGAAAGTTAGAGAAATATTTAATATCTACCACATAGTATAGCTATACGTCAGTTACACATGGATGAATCGTTATTAAAAAATATACTGACGGTAAACGTATCGACAGCAGCCCTGACAGTACATAACGGAAATAAAAACTAAGGTATACGCAATAATTGGTGATTGTTGAACCGGAAATACTTTTAGTCAGTCTCCAATGACCCACAAATGCACATAGTGTTTTTACTATTCTCGGATCAAAGAAAACATTTGAGACTGCTGGTCCCCGATGAGACCGTCGCATAATCATCATAATATTATGTTATGTTACTACGTTATTTACAAAACAAAGTACGCTGTAAGAACAAGTTTTTTTTTAAACATATATAAATAATATATTTAAGTATAATAAAAAATATATATATATAATATTACGTATGTATATAATAATTAAGCGCGTATTTCACTCATTAATATATATTTATAAATATATACAATAGGTAGTAGTTATCTGTATTAATACCGACAATGCGAAAGTAAATACGTAAAGAGGAACTTTCATTATTGTTTTAAACGAATAGAAAACAAACTTAGTACACATATTATTATAAATATTATATCTTTAGATACTTTTTCGACGGTTATAACAACAATAAATCCACATAATCTACTATCACGATGTATGGTTTCAATGTAAGAAATAAACCATCGGGTTGTACAAAAAGGGAAAAAATATTGAAGTTAAAGATTTTTATATACAATCCATTTAAAGAATTCATCAAGAAATTTTCCTAAGAATTTCATTAAAGATGAGTTGTAATAAAAACAAAATCTTCAATTTACATAATTAGTATTAGGTATATACGCAATAGCTATAAAAATAAAAAGACAGAGAGTTTAATTGTTAATTATTTAACAGTATTTTTCAAAAGATCTTAAATAATATATCAATGATGAATCGTTTAGCACGAATGATCATGAATTATAATTTGCTTATCACAGAAACGCTGATTGAACTCGGAGATTATTGATCGTCCTGACTTATAATAATTTTGTTCGAAACCTACATGCGAACTTCTAAGAGTTTCATATAGTACAATGTACAAAAGAGAGTCACCATCCTATAATAATATTAACAAATAGTAATAAAAGATATAATAAAATTATCAATTACTTATGTAATAACTAACGATATAATGTGTATATATAAAAAATAAAAGATGTGTACGATGTCATTAAAACGAATCCAATACACCTCCTGATAGTTTACTTGCATACAGATTCACCACCTGAAATCATTAATAGATTCAATTAAATCATAAATTAAACAAACAACTATAAAAAGTTATTCACCAAGCATACACAGTGCATACATGCACAATGCACATACCCATTTTTATTTTATTTTTTTATTAATGAATTTTATTCTTAGAATTTTTGAAATTTTAAATAGATACACTTAAAGATCATATTTTCAAATCTTTTATAGATAATTATTAAAATTGTTGAACAGATAATTGTTTTGAAAATTAAAAAGTACCGAAATCAAAATTTGAACAAGTTATTTCTAAATTATAAAATTTAATTATGTTAACTGCTAAGAATAAAAATCCTTAAGCTACTCGTTCAAATGTTGATTTAGATTCATCAACATTTAAAAAATAAAACATCTGCCTTATAGGTAGTGTACAAAAAAAGAAAAGAATTCTATATTTTCAGCGTGAACTACTTATGAGGAATCTTGTATTCAATTTTCAAATTTTAAGTATAAAAACAACATTTTTTATGAATTTCTAAATACAAAATAATTAGATAATTTTCATGATTTTTATGAATTTAATCAAAATTCTAAATTTAAATAATCATAAAAAAATATTGTGAGTATGGATTTTTAATATTTTTCAATTGAGAAATAATTAATTTATGAGAACTCATTGAAATCGTCTTTCAATGTTGTTCATACAATTATTTTTTTATAAATTTACGCACTACTACATAATATCGCGCATCTATATTTATGGATATGATAATATTTATTGTTATATTATATGACGTACAATTGTCAATAGTGCAATAAAATAATAATTTTTGTAGAAGTATTAAATGTCGAGTGTTAACGTTCCATATAACTGTGATTGGATCAATAGGGAGTAAACACTTGTTAAAAATAATATCATACACGTTTCTACTGCAGTATATAATACGTAAATAAAGAAAATAATATTATGACTTGCAAAAAAAGATTAAGTATTATTCAAGGAACTCATCTGGGCTTGTTCGCCTCTGTGCGGGACAGTGATGGGATGTGCTATTTGTATACATTGAAAAATTGCATTTAAAAATTAAGAATATACATTATACTTGAGTAAAAACGATTCTTGGTCGTCTTAAGGATACTACACGAATGTTTTAGAACACTAATATGCTTTATTCATAAACCGGGAAAAAAGTGTTCACTAAAACAATAAAATCATTTGCATAATACTGAAATTGAAATCTATCCATCACCCGAAATGTCTTACGACATACGAGTACCTATATCCAAGAAAAATCGTACGTGGAATTTAAAATATTTTTTGGGCGCGTCACTGTGCACCACTGACCGACAGAACGTCCGAAAACCGAAATCTGGTCGTTGATATCGTTGTACACGCAAACACAAACAAGCGGTTTACGATGTTTTTTTTCGATATCAGAGTGAAAAAAAATGTATTTATTGTTTTCATACGTCTTATTTGTTAAGAATCTGAGATAGCCAATTTATGTAGCTATGGCAATGTACGAGGACAATAATACTGCGATATAACACCTGACACCTGTATATTGTACATTCTATACGTTTATTTTTGTTAAAAATGATGTATCGATATTTTATGTATCGCCGTTTAAGAGACACGTCAGGACTATCGGAGACCTGCGTCATACGCATAAAATGTATTATTTTTGATGACATTATTTGTATACCTTGTATATGAGAGAGTACTGGTCCCTGGTCTGCACCGCGCCGGCCCTGCATCGCCGGACCGCGTACACCGTTTTCGGGACGTCGACGGTCCGCGTCAGTTCAAAATCTCTGATGGCCATGTCGCACGCGATAACCGTACCTGTGCGCCCGGTGCCGGGGCTGCAGTGCACCACATGGGGCCCGCTGTTGGTCTTCATGTGCGATCTGGCCTCCATGACGAACGCCAACATTGCGTTCGGATCAGACGGCACACCTTGCACAGGCCAACCACCGTACCACAGGTGGGTCACGTCCCGCCAAAGGTTCGTCTCCAGGTTCTGTTGATGCGCGAGAAAAAGATAAATTTAATTAAAATCACATAATATGTTATATATTGCTTATAAATGTAAGTGATGGTCTGGAAACACCGAGGGTTGTAAGTGTCGAAATTATTATTGAATTCTCTTCAAATAATGCATAATATTATTGAAATATTCTGCATCCGCGTTCATTATATACTATATTATGTAATCTGAGTATTACTAATGCAAGCCTAAAATAAGGGAAAGGGGGGATTGGAGACCTTGAGAAGTTCCACTAATTGTGTACCAAATATTTATAATAGATATTATAATTATTATTATTTATTATAAATATTGTGCATAAAATAAAATACCTAATACCTTTAATCCATAAAAATAATAATTTTAAGAAAAAAATTGGAATCTGAAATTTATTTTCAAACTATTGATTACTTCTTAATTTCTTTCTTGGGATTTCATTTTATTAGTTACATATCAGGTTTTATGAACAATTGATTAATCTAATGGTTCGATAAAATTTAATGGACCTATCGAAGGCTACTAAATCATGTTAAGCGACCATTAGTTCACTATCGATTCATTAAATGTTTAGTGATTTTTCATGCTACCGGGTAGTAATATTTTATTTTACAGTTTATATATGTATATTATATGGACGATATGATACAACAATTTGTTATAATGAAAACTAGAATAATGTTGTAAATTTAATAAGCACTTCTATAAGTTATATTTAATGTTTTATATGAAAATAAAAATATAATTATAAATAATTATTTCAATGTTATGTTGGTGCTCTAAGAAATTTTTCCTAGAGGCCCTAAATATCTTATTCTAATCTTATGTATGGATGGATCTAAGAACAACAAAAAATGGGAGTGATAAAAAAATATGCACCTTTATAACAAGAAAAAATACTCGTAGTTTTAAACAGTGATGTGCATAATATTTATATTTATAAATTAATGTACACAGGCACTGTTGTCTGTTAAAGTACTAGGTATAGAGACTAAAGTATGGTTTGGCTCTTTAAGATTAATAACTACTTAATAAGAAAGAAAGTATAATATATATCTGAAAAGCATCTAAAATCCTAAGCCTTTTCACTCCCTGTATCCGACCTATACTCCGTGAAGTGTCGATGTACGATTAACATAAAATATGACTGTTATAGACTTATATTATAAAAATTATTATAATATTAATGACTTAGGTTGATACCTTTAATTGTAAATTGGATATTATGAACTTCTCTTTTACTTCACGTTTCTTCAATGTTATTTGATAATCACCAAACAATCGATGACAGTCCAAGACTTCGGAAGGCGGTAAATAGTCCGCACATCTTTCCTACATAAAGATAAAACAAATATATAAATTAAAACATAATAATATATAATGCAAAGAGTGAAAAATCTAATTATATTAAATAAAATACTTTTATATTCTTAACAACCACTAGTTATACGTTTTTGTCTATTACTATTATACTATTATTGGGTATAATAAGCTATAGTATTGATTAATTAATTTGACATGGTTTTTGTACATAAATGAGGGCACATTATAAATTTACATTCAATATCTACTGAAAAAAATCGACAATAAAACACTACTTATCTGTGTAACACAATCAACAAATAAATATAAATAAGGGCATAAACAGAACAATTAATGAGTTGTGAACAATGAAAAATGTTATGAAAATACACCAAAGAAATAAAATTAAAATATTTTTGAAATCATTTCCATTTAACTATCTCTTTGTCACAATTATATCGGCCTTAATTATTTTTGAGATATTTAAAGTATAGCTATATATATATGTGTGTGTGTATAATTAATATTACTAATAAGCCAATGCATAAATATAATGTACAAGTTGATTTTATAAATAATAATAATTTTTGTAAGCATATAGATGTTATAGTCAATATGTTTATAGATATAATAATAATATAGACTGATATAAATATATAGTATTGCAATTTTGTACATGAAAAAAAAGTATAAAAACACTCTACTTAAATATTTGCAAAAAAAAAATTTATAACAGTATAAATATACTATAAATGTCCTTGCAAATAAATCGTAATACGTCAAATAAATGTCGAATTATTTACTTTCGATTTAAAATGTACTTAGATTAATTTAATATTTAAATTACTACAATATCTATTTTTATCGCATAATGGTATAGTACACTATAATATAATTAAAGCATTTTTATGTTAATACAATTGTTGAATAAAATCTCTATGTACTATATATAGTTTAATCATCACAGTTCAAAGATAAAATTAAAAAAAAATATATCTTTATAAAACATCAAATAATTTATTGTCCAAGACAAATGAAGACGTTACATAACTAATTTATTATTATAACAAAGCCTGCTTGTTGTTTTTTCAACTATATCTTAAATGATTAAACATTTTACCATGCTTAGTGATTTTAAATAATAAAGAACTGTTTTTTTTTAATCGAATTAAACGAAAAAAATAATTTATTCAATTGAATACCATTATGAATACGAATAACATAAAAAATAATGATTATTAATTTATACAAGTATTATAGTACTTACTTTATTTATAATTATTGAATACTTAGCTACTAATGTAAAATCTATGTTATAATCGTATTTCATATATTATATATAGTTAATACTTTCGTAAATGAGTCATACTGTATTGAAATTGGTTTAGGTACTACCTATAATAGTTATTATTTTAATTTATTTTCTCCGAAAATGCAACAACAAAACACTGTTGTTATATGAAATTAAGTGCATAGGTATATCGTATAATGAAAAATATATATTTTTCATATGAAATTTTGGATAAGAAAAAACATGTATATGTGATGCCAACAATGTAATGTGAAAATACTAGAAATTTAATTAACAAATAATTATTAGATTTTAAATATTTGAATATATTTTCATTCTTAATTTGTTTGTTTATAAACTTTAGTGGCAGTCTGCAACAAATAATATATCATCAAGTATCGACAATTCACAAGTATTTCAAAACAACTTGTCTGATGTGCGATTTTGAACGGAATTTCAATGACTCAATTAATATTCATTCCATACCTACCTACTTAAATTATTTTTTAGATAATATATCATAATAGTGTAAAAATCGAAACATTTTAATTGCATGGTTATAATCGCAGATGTAGTTTTTTTATTTTATTGATGAAATTGTTTAGTTAATAAAAAAAACCTGATCGTTCTAATCGAATGGATACAAAAAACTTATAGTATTGCATAATATAATGATCTATTTTTTTGTTATTTAGAAATGTATACAGTATTATTGTATACTTAATTTCTTACAATAAATAATCAAGCATTAAGTATACATTTTTATACATAAGTAAAATAAAATTATAATTTGTTCAAGAAATATTTAAATTGTATTAATTATTGTAGCTGTAGAATTAAATATTTAGCTAAGAATTCCTATTGATAGTTGAGCTAATAACATCAGAATCTTATCATAATAGTGGATTATAATTTATTAAAACGTATTTGTTATAACATTAGCTTTTTACCGAGAACTAAATAAACATTTGTTTAAAATACAAATTTTCGCTTTAAAATAAATACGATTAATCACATCACGAGAAATATAAAATGATTTACCAAAAATCATTATTTTCATAATAAAACATACAATTTTGTTAAAATGGTAGACAAGATACCAATTAGTTTTTGTTTTATCTTTTATGATTAGAAATATGTTAATTATTTTAGATTCAATTAAAAATAAAAATAATACATATCAATAAATAAAATTCTACGAAATGTGTATGACAATAATTTAGTACGTGTATGTGGCTAACCACTGAATTATAAACATTTTTCTTTATACCTCACCATATTAATACATAAGTTCTCATATATTTTATAAAATACGTTAGAGTTTATATGTTATAATTTATACTTATACAGTGAAACTTCCATATAATGAACTTCCACAAAATATTTTTAAGACTTATGACCTTCATTGTTAATGAATTAATGAATTCTATGAAATGAATTCCTCCATATTACGAATTTTTTTTTGTTGCTTATTCGACTTCGTTATATGGAAGTTTCACTGTATTACAATATAACTTATAATATAAGTTATAATATATTATTACCAACAACGCATATTAACTTAAAAAATAATAATTTACATAAACAATCCGATATATAAATACAGTTTTGGTTTAAATTCGGCTAGACAGACTAAAGTTTTAACTTACCACTCCTTTCTCGGTCAAGCTTGTAACCATAATGATGACTCTAGTATTTTGGTCCCAAATCATTTGCCAGAAGTCGGGCACGGTTGACTGCATTGGAGCTTGACAAGCGATATAAAACTTTTCAGCACCCTTATAACCCTAAAACAGTGATCAACAATTAGAGCGTGTTTCGAATACTTACACAGCTATAATATAAGTTAAACTTTTATCATACCTTGACATAATTGGCATTTATGTAGTCCGAATTCAGTCCAGAACCACGTGGATTCAGAAGAACTCTCGTTTCTGGCATTGGTATGACATTGGCGTAACGGTTCTTTGTTTCAGCACCCGGTGGCAACTCGTCTGGTTTCACTGTGATCACTGGTATGTTGGAAAACTCCTCGTCAATCGCCGGTCGGTCTTCCGAGAAGCTCACGATCCCAGCAAAGTTCAATACGTGCGAACAAGCCGACTAAAATTAAAATACATAATTACATCAAAATCAAAACGTTCAAACAAACTTGAATAGGTACATCTTTCATAAAAATTGTAAATATACTCCATCGTCTACTATCTCGTCTACTTGACCTACTGGCTCTGCTATCTCTTCTCGCCGGTACAGTCCGACCGTACTTTTGACGGAAACAACACCAATAGCACATAATTTATACATAAAATAATATTTTTAGGAGATTGCGAAATTACAATTTAACGGTGTATCGTGTACTATATGTTAATCCGGGCGTAACAAACGTAAACTAAACTATTATTTCCAAACCGAACATGTTGTTATAATATTATTTTTATGATCACGACAATTATTATTATTTATAATATTTATAACACATCGACGAACAGTCGTTTTATCAATTGGCGACCTTTCTTTTTGACTAGCACACCGAGAAACAAACATGTCAAGGAACAAATCATACGGGAAGCGATAAAATAATTTGTGTGTTGAATGTAATATTGTGTGTATAGGATAGCATCTACAATAAGTGGGAGAGAAAACCATTTTCAACGGCGCATCATCATATAGTGTAATTGGTTTCATTAGTTCTCGTGCACGTACGACGTACGTCTCAATTATTTTCTATGGATTAATAGAACGACGACGTGGTGATAACTGGATCAGTAGACGAACATTTGAGCATGCGTTTATTCGTGTGACAATGTTTTTTTCTAAAGTTTATTATTAAATAAAACATTTTTTATATTTACATAAATATATCGATAAAAAATATAATTTAATTGACGGAAAATGAACATCGTCTATCGGTACCTACATCTTGTCATAACAATTATAACTGTAACTAGTGTAACTATATACGCGTACCGATTATAATATTATTATCATTCATGGGTGAGTTTTTTTTTCGAGAAAATTAACTGTGAATAATAATAATTATTATCGTATGTAATACCTATTATATAATTTTAACAATTTATTTGGTATAGCATCAACCAATATTAAATCTTGATATATTTTATGCGTTTTGAATTTTAAACCCATTGTAAATTATGTAGGAAGTACAACAATATTTAACAATTATAATATCCTTTATACGAAAAATAAATAAAACTTTTTATCAATTATAACTTATAAGTAGTACATTAGTACTGAAATTACACGAATAGATTAATAAAAAAACTATATAATATAGTATATTCAGTATTTTGGTAAATATAGTTTAATAAATTCAATTTTTTGTGTCACTTATGTAACTCATTCTTAATTAAGTATATCATACACTCTTGTTTTTATGTAAACATTTTTAAGAGTTTAATCCATTAATCCAATTAAGTAAATGAATAAAAATCTATTTCGTGGCGAATGAAAGTATATGCCACTTAATTATGATGTTATCAATTTAATATGATATAAAATATATAAGTGAAATATATTTTGAATAAAAAAATGTAAAATGTATGATTAAGTTAGTTTTTAATGTATTTATAGTACGTGAAATTGGTTTTGATATTCCATATTTAATAAAAAATTATATCGCAGTATAAGTAATATATCTTTATTTTATTTTTTTATCATGCGATATTTTATTATTTATGTATAATTAAGTTTGAAACGTATAAATAAAATATGAAAAACTTAAATATATTTATATTTTTATTCAAAAATGCAGAATGAATACAGAGATCATTTAATACAAATATTTTTTATTTTATTTTACAATATGGATTCTTGTAATAATATATTATTCGTATAATAGTCCTATATGAATAAAAATTAAAATAAACAAATACTTTTAACAAACCCAAAATTATGTATTCAAATTAAAAAAATGTTTTTAATATAACAAACGACCTAGTTTGAATACATGATTACAAAAATCATAATCTTGAAAATAGTTTGATTAACTTAAGTCAGTCACGTATAAATAAATTTAAACAATATTTATCATTATATGATAAAATATTTAAATATAAATATTAAATAAACTTTGGATTTTATACATAGTATTACATTTCTAAATAAAGAATGATTGTACGGATTTTAGATTTATTTATTTTAAATCGGCATAATCAGTTTTATATGGCTTTTATACCGATCTAAATTTTTAAATGAGTATCGACTATCTATCCACCAATATATTTGATAATGAAATTAGAGTAAATGTCACAAATAATATTGTATTTAGCCGATTAGATACAATAAGTGTACTCGTATAACATATAAATATTGAATATTAAAATAAAAAAATACAATTACCTATATATAGGTAATTGTTTTTTACTTAACATTAAGTTTTAACTTAAAATAATAAATCCTATAATATAGAAACTTTATGCTATCTGCCTTATTTAAAGTTCAGGAAAATATAATATTCAAAGTAAATGTGAAATGGACAAAAAAAATACTTACAGATTCGTCGAAGGCAGGATTTCCATATGATCGTTTTGACGCCCTCCGTGCGCCTTTTCTTCTAAAGCTGTTGAACACAGATATATTGTCCATACTATAGTCGTCCAATGAAACAGGAGTACACCTTTGGCCATAGTTAAATCGTTTTTGACGTTTGCGGACAATTATCTACATTTTTAATAACATTTAAATATCAATACTAGTATAAAAGCTAAGCCACAAATAGGTATAATATGAATCAAATCTGTACTCACTAAAATCAATACAAGGATGGTGCAAACGCCGGCTACACATGATAGATATATGGCAGCTTTCACTCTTGGATTTTGAGTTTCATCCTTATCGATGTCAATTTCTAGAGCTCGTTTCATAAACTTGGCTCCGATTACCTGTTAATATTTAGTTATTAATATTAGTTGTAATATTTTAATTAGTACATATATTTAAATATATCGTCAATTTTTATTATTAAAAATATTAGAATATTTTAAAATTTAAAAATAGTTTACTAGAAATAAACAAAATTCAATAAAATTGTATTATTATTTTAGAATATTATTAGAAGTATTACGTACATTTGATTTGTAATCAAATCTATGGCTGTCTAACAAGCTAATAAACTCTTCGTTCATTAACGTGTTGTAATCACCATTACTGTTTATCAAGTAAAATTCAACTTCCACCGGACTTTTTTCGTCATTAGGGTTTAAACACTGTTTCTCGACGACGTTGAGAAATCTGATTTGATTTTTCGAATTAACGCTACAAAAAGATACATTTTAAATTATAATATTTTGTACAAAACACACTGTGATTTATCTACCTCTCGGTTCCACTTTCAAACAATTTAATAATAGCATCTTTAAGTTCTTCTTTGTTTTCACATATGTCTGCCATTGTTGAGTTAATCAATACATTTAAGTATGATTGAATAATTGGTACATTAGGTGCAAAAGTAGTCTTATCCAAATCGATCACAGCTGGTTTTGGCCTTAAGGTAATCGAATTTGGTTTAGTAGTTGTTGTAGTTTGTTTAATTGGCGATAAAGTGGTAGAAGGTTGTGTAGAGGATGACATAGGCTTTATAGTTGTAGTAGGAGTCGTTATTTCAATCACTATAGGTGGAGCAATAGATGTTGTTATTCTTTGTGTAGTTGTTGGTGTTTGAGTAGTTGTAGTTGTTGTAGTGGGTTTCTGTGTAGTTGTCGTTGTTGTAGTTGTTGTTGTTGGTCTTTGAGTGGTGGTACTTGTTGAGGTGGGTTTCGGAGTCGTAGTAGTTGTTGTGGTTGTTGGTCTCGGAGTAGTTGTGGTTGTTGTTATTAGTTTTGGAGAAACTGTTGATGTTGTAGTTGTTGTTGATGTAGTGGATGTAGTCGAAGCCAACAAACTAGTAATTATAGGAACATCGTTTTCAGAAATATCAGATTCTGAAGTTGGTTCATTAACTGACATAGAACTTTGAGAAGAGGATTCGAAACTTTTTTGGCCATCATCTCCGGCATCATCGTGGCTGTCCGTTGAGTTTGATTCGAAATCTATGAAAGACGTATCGGGGGTGTTAGACCAACTAGGTGCTTGAGAAGTATTTGATATATCATTAGATGGTAGTTGAGACAATTCTGTTGATAAAATAAATATTATTAGTTTTGTGAACAACAAAAATTATTAGTATTAAGACAAAAACTTACCCGATGAGGTTTTTTCAGAAACCGCTGTTACAACTTCAGTCCCTGCAGTGGAACTAGGTATAGGATACTCGGACGAAAACTTATGTGTAAAATCAATAATTTCTTGTGAATCTTGATTGTTTATTGATTCTGTTATTTTGGTATCCAACTTAGTTTTAATACTTTCTATATAATGTTCAGTAGTAGTCGAATGATTTTGGTTATTTAAATTAATATCATGAGAAATCGAAAATTCTACATCTGAATTACTCGATTGGACTCCAGTTGTTGTCGGCATTTTATTACTATCATGATAGTCTGAATAATCAAATAAGAGTTCCGGAGCCTTACTAAATATTTCAGTAGAAGTCTGTACTATTGGTAATTTATGATCCCCTTCATTTTCAGTATTCAGTGTTGCTCCACCATAATTTAAGATATTTAATGGGTCCGACATCAATGTTGTAAATTCATCTTTTGTCACTTCTATTTTTGGTGTGATTTGTGATATAGGCATTTCAGACGGAGTAAAAATATTTTGTTTAGTTTCAGAATTATTGTTGTTTTCGAAAATTGATTTGTAAGACGTTACTAACAACAAATTAGAATTTTGCGATTCCGTGGGCGTTGTAGACGACGATGGACGCAATGTTTCAATTACTGTAGTTGCATTTTCAACATCAGGTTTTTGAGATCCATATATTTCGTACTTATTTTGATCAGTTTCACCACCAAAACCATTCATAGCAGAATCATTTCTGTTTGGTGTATGACTTGTTGATAACATTGAAATTGTATGTATTAAAGATTCCGTTGAAGTAATTTCTGGTGTTAACTGATTTATATTACTTGATTCACTTGTTGAAACGTAAATTTCAGGTATTCCTGTAAATGTTTCATTTGACTCTCCAGTGACTAATGCACTATTTGAAGTAGAAGTTGTATTTAAATTGTCTTCATTTGTTTTTTGCAATCTAGCGGACCAAGTAATGAATGGTTTAATTTTAGTAACTGATTCTTGTACACCAGTTGCATTTGAAGGTTTTTTAAATATTCTATTGGTGTTGTTTGGCGCTTTTAACGAAGCCAAAGCCCATGCTGTTGCAGTTGGTGGAATTGGCTGTTGAGATGCTGACCCTTTTGGAGTAATTACTTTAATTGGTCTCATTTTATTTAATTGTATGTTAAAAGAACTACCTTCAGTTGTATTATTATAAGTTATTATATTTTCAGGCTCCGTTACATCTGGTTCAGATGGTTTTGCTTTAATTGTAGAAGAGATTATTTTTTGTTTTAAATTTAAATTTGATCTAATTGTAGGTCTACGAGATGTTTCAGTTGAAGTTCCAAAATTTGGATGGTGAGTAGCAATTAGTGGTGGTTTTTTGAATTTTGGCCTCTGCAATTCAATTTCAGAATTATCCATAATTGTAGTAGTATCAATTAAATCATCTACTACTGAAGTCGAAACAACATCATCTTTAATGATTTGATCAATTGGTTTAACTCGAATAGGCTTTTTGTGACGTAAAGTTGTTGAAATTTCAGGAATTTCTGAAGTTCCTTGTTCATTTTGGAATCTAGTTTTACCTCTATTTGTCGTAACACCTTTTAATCCGTCCAAACGTTGTCTAGTTTTTCTCTCTCCATTATCTATGGGGTTTTTCTTCACTAAGCCCTCAAATGATGTAGTAAAATCATTATCACCACTATCAGTGATATCTTCAGACTCATCAAATTTCGTGAAGCTCGACGAAAACGAAGTTTTTATTTTATTAGTCGAGCTTCTTATAGTGGTTGGGCCTGTTTCATTGAATCTGACTGTAAATATTTCCCGGTATTCTTCATTTTCTTTAAAAGGTTTAATTATAAACTTTCGTTTTTCTATAAATTTCTCTGTGGTAGTAGCGCTATTAATTAACTCATCTTCAATTTGCTCTTCCCGAACCGTAAGGGTAGGCTTTTGCGATGTCGTAACTTCAAAATTTTGTAATTTTGAAACTTCTGATAGTATGGAATTCTTTGTTGCATTATTGGTACCAATGCCATCTTGGCATAGGACTAAGGAAATGCACGCCCAAATCCAAACTAAAACATTACGAATTTTATTTTATTATCTATTAATTTATTATCACTACTTGGATATACGAGTTAAAAAATAAATAAGATCAAACCATCGTAATGTATATTTTCTATGATTAATATTTTACCAGTAAAAATAATTATAAAACTTAAATAGTAATATAAATATATATTATTACCTATCCACTCCGAATGAAACTTCATCTATGTAGTTGAATTGCAAAAGTATCCAACAGGGGACATTGTTTAATACCGATAGTCATCTTTAACAAAGTTTGTTGTTGGGAAACATTCTTGTACCTGAAAATTAAAAATAATTTATTAGATTTTTCTTATTTTAAAACCATGACAGCATAGAACAACATTAAAAAATTAATTCAAAAATGTAATTTAATTTATCATTAAAAATATGCAGGACGCAAGTGTTCAACTATAAAGCAATAAGTAACTAAAAACTGTTTCGTGAAGATAATATTATAATATACATATTATATATTATTTAAACAAATATTTATAAAATATTATAATAAAAAAATATATCATAAAACTGCTGTAAATCAAAACGACTCAACGAAATTTATTTTAACCAAACCTATAGGTATAGCTGATTTATAAAAAATATACATATTAACATCATATAATATAATTAGTAAAAATAAGACCTTGTGATAAAAAAAATACATTTTAACAAAAATTATTCACTTAAAATATATATCGGAAATAAAACAGTCCAAAATAATAATAAAAACTGTTTCAATGCTATTCAATTGACCCTGGTTAACACATTAGTCAAACGTCCGCAATTCAAATCATGCAACACATTGCCGGAAGCTTACACGCCTCCTTTTGTTAAATTTTATCATAAATGTACTGATCGTATAAAATGTTAACGATGAAATTAGACGAGATACATATTAATGTTATTATACCCACAAATATCTGTGATATTATATTTAAAACTATTTGTTTTTGAATATCTTATTTAAATGAACTATTTACATAACATAATATAATAACTATTATTAAAAATACGCACATAATAATAATATCTATACGTTTTCAAAGTGGCTGTTTAATATTTTCCAATATATCAAGGTAATCCATACTAGTACATTAATTTATTATTTAAAATGTTCACTTTTAACTAGGTACGTCCTGAAAACAAAATATTCAAATTAATGTTTTGTTTGGCCGTAATTTTATTTGATTCACATTATTTTTATTGCCTTAATCGTTAATTTAATGATAAAATATGTGTTAAAGCATTTTACTTAAATAAATTAATAACCTACTCAACTTTAATTATTTCTTAAATGAGTTTGAGTTAATACCTTTAATACTTTTTTTAATACCTTTTAGTTGAATCTAATTGTTCTTAAAATATTTATGCCTACCTTTATAATGTAAAATGCATTATACAATTATTTTCTTTTAATGATATAATAATTAAAACATAATGAGTCCATCTGTCAGTCTAGTACTCTAGCCTCGTTGATTCGTCATCGTACCAGTATTATTCATGATTCATGAATATGTACACATACAAGCGAAACATTCGAACCGAAAAAAGTAGGGTTATCCAATGGTAGATCCAGAAGAATTCTCTGATTTTTAGAGCGTAAAGAGAAAAATAATTGTTTGCAACTGGACTACGAGAGTATTCGTCGGAGATACTCTCCCAAACACTTTAAAATGATATAAATCAATAAATGTCAAAGCAAATGAACATGATCGGAATGCGACTTTTTTATCTTTTAATAATAGCAGTCAATAGTATTATTGTATTCAAAAACGTTTCAATGTTACTAGTGTAATAGTGATATAGAAATATGTTCGCGAGGATGTATACCTACGTGTAAATTCAAATGTATCTGGGTACAATTTATATTAACATTTTTTCACTAGTATACAAAACTAAAGTATAATGGCAGTTAGAAATTAAATAAACCCTTTGTCGTTCTTGATTTCTTCACATTATTTATTTGACTGAAATGTTAACATCATTCGCATCTGTATAATATATTGTAATATTATTTCATAAATACTATTAGTGATATAGTCATAATGTGTTTTATTTCAATCTTCTATTACGTGTTTAGCAACTATAATTGTAAATATAAAATATTTTGTACAGCTTGGAAGTATATATTGAGATATATTATTATATTTCATAATACATGGTATAAAATGGCTTGACATTGGCCAAGTATCATATTATAATAGATACCTATCACACGTGTACCAAGTATTAACATTAGTATTCTTGAGATAAACTCTTCGTCGATGACAAAACACGCCATAATTCATAGTTTTTTTTTTCTATTGTTCGGGTAACTCCACATTAAGTCTTTAGTTTTATCATTTGCATGAATAAAATAAACAACCTTAAATTTTATTTAGACTCAAAATATAATCATTTTTTTTTATAAAACATTAAAACGTCTTATGGTATGTCTGATTTAGTTGGTATAATATTAAAATAAAAACAAATTAAAAACTAGATATTGTAGACAATTAGGTCCTAGAATACTTTAACTGAAATCATAGCACACCCATAGCCAATTTTATAAGTGATAATATCATACTACATTTTCTACAACGCTAAAAAAAAAGGAAACGCTGTACAAATATATTATTATAATAATAATTGTATCGTTCGTTAATTATATATTCATGTACGTCATACTCGTATAATTCAATAGATCATTTAAATTTTATTATTTATACACATAATGCATATAATTATAATTTGCTGACATTTTTTACAGGATAATTTACTATTTATAAACACAAATTAAATTATTTACTAGCAGCTTACTTAAATTAATATTATCAAGTCGCAACATGTATATACGATACCCATACCTACGTTTTTATAAATAATATAATACGTATAGCAGAACACATCCATTACAATATTATAAATCACAATTATCCATTAAAATGTATAAGTATTTCACAAAAATATGCGATGTTTATCACGTAAAATAAAATAATTTAGTAATATTAAAACATTTTAAGGGTTTATCATGTCGACGTGCCTGTAACAACACGCGTATGTGGTTCTAATAGCAGAGCTATGTCGCGAAAAATTATACCTATTTTATTTTTAATGAACTAAGCAGAAGGAATCAAAATATCGACTGATAGCTAATAACCTTTTTAAAGTACCTATGTTATATTATCAGTACCTAATACAGAAATAAAATATTTACAAGTTACAAGTATATACTTTTAAAATATGTATCTATTTAATACCTATATTATGTACTATAATACTGTATAATGTACTTTATGACTGTACCGAGTATTAGTATAATTTACTGAAAACTTCTAACTTAATCAGTTAACTTGTAAACTAACTGTAAAGACTATATAATATGAAATAGTAAATAAAATATACCATAAACAACGTGTATATTGTAATTACTAATGAAATAGTACGATAATTATAAAATACTTATGCTTCACATCGATTTTTGAGGATTACTATACGTGTGTGTGATGGCACACAATGAATAACTCACAACACGGTCGCTAAGGAAAGTCCGAATACTGCATAAGGCGTACGCCAAACACTCGATAGTAATAAACTAATAAAATACCTTCAAAGGTTTCAATACGAAGGTTTTCACAGTGTATTTTTTTTTTAAATTATTTTAATACTATTATACTAAATATTATTAATGTAAATGTTAGCGATGAGACGCGATATGTTTTCCGCACATAATTTGCCGTCATAGTAGCGCAACCATGAATTTCCTATTGAAAAAAATAATAATATAATTTAATATTTTGCTTAGATGTTTTTATTTCTTACACATTATATAATAATATATATTAAAACTATTATTTTGTTGTTAACATTATGATTACTATTTACATAAAACTATAAAATGTATAATTCAGTATGATCACCTATACGAATAATCAAATATAATTCAAGAGAAGCAGGGGCAGACCTAATACATGAACCAATGATTGCACTGTCGGACTAATAATATATAACAAATGTTAAAACATATATTTTTATTTATTATCAAAATAGAAAATTAACTTTTGTTTTCGTACCGAACCGTTTAAGATAAACTATTGTCTATTGCGCACATGGCACATCACACTCACGCGATAACATTTCCTCAGTTAAACGTTTTAATATAATAATTACACCTTAAAGACGTGTTCACGGCACGCGTTCCCAAGTGTGTGAGAACGACCTTGAGTGCTGCACACATGTAAAACACCAGCAATGAATGCATTCTACTCGAGCAATCCGCACCGGTGTACCGGTACCTTACTAGTTGCTGGTGAGAACATAAACCGTCAAGGGCAGCGACATTTTTAACCCAAACGAACAAATCTTGGAATATGCCACCGTTGCCGTATCGTGGCTGCTGGGTAACGGGTAATTTCATAGTATATTAAACGGCGTGGGAGTAAATATAGGTTTCATACAAGCGAAACTAAACCGTGTACAAAACAATGAGTTGCAGCTGGTATCTTCTAGTTAAATAACACGACGTAATGATGTCGCGTCAAAGTATATAATATACCTGTTGTATATAATAAGTATACAAGTATATAAAGTTAGGTTGAAGCGAGGACAGATTAACATAATATCTGCAAAAAGACATGTTTTTCGAGAATTAAATTATTAAGATTAGGTATTAATTTTATAATTTTAACTCTTAGAGACTAGAGTTAGAGGTATACCTTACTTAATTAATTTTTAATTTTTGTGTTCCACATAATATATAAAAATACGTTTATACTCAAAAACATTTTTAAAATAGCCATTTTTGTTCATTTTTGATAATAATTGTTTTTGTGAAAACATTAAATTAAAAAAAATAGTTTTGTTAACATTACCTATATTAATTTAATTTAAAACATCAACGAAATAGTAAGATGTATACAAATTGTTTTGTAATTACAACAGCTTGAAAAACTTATTTATGTAAAATTAAATTATTAATTATGGATCAATATAATAATATAATATCATAATATTATTATAATATGCACATTAAAGGATAATATAGTATCTTAATACTTTTTGTGCATTAGATTTCTAAATAAACTTTAATTTCATAAAGGTAAAAAAAAATACATAAAATGCTTAATAAATATAGAAATTTTATTTTCTAAATTTTGAATTCAATAACATTTGACGAGTTAAAAGATCATAAGTTGTATTTAAAACAAACAAAAGACATTTTAGAAATCATATTTAAAATGTATTCATTTGATTGATTAGGCACTAATAACCTTTAATCCAACCCCCAGGAACTTTTATATAGGTATATAATATACATATCCAAAGTATTTACAGCTTTTTTATTTAATTCAACACTGTTTCATCATAGTCTCCTGAAGATTTCAATACATTAATAAACCAATATTTAAATCGCAACGACCCCGGTATAATAGGCATAGCTCCAGGTACATAATTATACTTCCTCTCTCTCTCTCTTTCACTATATTTATACATTATTAATTATGTATATAAATATAAATGTGTGCACTTTGCAGTATATATCTATTTATCTATCCCAATTTTGGGTGACGGTGGCGTTACGGTCGCAAGTAAAAAAATATGACAATTTACAACGGTAATAACTGCGCACACAATACATTTAATTATACGTAATTGTAATTGACTTTCGACTTTAACAATAATTTTTTTTTTCTTGGTAAAATCATCAAAATTCAATATTGAAAAGTGCAAATATTAGAGAACGGAACGCATATTTTATTATAATAATTTACACAAGATAATCCTATTATAATATTATCAACCGGAGCAACGATATGACGACGTAGTCTATTCAGCGGCGGCAGTATAGGTGTATACCTGCCGGATGACCCACTTTCATCTTCTTAAGACCTAACAATAATAATAACACACAAGAACGACGCTCGTAGGCCAAACTATTCGCGTTTGACTCTTATTATAGTTTCTAAACACATATCGAATACGGATATTCTCGCTTCGGTGTCTTATATTTTGTCGGGTGGACAAACGCATATACGATATTGTTGTACTGCGAAAATAATTCACTAATTCAAGCTAGTAAAATACAACATCCGTCACATTCAACAGTCGTTTTGCCTTTTTGTATGTATAAAATATGTACATAATAAGTACAAATGACGAACATTTATCAGTTATCAGTATTATCATGATACAAAACCATACACGCGTAATACCAGATTTTATTAGTAAATGACTATTGACTAATATAACAAACCACAAATTAATTTGATATATACGATATTACTCGTATTACTGGTAACATTGGTAACCCCACTTATGACTTATCTTTTCTATCAATATCGGAATATTCAGTTTTCTTAGCCATATTTTATATTACCTCAATAAAAAGCACACAACTATTGTCAAGCTTACTACTTAATAATAAAATTTAAATGAACCTACGAATATTACAAATATGCATTAAACATTATTACATTAGCTAGTAAAGCTTATCTATAAAACCCTGTCGTTACGTTGTTCATAATATATTGCCCATGAATTGTTTTCGAAACAAATTAGTAAACAAAAATGATATAGAACAAATAATGTTTTGCATAACACTAGAATAAAGTCGTAAAATGAGCATCTGCTAAATTTACGATTTTAGATAATGTAGGGCATATTATTTTTGTACATTAGGCAACTATTGATATCGTTAAATTTGTCTAGATATGTAAAAACACATTGTAAAATAGACAGAAAACAGAAAACTTTAAACAAACAAATATTTAAAATTTATGATAATAATAAAATTATATTCAAATTTATCGTAAAAATTAATTTATATTCTAAAATAATAATAAACTAATATAATATTACATAATATCGATTCCTTAAAAAATATGTTTTTTTTCCTAACAACAGTATTATAATGGTATTTTTTTACAGATAAAAATAAAAATTATAAATTCAAATGTAAATACCTATTTAAAATAACATTATTATTAAAATAACCTATTTCAAAATATATTATTGCCCTTCCCTATAAATAATTCCCTATATATTATAATCAAAGAAATTACCACGATTTAATACCAATTATTTCATAATTTGTTAATAAATACTAAATAAATTCTTAAGAATTACAATTTACAAATGTTAAAAAACTAAAAAGTACAATACAAGCATATCTATAAAACAAGCATGTAATACTAAAAATAGTAACTAACCGTGGCTAATATACCAAGCATAAAATCAATGAATATTTCAACAGTAATAAAATAGGTTATCTATATAAATATACCTATGCGTAGTATACTGTTTATTTTTTCAAATGAAATAAATGAAAAAAAATACATTCAAAATATACTTCAAAATAGAACAAATTCAAAAATTAGAAGAATAAAAAACATGGTAAAATATTCTGGAGTAATAATCTAAGGGAGTCGAAGCTACCACGTTTTTATAACAAAACCTTGACTCACAAGAAAAATTATCACGCCTCGTGAAATATACATTTTGATCTTTTTTTTTTTATTTTAAATATGAAGAATTTATATAGGTCGGATTAGATTCTAATTTTTATAACTCTATTTCAATTTAAACATCTACAATATATTATACATTTTTGTGAATTTTATAATTAATTGTTCTCACGTTTTTTTAAAGTAAATTCAGAAAATCAAAATTATATGTAAACTGAATTATTTTTTGTCTTTCAAATAATACTAATATGAAAATAAATTACTTTTAAAAAAATATTTAAAAACATTCCATGAAATGTACATACTTGTGATACATGTTGACAGATCGTCTCCGCTCAGAATTATTTTTCATGTACAATGATATCATTGAATTCAAATTGAATACATCCATTACAGTGACTCATTCGATGTTTAATATACAGCTGAGTGGTACCCACTTATACCTACCTTATAATATTATATAAGTTATATTATATTATATTATTATTTTTTTATACATTGATTCCTGCATGGACATAACTTTTAAGCCATGTTCACCATAGATAAAAATTTTCTAACGAAGCCCTCTACTAGCTAAGTATCTAGTCATTTTTGTTTAAATCTCAAGCCCGACCGAAATATTTTTATACAACAAACGTTAAATTTAAACTGAAACAAGTAAACAAATAACTAGTTTGAGTTTCATAAAATTCGATAAAGCGTAAAACTCGTTTTAGTTTTTATAATAATTTAACCTTGATAAATATTAAAATCACAACGAAATAAATAAATATAAATATATATGTATGAAATTTTATAATTAGTATTTTAAAACCAAGTAAAATAAAACACATCTAACTTTATTGTCGATTTAATTACAAGCTATGCTGTTCAATATATATTAAACTGAGGATTGACGTCAATAACCGGGGAATGTCTACATTTACAACATTTACCAATTTTTAGGTAAATTACGTCATTTACCGGGGAATAACGATATTTACCACGTTAACATTATTAACCGTAACATATATGTATATATTATAGTTGTAACACGTGCCATATAAGAAAACATATGCACATGCTCAAAATCTAATTTTTTTATAGGTAGTTATAGTATCCATTATATGAATATAGAACATAACATAATAGAAGTGTATGTAAGTAATGTTATGACATGAAAATTGTGAATTGTGTCTCTATATAGGTACACAAATATAATATGTATGAAAAGCGACCCTTCACAATCGTGTATTGTTTAACAGGTAAGACTATTATTCAATATCTATCATTTATAGGTAGGTAACTATTTCTCAATAAAATTACGCAAGAGTGCAGGATCGATTAATATAATATATGTAGGTATACACAAGTTATGCAAAATATCTAAACAGTGTAATAGTTATTGTTAGCAATTGGTTTATACTTATATAGGTACTACATAAGTTTTTTTAATATAATATGTAAATCCGTAAAGGCATGAAAGTGAGATTATATTTTTGTATTAAACCTGTAAGAATAATCAATGAAACGTGTATTTTTTGGTGACACATAACTGTCTTGGAATTTGGTTATAATTTGTTTTAATTAAACAACGAAACTTGCAAAATTATAATTTCAATTATCGAAATATATTTGTAAAATATTTATATTATAATAATAATATATTGTTTAACTTATCCTCAGTTATCATATATTTTTTTTACCATTGCACTATAAATAATATGTTTAAAAAAAATAAGCAATACCTATTGTGAATGAAACAAAGTAATTATAATAAGCCTGTTATCTCTTAGTGTGATGACAATTTTACGGAATCCATTTACTCGTGTTCTATACACATAACAAAAATAATATAATGAAATACCTACGTTTGTCGAATACCTAAACAAAATAAAAAAAGACAATATAATAAAAGGACAAAAGAAATGACCGTGGCAAAGCATATAATCGTAACTACCTACATGACTACATACATAAAGGGTGAAACAAAATATTATACCTTCAAGATATTATATACCTAAGACGGGTTTCAATGTTAGATAGAAGTTAAAATAGAATATTTTACGGGAAGGATTTTTTTAAGGGGGCGTTACATACATGGTAAAAAAACAGGTCCACGTCACAGCTCGATGACCTATAAACAAAGACTAAAACTATATTTTGATATTATTAAGTATTAGTATTACACACCATCAAGCCTCAATTCACAAATACCTACTCACGTAACATTTCAGTATATAATATAAGATAACAGGCATATTTTACAATAATATATACCATACGAATAAATCATTTAAAATATAAATATGAAAAAAAAAATTAATAAACAATATTTTATACGTAAATATTTATGATTATGACATTACAAAAACGGTGAAACCCAATATTTGTTCCGTAGCGCCGAACGTAAAGGAAAATCAGTATAGAATAGTTCCGATTTTGTGGTTAGGATAAATAGGATTACAAGATATTATTTTTTATTGGGGTATATCTAATTCTCTGATGTTTGAAATTTAATTAACTTTTTTAGTCATGATTTTAAACAATAATAAAAGAATTAACTACTCACTAAAAATTAATTAAAAAAAAAACTAAATGTACATTTTTGAATTATACTAAATTGCAAAATGAACATAATTAAGTTATTATTCAATTTGAATGTGATGATATTTTTGAAATGTCTTGATTTTTGATCGAAAAAATTATTTATTTATTGAACAATTATTTCTTTTGATTCTAATTGACCAACTGTTTTATACGGGAAATGTCCATGTTTTAAAAGTATATCCCGATGTTTCGTTTATAAAAATATGTTTACATTTTCGTGTTTAGAAAAATATGAAAAGAAAATTACAGTTATTCAACGTATTAATATCATTATATATATACTAAAAAAAAGTCTTCTTTATTAATTATGCGCTGAACTATATTTTTAAAGAATTTTTTATTCATAAAAGAATGATATTATGACGTTATTTAATTAAATATAAATGTTTTAGTTAGATAAATAAAAAAAAAAAATATGGTGGTGAATGGTAATCTTAAATAAATCATCATCATTGAATAATATACAATTTGTTTTATGCAAATTTTTGTACATTTTGGAACTTTTTAGTTAATATTTTAAAGCATGTAACATATTTTTAGTGCATAGAATTCACTCTCTTTATTACTTATAACTCACTATAAACCAATTATTTTAAAACATTATTTAAACCCAAAAATAAATTGTGATACACCGCCACACCGATAATATAGGTAGTAAATATTTTTTTAAATGTTTTCATAAATGATACTAAATATTCATTTAAAATATTAATTTTACTATTAAATTAGCTACAAACTAGTTGTGTTCCAAAGATATATAAGAAAAAATGTCTAATCGGAATTGCGACCCGAGTTTTTTCGTGTCATAACCGAGTTTTGGCACGATTAATTTTTACCCACATCCTAATATTATTTTCCTTCAATAATAACGACAATCAAAAGTTATAATATACAAATATAATAATAATAAAAAAAAACATTTATTAGAAATACTTCGAAACATATAGAAGAAAATCAAATTGACAAACTAATAAATAAAAATAATATCATATACGTGTTTATCAGTGCCATAGTATTAATTAAAAATATCTTATACATATAATCCCTAAAACATATCACTACTAGCTCTTAATCACTTAGATTTAGCTTATAATTAATCTCTCCCTACTGTTCTTTTTTAATGTAGCACTATCCTTATAAATATATTGTAAATATCTGTTCATAACTTAACTGTAACTAAAAGCCATGGATGCCGGGTTTATTTTTTTTTTAGATCAATAATAAAAAAAAATAACCCTATAAATATGATGATTGATGAATAATTTTTATATATTGACTTCTATTAAACAATAACAAAAAATAGTATTACAATATAGCCAAGGGAAAAGGGTGCGTATTACACGTGTATACAATTTTAAGCATTCCATGCAACACTTAAAACACTAAACAAAGAATTCTTATTAGGTATACAAAAAAATGTATATTTTATTTCGTAACCGTAACCAATAGTTAAGTACATTACTAATGATCTGTTAATATTAGTATCCTATATTAAAATTTTAATTTGCACATAAAGTACTCATTTGTTCCACCATTTTTTTTAATCTAAACACTAGCGCCAAGTTTTCCAAAATGTTAAGCAAAAAAACTATACTTTGAACTAAAACAATTCAAATATAAGTATAGAATACATAATTATATTTTCTTTAGTACCTACTAAAAAATGGTGGAAAAAATGAGAACTTTATGTGCAAATTAAAATTTTAATATAGAACATTGATATTAAAAGATCACACTTACCGATCGAGTAATACAATTGCATGAGTGCTCGGTGGTGGTGGGCATGTCCTATTAACTATAGCATGCATAACGAATAACATTTAGATATCTATAAGCTATAATAAAAATTATTCGAGTTATAAATAGCTAAATACATTTACAAGTTAGGTGTTTGTGAAAAATTATCTACTCCACGAGTTTGTGGGAAATGTTTGGACGCCACATGTATTCGTTCTCTGACGCCTATGCATATAAAATAACAAAATAAAATATAATAAAAAACTAACACATAATATAATAAAATAAAATTACCTATATAATCAGATATGTGTAATAGAAAGATATTAAAATAAATTGAACTATTTAATTTTAATTTGAAAAACATTTCATAAAATAAAATTGTCTAAAATAATTACATTTCGTAAATAAATAGTTATTTTAAAAAATAAAAATTATGTTTATTAAACAAAATAAAAATTGATAGTGCGTATTGGTTTATATGGGTTTACAACATTCACTTAAGTGTGGTTAAAATAAGGGGACTGAGCCCTTACGTTCTCTAACCCCCGAATATAGAGAATATGCAATTTCAATAAGAATGAGCTATTAAAGTTTGTTGTAATTTTTAGTTTTAAAAATTTTCAAGGACACATTCTACGCATAGTGCGATCGATATTTTAGCAGGGAGCATGATATGAGTCTAATCTAACTTCTACATGAATACGATATTAATGTCCATGACTATAAGGAATTTTAATAACTAATTTCCTTGTAACAAATTTGCACATTAGGTACACCGTATACATCAGACATATGAGAGGTAGAATGCCAAGACAGCGTTGCAAATGGGAAACGTGGGAAACTGTTGACAACCATAAAGGTTATATTACGACACGGATTACGGGCCCATTATGAAAATATTATATTAATACAATTTTCTAACGCATATCTATTTAAACGATTCAACTAGATGAGAGAATGGAAATTTATTTAATAACCACGTAAAATCTGCTAAGTAATATAACTATAAAAATTGTCCAGAAATAGTTTACTAATAAAAAAAAATTATTAAAATTATTTCCATAACATATGACTGTCTATCAAAGTGAAAGTGAAACAATAAATCGACTTATGAGCAATAACGGCACGTGCGGAACATTAGCTTTATTCACTCGGTGTGTTTATTACAATTTGAATATCAACGTGACAAAATATAATAGTATATTATATATAATATTATAGAGCAGTTTAGATTTAGAAATAACATATATGATTTATCTCCTATGATTTATAACCAACAGCAATATTTTTATATAGATTCTTAGTATTATATAATTAAATTAAAGCTACTACATTATTAAGTCTTCAGAAAACTATTTTTATTTGTAAAACAAGGAAAGGCGCAACTAAAAAGATGCACAGAAGACTTGTGCATCCTCAACTTTAAAATGTGCACCGTTAGTTATAATAAAATTTTTTATTAAAATTTAACTATTTTGAAGTAAATATAACCAAAAATAGATTAAATAATTATATAATAATTTCAAAAATTAATTACAAATAAAGATTATATCATAAAGTACACAATGTATTACAACCAACCTTAATTTAAAATAATATATATGTACTTAAATATTTTTACTTTAATTATTTGGAAGATTTAGTTTTAATTTTTACTTTATAATTAATTATACTAATATATATTTTTACTTTTATCAAGATAACAATTAATAATATGCAACAAAAATACGTTCATCACTTCAAAAAATACTATAATATTATGCTTACTATTCAAGAATATTATATTACATTAATGAATATTATATAATAATAAATAAATAAATAGTTTGTATTTAATTTCCTGTTATTCTAATTATTACTTGAATATACAGCTGCATAACGCTGTGAAGACTAGAAGTCAATAACTAGAGACTAAAGACTAAGACTAGAGGTCAATAACTCAAGAGAGGATAAAAAAATATTGAAATACTTAATATAATCTAATGTTGAAGTTGAATCTAAAAATGGGATCGAAAATATGGGATCTACTTAAAATAGTTAAGGGTTCTGATTTTATAAACATTTTTATGTTTATTCTATACTATATTTTTATAACTTTATGTAATATTGTATGAAATATTTTCCTATGACCCTATAAAAATAAAATTAAAAAATGTAAGATGAAGGATGAAGAAAATAATAAAACTAGCCGTCATGAACCAGAATGTAATATGTGACGATATATTATATTATTTTCCGTCGGACCCATACGCCGAAACATGTTTTGCACGTGCGCGTTCAAGACGTCAACTAGAGTTTGAACAAATTGTACGAGAATGAGACTAATTGAATTAAATGAATAATATGGCCTTGTATTGCAATTATTTATTTATTGACTTCAAAAGATTAGTCCGTAAATTAACCTCACCCATACTAAAACGAAGAAGCCTTTGAAACTGTCAACAATTATTATATATACCGCAATGGGGTGAATAAGTTAAATACCATTTCACAAGGCTCTCCAAGACGTTTTTAGGTAACGTGATTTCTGAATAATACTCAATACCTTCCTCTATTATAATAATTAATGGTTTTTAATATTTTTTGTATTGGCACCAACAATTACTACATATGACGAGTTTACGAAATTAGACTAAAATGTATTGTGATTTTCTAATTTTGTTTGGTACTTATTGAAGTTTAACTAAGGTCAAAATAACGTTGAAACAGATATAACTGTCGAAACCATTAAAATACGGAACTATATCACAAAACCGAGAATTAGCGTGTTTGATAAATTAATTACGGTTAATTATTCGGTAAACATCGATCGCTCATTCCGACGTATATTTGAATTTCCATAAAATATATAGGTATATAAAAAAAAACACTAAAACTCGCTCAGGGTGAAAAACATAATATATTATACCTACTCAACAAATTTCTCCGACGATTGCGACAAAACCAGACGTAATACGTATACACTCCGCGACTAATTAATCGCTTGACTTTCATTTATGCATAAGAAAAACGTACAATTCTTTAAAAAAAAAAAAATACACCTAACGGATTTCAATTGTTGCTGATGTTTTTGAAAATTCTAAAGAACCTATAGTGAACCTACATAGTGCACATTTCCATAATGTGTAGATACATACGTAAAATTCTACGTAAAATCGTTATATATTTGCGCGCATGTTATAAATAAAATAATACGATTGAGTTCTAATGTTAGTATTTATTATAGTATTATTATTTTTGCATTTATTATGAAACTTACTTTAGTTATAATATACAAACATTATAATATTATACAAAGTTTTAACTTTTAAATTAATAATATTAATCGTGTCTCGTGGAAAAATGTATTCCTTTTTTTATATATATTTTAAGTACCTACTCAAAATATAATCAAAGTAAAATAAGTAATTACAATATAAATATACATTTTTATAGTATTATATTATGTTATTAAAAATCAACAGTAAACAATTTAATAAAGAAACTGAAAAAATAACTAGTTTAACAATGTTATTTGACTGATTTCAATAGATTAAAAAATAATTATTATCTTCAAAAAGTATTTCATATAATATCTATATAAGATTAATGAATGTATTTTAATTTTAAATAATTCTTATTCGAATTAAACTATGAACTCTTTGGCACTTAAACTCTTTTTTTTATCATTTAGTTACATGATAATGGTAATATAAATTTATTTAAAAAGCATCAAAATTGTGTTTTATTAAAATCATGTCTAGTATTACACAAAAATAATATACAATTTATAGTTAGATACCTATTCACTATCTAAGATAGCATACCTTCAGTAGTCTTTTATATAATTGCCATCACTTGATATTTTTAGTTATTAGTTCAGCCAAGCATTCGTTCTTGAAGACTTGAAACCCATCATTTTACAGTTAAGTTAATCATTATATTCGTTCCGATTGTGAAATACCAAGTACCGCAATATTAAGCATTGTACGTCACGAAACCAACAAGGTCTCTGTTGTTAAAAAATCGATCGTCTAGTTTTGGAAAACAAATCGTTATTTGTTTCATTTTCATATACACCATACCATAAACATTTTATAATTTTAGTAACAGAATATAACATGGTAATATTATTTATAAATTAAAATTATGAAATAAATATTGAAACCGAGTCCCTTTATTTCTAAAATATTGTACTACATCAAATTATATTATTTCAGCATCAGATAGGTAAGCTATTTTTTTATGGTTTTTTTTCTATTGTTTAATGTATTTATTCGAATATTCAACTCTTTGTTAATTTTTTTACTATTCAGTGAACACATTTCTTTTCGAATAATTTGGTACGTATCATATTTATCACAATTGCACGATCCATAATATTATTTTAAGGCTAAAATGGTTCATCCGAAACAAATAATGGTACAAATACTTTTAACATATGGTTAATTAAAAACTAACACATAATAGTACATGGATAATAAATATTTAAAACTTAAATCTGTCCTAAATAATCTATTTCTACCTTGAGCGAATGATTATATTATACAGACTCTCTGATTTGGTTTAATGATAAGAAAACAGAACAAACGCCTTCACGCTCTGCCACAACAAATGTCCTTCGTGTCGTTCTTAATAATGAACGTAGTATAATGGTATATATGTGACTATACGCTATAGTCTCTAAAAAAAACTTCTAACGTTAACTATTTTCTATAGGTATACTTTAAAATTAAAATAAAATTGATCGCTAAATCTGCCTTAAAATCAGTAATTTAATGATAATAATATATTTTACTAATAAGTATATGCTGTTACAACTAGGTAAGTATTTTAAGTATTTTCGAGTATACAAACTAAGTAATATCTTTAACAATACGCGTGTAAGTAATAAAGTAATATGATTTTCATTAAAACCAAATACATAAACCTTTACTTATAATAATATTGATAGGTAATTTAATGGATATTGAACTAACTGTCCAAAAGACCGATAAGTCACATAGTTACATATGACACATTCTGTTATTAGTTAGATACATTTTTAAATGTTAAAAGCATACATAATGTATTATAATTGCTGATAAACTATTTGTTATGAAATTGACCATAATATGCACTCGTAAATTCAAAATATTATAAAAACAAAAATAACCAATAAAAATGTTATACTATTATATTTAAAAGTATAATACCTACATGGTTTAATTTGAAGAATACGTTATAATTATTATGACTTATTATTTTTTAAATAAACATTTTAATTTATAAGCTACCCATTTTTTGATTATTAAATGTGTTCTTTATACATATTTAAGGCAAAAATGAAAATTAAGAAAACATGCAGTTTACAAAACACCTACCTCCTTATTTTATAATAATGTTGATCTAAAATCCAGATAAAAACCCACGATTGTTCAATTAGCCATTTTAAATGTCAGTACAAATATAATAAGAACCTTATTATAAGTTTTATGAATATAAGCACTATAATAGTATAATTATTATGTACTTATATTTTGTCAATAAACACAAATAGTTACACATTTATATTTGGTAGTTTAAGAACGACATAAACCATTAGGTACGTTATCGATTACCTTTTGTTAAATAGAAATACCATATACAATGTTAACTGCAGTTTAAAATAATAAAAATAATAATAATCCTATTAAAAATCATATAAATCAGAAGGTCGTGTAAGTAACAAGGGAATTGATAAAGACGATACCAATATTCTTTTTACTTCGTTCTACACTTCTAAGTACCTACATAACATGTAAAAAACAATAGTAATCGAATACACTACCAAATAATTTATATAAAAATGACAAATAGTCTATAAAATATAGACATAATATACGATATATAACTATAGTTATTTTTATTTATTTATTAGACCGTTACATTAGTTAAATTGTTTATAAGATTCATTATAAATATATATGTTAACGTTTTATCAGAACAATAGTCAGATATCTACGTAACATGACGTCGAAGACATTACAGTTGAGGCATTTTAAAAGACCATTCCGTATCGAAAATCGTATTACGTGATGTCAGTTATACTAAATAATATATCTCTTCTAAAAAGTAGACGCAATTACATTATAAAAAATTGTATGTATACATAGAGGCATAGCGCTATCAGACAAATCGTGTTTAGATATATTGAAAATATTTATTTTAAATAAAAACAATTTCAAAAATAAGTAGTAAATACATTTCATATTGATTAACTAAATAGTAAATAGTATAATGGTATATATAATATCCTGCGTATTATATATTTTTAATTGACTTAAAATAAATTAAGTCAGTAATCTATGTTTTATACATTGACTAGATAGGTATTGTTGCAATTAATTCATTCAACAATAATTGTTGAACATTTAAATCGTTAATGGAACATCATGTTTACTATACCATTATAGTTGATACATACAATATACTATATACTCTAAAATTTTTCTAAAGTTAAAGGTCAAAATATATCTGGTTTTTTTCTGCATGCCATTAAATTATAAAAATATAATACACGAATAAATAAATAAAATGAGAAAAAAATTATAGAATTTAGAATATTGGCCATCGCGTCATCTTCGTCTAATATATTAGGTATCTACGTTTTTAACTAACATACAATTTTTTTTTTCTGGAAAACGTTAACGATAATGAAAAGTGCTTACATTGTGATTTTATTATTTAACACCTAAGTGTTTTAATTTTTCACCTGCCACGAATATGCCATATATGCTATGAGTAGTAAATATATATAATATATTATTTAGTAGTTTCATTATTGAGAAGTTCAAATAGTTCAATGAATTATGATATCAAGGTCTTAACAAATTTGCCAATTTAATTCTAACCTTCTTTTCATACTCTTAAAAATCATATAATACATAATATGATATATATATATATATCCGCATACAATAAACTAGGTATAGTCTATAATAATAATTTACTTTCTTCTGGAATTACAACAGAATCGAATAATGAATGTTTTATTATTTTTATTTTTATCTTTTATCTAACGTATAATAGGTTTAAGACAAATCCTCAAACAAAGCACATAAAAGTATCAGAATCAAGGTTAGTAAATGAAAAATGTATTATTTTTTTCTGTTTATAGAACGTTTTGATTATTATTATAAATATCAACAATTTGTAAATATCTATAGACTGTAGTACTATAAGGAAAAGATTATAATTATATGTATTCCTAAAAATGTACTAAATAATAAAAATAAGAAATTTAATTTTACATATCCTAATCAAATTTATTTTATGTATTGTATAAATTGAATATAGTAAATAATAAAATAAATTAAAAATTCTCCTTTCATCTTAAAAATAAGATGCATTGCATTTATATTATAATTTTATCAACATTTTTAAAGTAACAAATATATTTTATTGTACAAGTTCCTTCCAATACCAACCAATTGTATTAGGTATTATTATAATTTTTTTTAGTACATAGCAATCAATATAAATAAATAATTGATAATAATAAATGTTTAATAAATTATTAACTAAATTATGATATTTTGGACTATGGTAATAATAAATGCTAATTTAATTTTTAATCCATTATTACGTATTACTATACATACGTATATAAATTATAAATAATATATTACAATATATCCCTATATATTATGTTATGTAACCTGTAAGATTTACGATTCGCTGATAATCAACATAATAAAATATAACGATTAGACTGAGAGTGTTTTTGTGATAAGACTATAATCTATATATTGTTTCTATACATGAGCAAATTGCACGGATATTCTCTAATATGGGGAAGTAGATTTCTTTTGAGTTTCGCTTCTGCATTGTCATGCAGTTTTTAATTCTATTCAATCTTTCTTTCTTTATAGTTTGTATGTTTTGTTTTAATATATCATTATATATCACATAGAATAATTTGCCTGACAGCCAAATATACTTATCCGGCGGTAATGACAATGCAAAATTTAATACGCATAAGTTTCTGTTACTTTTCGAAGTTAATGGACTGTTTTAGAGAGTCTATTTGGTGTTATACCTACAGTATTATAATTTCTGTAATATAAATCGGATTCCATAATCATGTTTCCGTTATTTTATAAACAGCTGATCATACTGACGATTTACAAAACTTAGGAAACGCCGAGGGAAACGTATATTATACTTATTATAAAAATTATAATATCAATAACATTAAAAATTTTTTTTTTAACATTTACAAATATGATTATTAATTTCATAATTTACTTATATAGTACCTAATTTATAGTTCATAAACCTATAAGTTTAAAGATTAAAATATAAATACAATTAACAGTAGTGTCGAAGCCTGCAGGACTTTAAAATGGAGGAGGACAATCCTAAAATACTAAAAAATTAACAATAATAACAGTTCACTTTTATATTAAGTTGATACAACCGATGGGGGGGGGGGGGGTACGCGCCACTGATAAACAGAGTAAATTAACTTAACTATAAGTAGGCAATATTCATCATTAAACATTTAATGTTAGAACATGAAATTTTAAAAAGATTAAAATATTGATGAAAAATTGAAAAAATCGTCAAATTAAACCTATCCTGAATACTGATTTAATTTAATCGATTATCGTGGTGCACATAGGCACACAGCTAGCAGTCGTTCAAGTCACCAGATTAAAGTTTCCGGAACGAAAACAACAGGAAGATATATAGGTAACCTATGTCTAATCATTACATTAATCATTATCGTTACTCACGGGAATATTATTATAATATAATATAAACGCCGTCATATATCTAACAAGACGACCTCGACGGACTAATGAATAGGAAAACACACATCGATTAATATTATTTTGTTCTGTAGGTGCCTATAAAATATTATGTACATCTACATAAAAATATATTATTTTAAACGAATTACGGTATTTATATGCACTCTAGTATTATTTTATCGGATCTTAAGTGAATGGAAAACTATTAGAATGGTAAGAAAATTTTGACAATAGCGAACATTTCAAAGTCTGCATAATAATATAAATACACTTTAAGATCAATGAATAACGTCAAATATAACAAAACTATAATGATACAGTGTTCTAACGGAGTTGTACACATGGATGACAGACTAAGCTATATAACTACGTCAGAGTATCCGATCGAAACTTTCACATGGCGGCGGCAGGTACGATAATTATTGGCGGCGGTGGTTACGCGCTATTACGTTATATACATATACATATATTATACTATATAGTGTATCGTCGTGACACAGAAATATTCGCGACATATAACGACGATAACAATGAAAAACATCGAGGTGTAGTGTTCTTGGGAATCGCAAGAAAGTGAATTTCCAGTCGTGGGACCTGATCACCACCGCCGCCACCCTCTGACGGTATCGCACAGACATTGTTATCGTGTAAACTGTGTAGACTGTATGTCTGAAAACGCATATGTACAATAGGTACATCAATATTGGCCAATCACGGTGTGTGTGCTGACTCAAATCGTGCATCCCGTCCGGAATAAACGCCAACAGCGACTTACAAGCTACAATATTATTAAACTATAAGTAGGTATGATATGCAGCGACTACTACACTACTATAAGACTGTTATTACTTATTATAACTAAGACACGTAGTTAAACTGATTTATTAGCTATTACTACGGTAATGGTTATAATTATTATTATATTACGACCAACAAGACATACCCATTATAATTGCCGACGACCGTCTGTCCAGCCATAGATCCAACACACACACATACTGCAGTCTTGCATGACGTATTCCATGTAGATCGCGTGTCCTATATATCGCCGTGCGGAGCGCGTGCTCCGTTCGCGAGTCGCGACGTCCCGATTATCCAGTGACGCGGAGTTGTAGCAAAAAAGTTACGGAAACGAAAAGAAATTCAAAAAAATAATAATGATAAATACGTTGCCAGTAGTACGAGCCGAACGCGCGACGACGACGACGAGCGCGATATCAAACACACGTTACACAGTATGAGCGACCAGTACGGTCGTTTCTTCACTACTGAACCGCTTACCGCGCACGGACCGTGGTGGCGCGGCGGACCAAACAGTCCTCCGGTTACGCCGCCGCCTTCGCTGCCTCCACCGACGGGGACAGGTCGTTGCCGCCACCGGCTGATCGTCGAACGCGGCCGATCGTGGCCGATCGTCGTCGGATTGTCACGCTTTCACGACGTGTCAACACACGCAGCGTATATATAGGTACATACGCTGAATCAACGCAAATACGCGGTAACTACGGTGTGTCGGCCGTCGCTCGCCGCGGGGACGGCGGCATGACACGGGGTTCCTTTGCACATCCTCCGCTGATCAATCGTACCCTGTAGTTTTCCACTGTATACGTCCCAACAAAAAATAATAAAAAATGCGTTTTAAGCGTTTTTGCTATTGCTGGTTTTATATTCATCGATTGTGGCTATATGTTACAATCTGTAGAAAGATTGACACACTCACTATTCAATAATAATATTATAACCGTAAACGAATATTATAAATGTTATTATAATGTATTATTGTTAAAAGTCCCGTACATAATAATATATTACTTTATTATTATTATATTGTTTTCATTGTCCGGTCGAAATGTTTAGAGGAGAAAAATCGAAGAAAATGTGAATAATTATTGTCTAAAAACGCGTGAATCCAATCTATTTCGTTTTCCTATGTACTAACCGTATATAATACAATAGCTGTTATATGCAGACCTACGTGTGATGTGGTGTATGTATGCCTGTATACGTGAAAATGACAGCGGAAGTAACTACACAATGTAATGTTTATAGGTATAATAATACGGGCGATAATGTGTCAAAAACCGTATTTTCACTCTGGTAAATGTTTAAAAAAAAAAATAAAATTAAAACACAAAGCACCGGTTGACGCGTGGTACGGCGCGTGCGGTGTGTCTGCAGGTATGCCGTGAAATAGAAAATATTATTTTTATTTTAACATCTAAATCGCATCCATAATTTAAAAATTATAAGTTAGGCTCCGGAGACTACGCCCCGATAATAATATTATATACACTGATATGCATACAATTTTCTTTTCTTTTTTGACGTTTTATAAAACGGCGTAGTGAGTATAGTGACAATTTATGTAGATATCACGCGTCAATCTATATGTTTAATTAGGTATAAAGTATACGGTATACTCATATATATATATATATATCAACATCTCGGACGTTATCTGCCGTTTGGAATTTTCAATTTTTCAATTTTTTTACTCATCGTGACTTTTACATTTAAACATCATTTTTACACTTTCCAATGCATTGTATACCCGATTATATATAGTTATACTAATTGAATTATTCTTGTGAAATTGACATAAAGCATACGCAAAAGTATAATTACTTATAGCATACAATAATGAACTAAAATATTACTTAGTCACATAAATTATAAACATCTATATTCTATATCTATACAGTAGGTATATAATTAATATGGTAGGTATAAGCATACAAAATACATTTAGTATTGTTATTACTTTCATAATCACCTGTGATCTGCATATTCATGAATAGTGAATATTTATTAATAATATGGAAAATGTGCAATAAAAAGAAAATCTATGTACGATACAATATTTAATAATATCTAAACATAACTCTGTTTATTATGATTTATGCTTCTATGGTATTTAAAAAAATCTAATATACAGGAAAGATTAAAAAATGTTTGATAATCCAAAAATGTGTAGGTTTTTGAGTTTTAAATTTTTAAATGAAGGTGGAGCAATGAATACATTATTTATTTAGTTTAACAATAATGTGTGTGTCATTTTTTTGTGAGTCATTACTTTTTGATGCAGTGAAATGTCTTCAAAATTCTAGTTTGAGCGTGGTTTTTGGTGGATAATTGAATCTAATTGGTATTTTGGGAGGTAATTAATATTTAGAAAGTGAACTTCAAATACTTAATAAAATAATAAAATTGTGGAAAATAAAAATAAATTACGAACATACCTACTTATGATAAGATACAGTCCATATATGCTATACAGCAGTGCGATTTTCCTGGTTTTGTTAATATTAAATTTTACTTAACAGATGAGATGAAGAATCATCTACAATAATGTGTATAATATTTCGTATAATTTACTTGGAAATTGTTGAGGTTTATTTTTGTAGGGTTCTATAACTTCTATGATATAATTTTAAGAGCCAATATTAAGAGGCAAAGAATCTGTGACTATTTTATACGTGCAAGGTGTTACTAGGTGTTTATGTACAAATCTATATTACTTATTATATAAGTATGCAATATGCCTATATTATAATAATATTAAGTACCTATCTAATTATGTAAATACAATTAACTTTGTAAAAAAAAAAGTATGAAATTGTATAATATACCTATTATGCTTGTACAGTACTGTATAACTGTTACAAGGAACCTACACTAGTAAAAATGCACCAGGTAATTACTAATTTATGTGCGTCTTACCTTGACGACGAGTCAGTAAGACACCCGAAGTGTAATCCTAGGAAAACTGACGACACGTTTCGTCGGATCGGAGGTGATGAAACTCATAAAACACGTAAGTATACAAGATTCGTTTCACTCAACGCAAAAAATGTGGTAGCACTACTAACACTACATATATCGGTATACTAAAACGAACTAGCAGACGCCTGGTGCTAAAAATTTATAGGTACCTAAGTAATAACCATAGACCTTATTTTCAAGTATAAGGTCTTTTGTAACAACATTAATATCTAATAATGCGTATACTTATGTAGTTATGTACTATGGTTTACGTTTCTCGTGATCAAGTAAACCACTATTTTTTCAGTTGGTCGCCGACTGTTTTACCACGAAGGGGGACTGTTTTATAGTTAGGAATTTCGCTAGAATATGTCGCCCGGTATAAGAATTTATTTAGGATCTGACGGTACGGATTTTTGTCCCGCTATAATGTATAAACAATAATATGTTATGATGTACCATTATGGCATTATACCGGATGAGTTCGACGCCCTCCAGTCTCCCAGAAATTGTCGACGGGGACGCTTCTGAGTTTATATCGTAAATCTTTGTGCAAATATATATTTTTATGTAGTTAATTACAGCATAATAATATTATTACATATTTAATTTCAGTGTACACTACGTCACTACATAATGCATGGTGTATAATAATGTACATAAATAAATATTATGTAATTACATGACGTATAAATTATACGATTGCGTTTTGAAAAAATGTGGATTATGTTATGTCCATATCAATGTCAAATAATATAATTGTTACAATTAAATGTCAAATATTATAGTTGCTTGTTATGATAAGCAAATTATTATAAATAATTATTAATATTCCCAAAGTGCACTTGTGGCTCACTGCACATGTTTATATTAAACTTTTATGTTGGAATAAAAAATAAAATTAGTTATTGGCTGTATTATATAAACTTGTTTATATGTAATTTCACATAAAAAGCTGAATAAATAAGAAAAAAAAATTTAATGAACTGCCTACTCGTATAATGTTTGGTCGAAATAATAAAGGTGTCAATATAATATTAATAACTGTATTGTTTTACGATATTTTTTTATATACTAATTTATGGTAAATGCTAACTAAACCTATTGTCACATAATGTAATCACATAGACAAATATTATATTATACTTATATAATATAATGTGAGCATTGAATAATTCAAATAATGTTCATAAATATACTCTACACAGTCTGATTGGTTTTTTTTAATTTACTTAAAGGCTGTTATATCTACTGAAAATAATACTATACAATAGGCAATATCACATCACAATAAGCAATATCGTAACCTTAATCAAAAGATTCACAACAACTATAGTTTGCAGACTTGAATAAAGCCGAATAATAACATGCCTTAAGAAATAATATAACCTATCTGTCTAAATCAATGACTTCGAAAACTAATTATAGTTTTTATTTTAAATCCTTGGATCTTTTGGAAGAAAGCATTTTATTCATCAAAACCAATGATCTTATAGTGTCTACTATATATAATGTTATTTAGAATTTACTTAATTTATAATACATTTTAAAATTTAATTTTCATTACAAGTTAAATAATTATTTTTTATTGACAATAAATTGCAAATTAAATAGAAATCCTAGCAATGCATTACAAAAAAGAATATTTCAAATAACTGTTTCTTGTAAAACTGTATACCTAATGATTAGGAGTACAAAACGGAGAATTTATGAGTTTGGAGATGACCGGGAGAACATATCAAACAGATATAAAAAATATAATAGATGGGTATTACTATTTATAATTGTGAAAAACTTTAACCTTAACCAATTGATATTTCAATACATTATTGTTTATTATACAGAATGATTCACCAACCTTTAATTGTTTCCTTTAATCATGAATTTATTCAAATTTTAATTTTTGAATTTTTAAATGTACCCAAAAACTGAATTTTTAAATTCTTACATATTTTTATACTAGCTACTTAAGGAGTGTGTTGTGGTGATACAAACTTCTGTTGATCAAATGAGAACCCCCTCTCTTACTGTAAATTATTTAATGGATAATTTTCTTGAAAATATCATCCTACAAGATAACCATGGCAATCTATATACCAATACATATACACATATAAATATTTAAAAGAAACTGTGACAGTTTTATTCGTGTTTCACAGTTTAATATTACTTGATATATGTATTTAAAAATAATTGGTTTCAAAACAAATTCTACATAGAACATACTATTATAAGCTATTATAGAGGAGAAATTCAACGTAAATATAGTAAACGTTTTCAACCAATATCAATTGCGTATTTATGTATATTTAATAACTATGATCATTACAAATATCATATTATTAGTAACTTTTATACAATAATTGTCAGCGTAATATCATAATAGGTACCTTCACTTACAAGTTACAAGTCGCAGACATACACTTAATCAGTTTTTAATTTACAAGCACTCATTCTGTCTTTCTCTTGATGAAATATTCACATACAAAAATGAATTACCTTTGTTTTTGTTTCAATCAATTTATTATTGTATTGTTTTATCAGATTGTATCAGTTTTCAGGTAATAATTTTTCTGATATTCCGAAATTCTTACTTTATACGGTTTCAATGTAAGAAAGAATTTTCTTATTGTACCATACATAATTTTATTATCTGTAAAAGGGTTACAGTAACAACCATAAATTAATTTGATGTAATGTATCTATACAATGGTCAATGACATGATAATATTAATAATATTATGACTAGGTACTCATTACATAAAAATAGCGACATATTGTCATTTATATACGCTGTGATTAATAATCTGAATTATATCTATAGACTTTTAGCAAAATATAGAATTTATCCGAGGAATAAAATTACAAGACATTTGGGAAAATCGCACGAATATAATATAGTAATATATTTCTCATGATTCTGTGTATACCATTCTCATGCTAGTAATTACTGCACACAAAGTGAGAGAATTTAGCTTCGTACATTATCGCCATGACTTGTGCGCATTTTATGGATTATATAATAATAAGCACAGTTAAATATAATAGCGTAGACGACGAACACTATTACTGCAGAGTGCAGACGATCTAATAATAAGCATAATAAGTACAACCTTTCAAGTTTTGAAGCTATTCGGCTATTTAGAATAATAGGACGGAATGGGAAATCGTGCGGACCATTAAGTCCGATCACAATAAGATCTTATGCCACAGCACGTGCCGTATACAATGTCCACATCTTCGTTTAGTATACAAAAAATATATACTAGACAAATATTTTGAATCATCATCTTTGAAGTGGATATTATGTTAGAACTTTAAGCTCATAAAACATTAATGTTATAACTCAATATTATAAAGTAATAAGTCAAGTCCATTTAGTACGTTTCGTCAGTAAACGAAAAAATTAACAATGTTAATCATATTTAGGTACAGTGGCGCCAATGTCAGTTTCAAATTATTGTTAAAAATCAAATCTAATACAGGAGGAGCCGGAAAACAATTATTAATTTGCTGCACTAAAATATAGGACAATTGCATGTACTTATATCCAAATGTCTAATATGATCGTATACCTACCTACCTATATTTTATGAACTATATATCATTTTTATTCACCATGGCACCAGTGCACCACCCACCTGCCCCACCGAAATTATAGGTATTGAATCTACAATACCTATACATATATAATATGATCCGCGGCACCACTGAGTATCTCAAAAAATGTTTTTTAAGTAAAACAGTAAAATATCATTATTCATCGATCTGTGTTAGATTGAAATCACACATAATCTAATCTACACGTATTGGTAAAACTTTTTATTTAAAAATATTATTTTTTAAGTCATGAAATGAACTCTTAGATGAAGCATTTATTTATATTGATACAAATTTATATACTCGAACAAAGTGCTTAAACAATTAATACGAGGTTTCTCATAAGTTGTATTTAATGGAATTGAAAAAAAATGAGTTTACATGCCTACTTATGTTTTTTAAACGTCTGATGTTAAAATTTCTACGAATGTAATCAAAATTACGAAAAAATTTAAAACTCAAATTTTAACGAAATTGGATATTCAAACGAAAATCAACGGTTTTAGTTATTATGTTGTTTTATAAAAAAAAATATATATCACAGTATAAATGTGTATTTTTTTGTAATGCGCTGATAATAAGAAAAACAATTATATTACAAACTGTAAACAATCATTATCCATCAATGATAATATACAAAATATTATGCAAATGTAAATTTAAAAAATTAAATAATATGTAAATTAGAATTATATAAGCACAAATATATGATTTAAAAAATTATATGATAAAATATATATGTATTATTATTGACTTATAAGTCACACTCATATGATAAGCCATTGAATATACATATACTATTATACGTATATTGTATATAATAACGATTTATCTAAAAAATATTAATTATAGAAACTTGAATCATTCAATCATTCCATAATATTAATCATATAATATCATATTCTACATACAAGTTTTCAAAATATTTAGACTACTCTTTAGTCTTTTTTCCAAGAACATTATAATAATAATTGTTCGTTAGTTTTTCCTAATTATTTTGAAAATTATAACAGTTAAAAATTACACACAAAATGAATATGATCATAATCATGTTTATTGTTAATGGAAGTGAATATAATAAATTAAAAGGTAAGTAACTAAAATATAATTATTTTACTTTGCAGATAGCATTCAACCGGTAAATCATTAGCTTAATTATTTTTATTTGGTGATAACTTAGATACTTTTTTTTAAATTTCTAAATTAGATTTATGATACTTTTAGAGTAGGTATATAAATACTTCAATATATTTATTATTTTATCTTTACATTGTTGCTTAATATATTGTAAAACCTTAGGTGATTGCCAATAATGCATTTTTGTTCAGATTAAACTTATAACGTGGTAACAACTATACTACAGACGTACAGTCGTACTACACTATATAAAAGACACTTAATTTGAAAATATTTCATAAAATCAGAGAATAAAATACTGTTATATCTGACAAAATATCTATGTATATTTGTTCTTGTTATTTGCCTTAAAATGATAAAGCATCCGGTGTTTTTTATTTTACCAGTCCCCGTGACCGGTATGTATAGGTATAAAATATATATATTATTATTATTGCTACTGGCCATCTTGAAATATTGCAGCATTTAATTTATCTCGGTAGATATCCTTTACAATATAAACCATATTTATTTTATTGCCAACTTTTAAGAAATCGTTATTGCAGACTTCTGTGTATAGACACAACGTTCTAAAAACTAGAATACTTCAATGCTTGCATAATGCGTTTTATTACACGTAAATACGCAACACTGTAGTCCGCAGATACTCGCTGCAGTGATTCTGTGAACACAATAATGCATGTATCATATAAATAGATATGTATTCTTATATTTTATATATACACACGCATAATGCATATATAGGTAGGTACTATACTTATTATACTAAACTTGCCTATTACGTAAAGAAAACGTCCTAACATCCTAGTGAGAAAAACAGTGAAATCGCGTTTTGTTACTTTTTTTTTAATGTTTCACGATGTTACTATTGTGTACCTACCGTTATAAACTATAATAGTATAATATTATACAGAATATTATCCCAAATGACACGTTCGAGCTGCATGTAATATAATAACTATATTATAGACGAATAGATAAAATACTAAGAGATTACACTATATTGTATATAGGTTCTAATGGTTGTGTTTACATATATACACACACGTACCTTTACACAAAACTGTATTTTTTATAGTTTCTAAACAATTTTTATTATAATATTATGTCTATAGTGTTCACATAGGTATCTGATTTATGAAACTGTTAAAATGTGTGCCTGTAGCAATAATGTGATATGTCCATGTATATTACATATTATAAAATATAATAAAATAAATAATTTCCATGTTAAATTGAAATAGAAAAATTAGTTTCGGAATAGAAAGGTAGCGTATTTCTATTAGATATTTCATTAATTTTTGACCATATTATTATAAATGATTAAGTTCTGATTAATTCATAATAATATCGTAGTTTACATGCAGCTATCTTTAATGATAGTAATGACTATAACAATATTCGTACGAATGTTAAAATTATATATAATATACAATGAAAAATGTATTTTTAGACCATAGTAAAAGAGGGAGGTTATTAATCACGTATTATACTTAAAAAAACTGCACTATATGATATCTGTATTATACCCACGAAATTAAAAAAATATATTTTAGGTAAATGGTACTTATACAGAGAAGTAAGATTTATATTAGATGAAAATGACCCAGATGCAAACGAACGAGTACTAATATTTGCCAACAATACGGCATTATTTTTATTAGCAAATTCCAATACTTGGTTTATAAACAGGAATTATGAGCTTACGCCTGAATATTTGAAAAAACTCTATGTATTTTGAGTTCAAAAAAATTCAAATTTTGTTGCAGCTGTTTATTGTGTTCTCGACCACGAAACACTACTATATACATATGAATATTTTCGTTGTATTGTAATAAAGAAATGTGAAAAACTAGAGAAATATCCAGATCTATTTTTTTTAAATATGGATTTTGAATTAAATGGCTTAGCAGGCATATTACGATAATAGCTATATATTCATTAACTATTATTTGGTTATTATTTAATTTTTAAATTTTTAATTTAGCGTAAAAGCACTAAAACCCAATCGAAATATTTTATATATTATTTGCATTTTTTTTTTACAATAGAGTAACTATTTAAGCAAGTAATAATTCTATTTTGTATTTTATAAAAATTAAAAAATACTCCTACCTAATTCAATGATGGGAATAATTGTATCTAAATAATTATTCAGAAAAAATGTGTAATTGAAATTATAAAAATAGTTTGGATGAATTTTACACAATCATCGATTATTTTCAAACATAATTATTCGAATAAAAAACAATTTAAATATTATAATTAATAATTATACGATTAATTTCCAATCATAATTCTTATGTACGTATTAATGTATTCTAGTATAATTTATATTGATAATGAAATGTAACAAACTATCAAATTAAATTTTTGAATAAAGGGTTATTTTAAAATTTAATTTAAAAACGTTGTAATATGTATATTAATATATTTTGTTAATATTATTTATTTTCAGTTTTGTTTTTATTACTGAATATTTACTAGTATTTTGTATTTATTATTGTCGCAATTACCTATTACGAAATTAAATGACAATATATTATAATATACTTCCTTGTATTTTAGTTCTATACATGCTTTGTTCATAATTGTTTTGAAATTTTGAATTTAATCGGAAAAAAATAAGATTTATAACCATTAAAATACAAAGCTAACTATTGTTTTTAATATTTGCTTGTTAAAATTACGAATCACATTTTTTTATTTTACTAATTGTTTTTAATATGTTCAATTTTTAATAAAATAAAATAACAGATAAATATTCGAATATTTATATTTAAACATTAATTGAATAATTTTTTATTTAAATAATTGTAAAAAAAAACCATCCAAAAAATGTTTTATTCGAATAAACTTTATCTCAATAACCTTCTAAATATATTTTATTTGAACAAAACGCCCTACCCTGCAATCTATGTATTTTTTATTAAAATATAGTATACGATAATTATGTTATTATTGTGATTAATATGAATCAACAGGAATATATTTTGTTTTATAACCCTATCGCACAATTATTACTATAATATGTTGTTAAAATAATAAACTAAATATTATGTAGAAATAATATCATTTTAATCCCGATCGGGATCGACTCTAGTCGATAACTGAACAGGTGAACAATGAATCATGAAACACAATCGATAATAAACGCACTGTTTAACTACATAAACCTAACCAACCTACCCACCCCGATTATCTACTAGTGGGCATTATAGGTACTTACTCAATGTAATAATCGTAATAACTAATAAGTATGTACCACTATTTACTATTTCCAATGCACTACTACACTTTTATCTGTGATATTATTATGTGTGTGTGTGTGTGTGTATTTGCATACATCGACGGATAAACGAATAGAATTATTAAATACCATTGATTTTATAACATATTTTGTATATAAAATCAATGACCTAACCACAGATACAACCTATATAGCTAATAGCTATATATATATATATATATATAAAGGTAGGAATATTTAAATTGTTTTGTTCTGTATTCTGTGATAATAATGTAACTGTATTATTGTATAGATCAATATCTTATAATCTATGTAGTTACGCATTAATATTCGTCATGATAATATCATTGGTATGGGTGGTACAGTACTGACTTCTCACTAGAAATGAACGTAAATGACAAATATACCTGTATATTATCGTCATTTTCAGTCGATGATTCATTTAGCAATATTTCCCAGCCTTATTGTTAAATCATCATTAATAACGAATTAACGACTGTCACATATGATAGGCCCGTTGTGCATAGACTACTGAATAGAACATGCTTGACGAGGCATTATTATTAAACTGCAGATTTTTTAAAGTTATCAATAAATATAGGTACTTCTACTTGTTAAAAATATATTATTATAATAAATTAATAAAAATATAGTAGATAGTAGTATGTATAGGGTATGACGGGTATGTTGTATGTAATTTGAAGTATCATATTTGTGTCTAACAATAAATAATAATCAATAATCAATTTAATTAATTTGTGTAATATAACCCCATGTTCAGAGTTCAGATGTAAAAAAAGCTATAGCCATAAAATGTATATTTTAATATTTACAATGGGTAATTGGTTTTTGTGACATTCAAGTAGTTACCATAAACTACAACTTACTGTCTTCCTACCGGTATTGAAAATAACACTTATATTATCCTAATTCCTAATATTGACAAAGAATATAATGCATACATAATAATTGACAATTATGATTAAGTATTAAACTACATTTTAGATAGGATTGTACAAATAACTTTTTTTTTTAATAAAATTAATTAATTAACGTTTTCATCATTTAAAACAGTGTTCTTTTGTTTTATACATACATTATAATAATTCTAAAAATTTTTATTTCTTAAAAATACATGTATTTGTTTTATATAATCCAAATTATTTAAACTTAATTCAATAATTCCCAACTAATAATTAATAGATAATTTATATTATTAATACAATTTAAAATATTATTTGCAATTTAAACTTTAACATTTTTTAGGTATTTAGTGAGGGTATTTAGTAGTTATGTGAAAAAAATGTGTTTATATTCTACAAAATGATTGGTTTTGGCCACTTTATTATAAGTGCAATATTGTAATATCTACACCACGATGTAAGATACCTATAGGTACCTAGCTGTATAGCTATATTCTATGTATATAAAAATATATATATTGTAAATCGTGAATTCGTGATCTACACACATTTATATAAAATAATGATAGCTATAATCGTATGATTTTATAAGCTTAAAGAAATCGTTTTAAAAGTTTACGTACAAAATAATTTAGATAAACCAATATTGTTTAAAAGTTTTAAGCTCTCAAACAGCTTAAAACACATATCAACTTTGCATTCATGATACACACCACCTACCTATTTTCTTTATCTATTTGTCGCCTTGTCGGTAAATATATTTTTATTGGATGTATTAATTTGCGGTTTGGTTATGTATAAAGTGCATCGTTACGAATGGGTATACCATATAATATTTTTTATTTGGGTCACCGCTCACCACAGATCCACAATGTTTAAAGCCAAGTGTACCTACGCAACTGTTACACGGCCCCTGTGCATTCTACCGTCGTGACTCGTGGGTCTTGGCGTGTTACAATATTGAAGTATAATATTGTTATTATTGTATTCGGTTAATGCGCCCGGACGATAGAGGCAACGCAATCTACCACTATAATTTTGAATATATAAACGCGGTAAATGGCGAGGCCGTTTAATTTTTAACTAATTAATATATTTAAAATATCCAATTCCGTGGTATTTCCAGATCTCCAATATTGATCCGTGCTTAGTTAGTGACCTAACATATGTTCCTGGAAATTATCCGAGACTGATCACTGCAGATTAAAATTAATTGATGCCGTGATCTAGCTACTTACTAATGGTAACCAAAGGTAAAAAAGATACCTATATATAGTAGCAATGGTTCCGATGTCATCTGACTCGTTTGAAATACTTAGACAAATGTCTATACAGTAGTATAAGTTGTATACCCATCACCAGAGATTTACTAACTCTCTTTTTACAACAAATTTAAGCAAAAAGTAAATTTCCTAGTCTCTTGAGACATGATAGTTCAAAGCCTGATTTTCACCAATTTCAAGCCCGAGATGTCTACAACCCACCTACTTAAATTACTTATGTTAGGTATTTCTCACAGTGAACGGCGCCGCTGCCTATACCATTAGAACGATTCACTATCTTATTTATATTAATTTATGTTATGTTCGTAAAGTCTTAGGGTGCTGTGTTCTAAAAAAAAAAAAAAATAATGATTCATCAGTTTTATAATTAAGTTAATTAAAAATCTTAAATTAATCTTACAACATAATACATGTATGACGTATGTGGTTTACTTCTTCCTTGCGAATTGCTTAATAAATTATTAAAACTCACGTGCCGCGTGCATTATAGTATTATTATTACGATTACGTCTATAGTCATTATACAGGTATAGCTGGTATAGGTAGAAAATTGTCTAGATTTCATTAGTCAGCATACATATTACAAAATATACTTCCTCTTCCTATTTGCTCTAACGAGGATGAGAAAATGGAAGGTGGTATTGAAATGACTAATGAAGTAGGCAGTGAGCCAGTAAGACACTAAGCACTGGGGAGTATATTTTGTAAATCATTGACATGTGAATATGTGATCGTTATTTACTGCAGTCGACGACATTGCTTTGGGAGTTTATGTAAAATAAATATTATGTAAAAGCTAACCGTGTAATGATAAAAATAATAACACAATAACCAATTAATAATATACTGTTACCATAACAACGAAATAAGTAGGTAAAATCCAAACAAATACCTCTTCGGTCATAAGGTGGGTATATTTAGCATTGGCTGATATAGCCGATATAGGTCACATAGATGCCTGCAACCATGTAATTATAAAAGACAATAAATGGACATTTCCCCCATGTATTTTAAAAGTTTACTATTTATCATATATAATATGAAATTATTTTTTCCCTATAATAGTGTCTACTTTTTCTAAACACAGAAATCCAAATAATTCCATAATATTATAGTGTATATTTTAAACAATACAAATTACTATTAAAATAAAAAGTATATAGTTTAAAACTCAATGCAATTGTAGTTGTAAAACGGTATTAGGTAGGTATCACTGAAATCTAAAATTGTGTCTAAAATCCCAATTAATTGCTTAGTCTATACTCTATAATCTATATGTCTGACTATTAAGAAAACAATCTTATACAATCTTACAACGCCATGACCATTGAGTGAAGCTTTTATTTAAAAACTTATCAAAATAGTTGAGAATTTAGTATTGGTTTATAGGTGAACTCGTCAAGTCGAAAATAAATGGAAACGTTTCAAAGAAAAAAAATTATAATTATTTTTGTGGTCATGAATAAAATACAAATTCTTAAAATAGACAGAGTTGGTTCAAAAATTGTTTTTAATGACTATAAATGTAAACAAAAAAGCTATATATTATGTCATATTATGTAAAGGTATATTATAATAAAAAAAAAAAACAAATAAACAAATAATAATATAACGTTCAAATGGATTAACTTCGTTGTATAGAAATAGAAATAGCTATGAAAAATTCAAAATTAAGATACTCTCTATTAAGTAGACAGACGCCGGAAGTCCCTTACGGTAAGGAGTTAAATGTGGCATTACGAATTCGCTTAAACTCAGCTAGAACGATGTAAATTTGTAAATTGAAAAACGCGCGTATCATACGGAACCATACGACATAGGTGTGGTTATGAAAACAGGTCCAATGTAGCTTAAAACGCGCATTGTTGAACTCGTAAAAACTGCGGTTGTGCATCCTATTTAGTATTTTGGCGGCATACAAATTAGTTATAAATTGTGTATCCCACTCCCGTCACAATCCAACCAAGAAAAAGCGAATGTTGTATAAACGAAAAACGAACATCATTGCACGTGTCACAGATTATTATTATTTATAACCCACAATGTAGAGATTCTTCGTCTTTAATGTCGTAGAAATCTCTCCATCGTATAACAAATTTACTATAACTGTTATAGTATTATCATAGTACAATATTATTTCAATTTATAATGCGCCACAACTCGTAGCGACATAGCCCGTGTCCAAATATTATGTACACACGTCATGATATCATCTTAAACGTATTTAGGTATCAAGAGGATTTAAACAGTTTACCCGAGTAAAACGAATAACTACGACATATCATAACATAATAACATGTACCTATATATTATATGCTTTTACACACATGTATACCAAAGTTAAACCATATAGCCATATAGGCTATTCCCATGACGTCTCGTCTGCGTATAAGTTAAAAAAAAATATTCGTGTATCATATCTATGCGGAGAGAAAAAACCATGACAATGCCACACAGCGGTTGGATGGCAGAAACGTAATAATAATAGATAGTATAGGCATGTTATAGGTTTATATGAAAAGAAAATCGCCACGAGGCAAATCGTCGAATAATACCGTAGTTGGGCCCAGTACTACATTATATGATAATATCACAATAGTAGACTAATTCGCCGAGACGTGATGTTATTACGATATAGGACGCACAAAGTATTTTTTACCAATTATTATTACAGCAACAAAACCGTTACGGTTTCGCGATATGTTGTGCGTGTATGTGTGTATCAAAATACCATCCATTAAGAATCCTTGCATTAGAAAATTAATAAAATGTATTGTATATTCATATACCAATATTATACATTGTTGTATTACTTAGGAAATTTATTAATCCGGTAGAAATTGAAAAATAGAATCATAGGTATCATAGGTAGTGATAAAATTATGACAAGTAACACTTTAACTATAATATTTGTTTTAAAATAATATGTAGAATAAGGCGATTGAAAAACCATTAAAAATAAACAATATTTAAACAATTAATAGCCTTTTTTTTAAATAAAAACTAACATGCTTAAAAATTGTATTTTTTTTTTTGTTTGATAGATGCAATAATTTTAAATCGCATAAAAGTTTCCCATCAACAAATAATTTTAAATTATGTAATAATTCTCAGTAATAAACTAGTAACAAAAAAAAAATAATTAAAAAACAAGCTTAATTTGTTTTCATTAAATATAGTAATTACTATTTACTACTATGTTTGAGTTTGAAAATTAATAAGTATTATTTATTATTACAATATTATGTAAGTGTATTTTTCTAAATTTTAAATTATTATTTTATTATAAAAATAATTAAATAATAAATTAAAATAAATAAAAAGCAATTTAATATTTTAGTTATTTTTATGTGGAAACTTAAATTTATTTAAAACAAATATTATAAAAAAGTGTGCAATAGGTGTTTTAGGCAATAGCAAACTGGCTGAAAAGTGGAACATATATTATTATACATAATTTCGGATATAAAAATTTAAAATTAAATCATTAAATTAATAAATACCTAATAAACTAAATATAAATATTTATTTGTAAACACAATATAATATTATATATATATATATATATATATTGAGAAAAAAATATTCCAATATATTTCTAAAATAAGTCTTTTTTATTGCTAGATTATCACTTAGATAATAACTATGTATAGTTTACTTATACTATGTTTTATAAAAAATATATTTCTACTAAAATATATAAATTTTATTAGCACAATAAATTATGTTCTCAAGTATATTTAAATGATTTTTTGAGCACATATTGAGCATAATGTTGGTAAAGGCCACAATGAAATAACCAAAAAATTATATAAACTGAATTCATTCGTGGATTAATCACAGACATATCAATTCTAATAATATTAATAAGTTTTATTATACATATTATAATATGTTTTAAACTACACTGTAAATTTTATACAGATTCATAAAATGTGTAATGCTAGTAAGTTGACAAAGTAGGTAAAATTTTGTTTCCATAGTATGACTAGAATACATCCAATGTCTAAACAATTTTAAAACTCAGTAATACAGTAATAACTGACAGTAAAATATTTTTTCATTCAAATAATAAAGGTATAACCACATTACTGTGGCCTTGGAAATGTTCAAAAAATAAATAATAATACAAAATTATGGCCAATTAATCATTATATTAGACGTTGATTAGTTTTAATATTAAACTTTATTTACAGTAGTTCATCAGAGATTTTATGGCGAGCAAATTTTATAAATGTTTAAATATAATGCATATACAGATAAAAATTAAACACGTTTTGTTATGTTGTATATTTATGTCTTTAAGAAAAATAATAATAAAGTAATAATAACAAAAAAAATGCATAGTAAATATATTTGGTCCTGGATATTTCAATTCTTAAATAATGATTTTTATGTCAGTAAATATCAACTATAATTAATTTATAAAAATATAAGATCTTAACACACAAAAATTATAAATTCAGATCTGATTATAAAAAAGTTATCATTTTTTTAATTGTTTATAGAACAAATTTCCACAGAAAAACATAATTTAGGAGAAATTATCAAAACCAAAGATAAATTTAAATTTCAATAGACAGATGTTTCATTTAAAATTAAAATTAAATAATTGATATGTTGACTAAAATCAGTGTTATTAAATTACAAAAATATAAATTATATATCAGAAAACCAAAAATGAATACTATGCATCAATTACTTAAAATGATTCAAGTACGTCAAGTATATTAAGTATAATAAATTAAAATTTTTATGCATACATACATACATACATATATATATTATGTATATACATATGTATGTATATATGTATAACATTTCAATGAGATTCTTAAAAAAATAAAAATTAATTGTGCAAAATGTGTTTAATTTATAGCAAGTACCTGTGTTTTTGATTTAATTAATTACAATTTTATAAAATTATATAACACAAAATAAATTAATGAAATATAAAAATTGTATACAAAGAAGACCTTATAGATTTAAAAATATAAGAAATTAGTAAAAAAAAAAAACTTATTTTCTGATAAAAATATAATAAAACGTGATAGTGGCAATAAGTCATATTAAATTGTTGTTTTTCAATTTACTTAAATATTATTATTTAACATCACTTTACCGGTATTTAAAAGAGGAACAGTACTTGAGCGTAAGATGCTTAGGAATAAAATGTAAGTACAGAGTTTTGGTTGCCCCGCACTAAAAGAAATGGAGGCATACCTTGTGTTAATGTCTCTAACCAGGACATATACAAAGATGCTGGTACTACATTTTTTCTGGGCATTGGTAAAGTCCTATAAACAAATATAATCAATAATTATATAATATAGTATGATCTTATAGTTTTAGTATGTGTGTTGTTTATTAATATAAAAAAATAAATATAAATGTTAGTTTAAGTATTGAATTGGTTATTTTATGAAACATTGAAAAATTATAGGTAATTATTATAAAATTAATATTTAAATTATACCAAGAGATACAAGTATGCACAAACCAAAATTAGTTGTTTTCTACCACACTACTATCCATAATAATTTATTGACAAATGAGGATGAACAATAGAGCAGAGTGGGTTAAAAATAATAATAGAAAATAAATATTATGTGTTGTTAACAAATAAAATGATTATCACATTCAATAATTTGTGTACAAAATTTGGAATAACAAGTAAAAGAAAACACAGATTCATTAAATGCAAAATATAAATGTTACAAATTACTTGGAATTTATCATGGTTGTTTTTAAAAATACAAGATATATAAAACAAATATGAAAAAAATGTAGCATTTATTGGAAAAATAATGTACTGCTGTATAATACAGAATATCAAACATGCATTTATATTTGGTATTTGTATTTTTATTGTATATTTTAACTCATATCAAATTGTTATAAGTAATATGGAATTTATAAACTACCCATTTATGTCATATAACAAAATTATTCAATTCTTTAACTATAATTTATAATAAACAATGCGATGCCTTTATATATTTCTAATATCAAAATATATAAAAATACATTGCATCAGTAAACAAGACCAATACATTTTGGCCATCGCTATTACTAAATTATTCCAATGTTAGACTACTTACATTACAATTAAATTGGCTTCCTGTGAATTTTCTAAAAGTAGCTCTCTTAACCGAAGATGGCGGTTTGTTTTTTCTTTCATTGCTGTTAACTCTGACTCTTTTATACCATCATCTAGAAAAGTCAACTTATAAAACATAATCTAATTGATTTTTTTAATTACATACTTTCACTGTTTGGTCCTTTAGGTTTATAACTTTTAATCAATGCATCATAAAAAGCTAATGTTTCTTCATGTGGTTTCCTCATAAGATCTGTTATTACTAACAAGTCTGAATAATCAATACGAAATTTGGCTAACAAACTAGCAATACTGCAAGAGACCATACATTAAAATAACACATAATAATAAATTATTGAATAATTAAAAATTGTTTTACCTTCTTTGTTCAAATTCCAATTGATCTTTTTTATTAGCAATTGTAAATACTCTCAATTTACAAGATGACCAATTACCTCTTGTGCTTAAGATATATGGTAAAAGTAATGTAAGGCCTTAATTAAATAAATTAAATTATTAATTAACAATATTATAAAATATAACAAGCACAGTAATTTACCTCCATCATCGTATAACCACCAAACATCAATTGAACCTTTCTTTTGTTTACGTTGAAACCGGGTGATCTCATTCATAGTGTCTTTGGGTAAATCATAACCATCAGTTCCTCTATAATAAAACATATATACATTTTATATAAATTTGTTTAAAATTATTTAATACTTATTACTTGAATTGAATTTTAATTTTATTATTCCTAAGAACTTACTTGACAATATTGACTTTTTGATTTTTATTTAATTTTGGTTGATCAACTTTATCATCAGTAGACTGTTTATTAAATGAGGTAGATGTTTCTTTGTTTAATAATTCATTTTCTTCATCACTGTCATTTTTATCAGCTGTAAAAGATAATGAACTAGGTATAAACTATAAATATTAGATTAAGTTTAAGAGAAAATATGTACATGAATTACAAAATATTAAAAACCTAATAAATCAATTAATCACGATTTCATGAAAATCATATAAAAATTAATTTTCATACTAACTAAATTTATATTAAAAACCCCCTCCAAGCATTTAATAACTAATACATTAATTATTTTTTTTAAATGCAAAACATTAAAAAATCAATACTTGACAAAATCGAATTTTTCAATATTCTCTAAAATAAAGCCAAGGTTAATCAAAATACAAATCAATAAAAAGCAAAAATAGTTACTGCAGTGCATTCTTAAAAACAAAACTTGATACTTACTAACAGTAGACATTGACTGTGATCTACTATGTAAAAATGGTTCTTCTGATAGATATGACGCTTTACGGTTTACCATCATATCAAGCTGCATTTCATCAATGAGAATTGAATTTGAAAAATTTAGACCAGATTTTACACGCAATATACATACAGCCATATGAATATCTAAAGCTTTACTAAAATATTACAAAGTAATTGATGATTAATTATAAATTAACTAAAAATAACAGTTTATATTAATTTTCCTAGTACATACTGTAACACATTGAAGTACATATTTAAATCTTGAGAACTACACTTGAACCAATTGCTCTTATAACCTAACATAACAATATTTGGTTTCAATTTGCCTAATCCAACTGTTTGCATTAAACTTTTTGCACCATCATCAAAATTAGTACCATCTATTTGTACATAAAATCCTTTAATTTTGTGGTAACATAACCAATTTATGGCACGTTTTGAATAAACTTCAAGTAACTTTTGTGAGGATGGAGCCTAACAATTTTAAATAATAAAAAAAGTTTGTTTAAAACGTAATTAGTTTCAATATTTTAACTTAATAAATAAACATACTTTGATAATATTTCCGCATACAAGTAATGACAAATTTTTTGTAATGAGATGTGCAAAATCAATTAAGGATGGTCTAGCAGATGCCATTCCAGTAAGTACAAGTAGTTGAGGTCTAAAGTTTTTGACATGATCTTCCACCCTGATAAGATTGTGAACAGCCATTAGGGCTTGCTTGTAAGTTTGAGCTTGAGTACTTGTACCCCAATTGACATCTAAAATAATGAATTTCTAAGTATTTGAATACTTTTTATTTCTAAATCAATAAAATTACCTGGTTTTTGATATGATACTATTAAGTACAAGGCTAATATAGCTGCTAACGTCACCAGTGCTGTTCCCCAGCTAATGACAAACATCAATACTACACATAACATTGAACCTCCTAAACTTAACCACATATTATACAACTAAAATGAAAATAAAAATGTTTAAATTAAAATAATTCGTTAATTTCATTAAATTATAATGAAAAATTAATAATTATAATTACTTTACCTTAAAAGTAGGACGCCATCCAATTGGTTTAACTAATGATGCATGAAATGTACTGAAATTGATCAATGCATAAACACTGAGAAATATATTTGATATTGATGGTAATATTGCATTCAAGTCACCTATAAGTACCAAATGCATTATTATCAATGGAATATACAAATTATATAATGTATAGTACCAGGAAGGATAAACAGCAAAACAATTATTGTAGTCAAAATATCAGCTCTTATTGGCTCTCCTGATTTATTACTAAATCCAAACCATGTAAGATTATTGTAAAGTCTATCATTGCATAACATTTGAAATACTTTTGGAGCGGCTAAAAATGAAGAAAATGAGGCTGTTAATGTTGAGGCCAAGATACATGCGTATACTAATGGGCTAAAAAATGCTATAAGTCCAATAGTCCGATTGACTGCCTAAAAATTGTTATCAAAATAAAATAAACAATACATTTAAAAAATATTTTACTTTTAAATAGACTTATAAACTTACATAGTGTTTATAATCATCAAAATTAGACTTATAATGTGGATCTTGGTCTATAAATGTAGAACCAACCAAAATTGCTATACTAATATAGACGGAAGAGGAAATAAAAATAGATGTTAAAGACCCTCTTGGTATTGCTCTTAATGAATCCTAGATAACAAATAAAAAAACATAAAATTAATAATAAAAAAAATGTATTTCTGCTATAATGCTCTAATTTACTTTGTCTCAAAAATGATTACTAATGGTTTATAATATACTAAGACTTATTATACAAAATTTCAAAAAACTTATTTATTCAAGTATAGATATAATTATAAAAAGATTGAGTAGTTTAAAATAGTTTCTATACTTAAAATAGTTCAGTTGATGTTGACAGAGAATAGATTAAGACATGAAAGTATTCAGTTATTTTATACTTAAATAAAAAATGGTTTTATACATAATAGTTTATCAAAAAAATTAAAAAACAATTAAAATTACCTTTAATTCGCCTGATTTATTTGTTCCCGCTAAAAATCCAGATACTGCAGGAAAAAATATACTAAAACCATACCAAAAACTTTTACACCAATCTTCAAAAGTTTCATTCTTAAATATATTATTATTAATTGCATCCCCTAAAAAAAAAAAAGTATTAAATATAAATTATTGGTCATGTGGTATTAACACTATACTAAGTTTTTACTATTATTAATTTTTCTTACAGCTAAAACCAATGAAACCTTCATTTCTTTCGGTTTTACTCTTTGGTCCATAAATAGCTCCTACAAATACATCTAAAATGGCTACAATCATAAGTACTAAAACGGCTGCATGTACCTAATTTTTTTTAAAAACAACAAAAAAATGGTAAATTAATAATACATAATACAATATTTTACATAAGTAACAATGTTACATTGTATTTTACTAACCTGAATTCGTGACCGAATGCCACCTAATGTTGCACATAGCAATGCAGCTGTTAAACAGATTCCAAGAAGTCTCATATCTTGTACTTCACCGTCCAATATAGATAAATTAAACGAGTTCATTAGAATCTGCACCATTTCACAAAATCCTACCGTATGCATTGCACATGCAGCAGACAATGCTATAGAATAGATTACACCAATGCAAGCACCAAATTCTGGACCAAGAGAACGAGATATCATAAAGTAAGTACCACCTTCTTTCAATACACCGTTTGTACTAATTGCTGACATAGATAAGGCTGTTATAGTTGTAATAGCACCACCAAACAATATTATAACAATTCCTGAAACTGATTGTTTTTGTTTAATTTTTAAAATTTTCATTGCAGTCAATAAAAAAAAAATAAAGTTATATTACATAAACCAGTAGTACAAACAACCCATGCTACTCTTAAAAATAACATGAGACCCCATATTTGTACCAGGTTACGGATAAGAACTCCTTTAATCCACCCTTGTTCATGTTTCTTCTTTGTTGGTCTACTAGGTTCATTTTCTTGAGCTTCCATATTCTAAAACAACAAAATGTATTATAAAATGATAAGTAATTTTGATGAAGAAAATAAACATACTTTTTCAGCCAAATCACAATTATGTAGTTCATCCAAAGTAGGTCTGCACGCAACGTGTACTGACATAATATTTCTGTAGTTATCTAATCTTGGTAATGCTTCACGAGTCAGTTGCCGAAAACTTTTATATTTGTTATCATCCGATGAAGCACTGTCCAATCGCATCCTTTGAGGGGTTGTTTCAGAATCCACCAATTTTACTTGAAACCTAGTGCGTTTCGTATCTGAAACGACACTTTTCAACTCAACTTCATTTGATTCAGAATCCATTTTTATCTAAAAAAAAAAATTATAAATGTTAATATATTAAACAATAATTAACTCATATAGGTAAATGCTTCGATAAATGCATAATTAAATATATCAAGTAGATACCAATTACATTTTTCAATAGTCAATTGCCTATTTATTTGCCTCAGACTTAAACTAAATGAGTAAGAAATGACATAAAATATAATTAATATCATATTACCTACCAACTGATTATTTATTTTTCAAATTATATTTATTCATCATTGGCAAAATATTTAAAATCTTTACTACTTATTTGCAATATACAATAAATAATTTATTTATTCTTGACATATTAGTAAATTTAAAATGCATACAAAAGAAATAATTCAATTGAAATAATACTAAATCAATTGATTGCAGTCGTTAATAAAAATAGGTCATCACCTATTAAATTCTCAACAGGCTAAATTAATCAAGTCAATATATCATGCACATAACTTAATTATTCTTAGACGTATAATAAAACAAAAATTCAATGAAATGCAGTCAATTAAAAACTAATAAAACACTAATAGACACACTGACAGCAAGATTAAACTTTGCAATGGAACATCTAAATTTTATATTGAAAACAGCAGCCCGACAATCGATAAGAATAGAGTAAAACATTTTTTTATGAGTCACAATACTAAACAATGGAATGTACCTCAACACATTATATATCACCACATAAACGCTGTAAAGTGGATATGATGTCAGGCTTTGGAAACTGGTAGAACACGGACGTGCAACTAATTCGAATGTAAAAGCTGTCATCCATCACTGGCGAAAAACAAACAACAATTTACCTGATTGAGGAGCGTAGCAGTTAGACGACCACAAGGAACAATTTCTTCTGGCAAAATTCCGTCGTAAAATCTCGCGGTGTTGGACGATGAAGTGAGCTCAACAACGTCGCAACATCGCCTCACTCTATGTGGTGCACGTGCGGCGGTGACGATTAGATCGGTCGGATAATTCGGAGCAGCGGGCGCGCACACGCTTGCACTACGTACACGAGCGGCATGCCGGGCACATTATTCTGTAGTTCTCGAGCGAAAAATAAAATAAAAATACGAAACCGTCGACACAGCGACGGACACGACTTGCACTTCACACCCGACCGGCGTTCAGACGACGGGGCCGACAAAAAGAGCAATGACGAAACGATATGATTAAAAAGTACTTAACGTTATAAATGTATTTCCCTCGTCATTATTACCTGTAGGTACTAGGTATGCGTAAAAGTGTACCTAATGTTTTTTACTCGAAAAACGAAAATCCCGACCCCGACGTCCGTCACTTCATAGTCGTAGACAGTAATTTCGTCGTTATCATGTCTCGGTCTGCAAACGCTATGCCTGGTATGTAGGTTAGAACGCGATACCGATAAGCGGTCGTACGAGCATGGAAGAAATTTGCCCGCCATTTATTTCAAAATATGTTCCGTCGTCGTCGATTACACCGATAACAGAACATCGGACACGTAGGGTGATAACGCTCGCGATTTCAATGGTTTAATCAGACTCCGACAACGGGATTCGGGATTTCGAATTGTTTTTCCGGTAATTTCTGCGTCGGTATAACATTTTCCGGCTGTCCCGTCCGGTGACGTGCTGCAGATATGGGGTTTTCGTTGTGGACCCTGCTTGAGGCCTCGCTGTTGTGTCTGAACGCCATATGCATCCTGAACGAAGAAAGAGTTCTGGCCAAGTGTAAGTAGTACCTATTCGCCAGATCGGCGACCCGTTGTTGATCCATATTATTATGTCTTATTAATTATTTACACGACGGGTTTTTTTTTTTTAGACGGCTGGTCCACGGTGAACCGAGAGTTTGAGGACATGCCAACCACAAAAACACAGATCCTGTCACTCATGAAGTCTATCCGTACAGTCGTTAAATGTAAGTACCTACCACCGATAGCCTCACTTAGTAAATATCTATAGTTTTAAATTAAATCGGGGTGAATAATACACATTGAAAACTCCATTACGTTATGAAATATATTATTACCATTAATTGGATGTACATATTTTATAAATATTATTATGTAATAAAATATTCAATATAATACCTACTTTATAACTTTTAGTATTGTTGAACTATTTAAAATATTAACTAGGTACTGAAAAATTTACTTTTGTATTGTTTTTACAAAATTAATGGATTCTCATCAATGAGCTTACTCATCAAGTACCTATTACCTACTATAAAATTTAGAATAAGTGGTTCAGTGTAATTTACTTAATTTAAAACAACTTGGTAGCATTTTATTATTATTATTATATTTTTTCGTAGTTGTATACCACCTCTAAAATTGAAAAATAAGGTGTTATTTATTTTATTTAAACAACTTGGTATTTTTTTAAATGTATTTTATAGGTGATTTTTTATTTTTTAAACTAAATTATTTATTACCATATGAATATTATTTATAATAATTAACTTTATAAAGCTTTTATTCTGTATACAATTATCTTTGTACTTCTTTAATTTTTTATTGTATATTTATTCATTTTATATTGATCTCCTCTTATACTAGTCATATTCTGATAAAGTGATAACTATCTATTTATATTACTTCTATATAATAAAGATGCAAAATAAAATTGTTATTTAAATTAATTTATATAACAATATTTTATTGTCAGCTTACCATTCATTTTAATTTATTTATTTATTTATTCTGAATACATTTTAAAATTATTTTTAACAAAATTTAAATACTTGTATTTAAATTATACAAAGAAATGAGTGTTATCAATTTCTCATAAAAATAAATAGTAACATATTAAATATAAAAAAAATCAGATAAAAATTTGGAAAAAAATTGACTATAAAAAAACATATTTTAACTGTTTTGGGCCAATGTGTTATTATCTCTAAAAATCTTCAGAGAATTGATTGTAAATTTTTTGTATTAGGTATGATTTAGGTATATAGATTTGTAAAAATTAAAAAAAATACTTATATTAATTGTTTTCTAATATTTTGTGATTATTTGTAAAATACATTATTTTAAAAGTATTTTTAAAGGACAGAGCATCCTACTATTGTATAAGAAAATTAAATTAATTTTTTTATTTTATTGAAATATATCTACAATCTATACATATTTTGTACAATGAGTAGGTTTGATAAGTGACAAATAAAAGTAGTTAACATGAATTGTGAGATTAGGGACAATACCCAGTAGTAAGGGTAACACCCTATTAAATTATTTTTTTTAAATTTAAATTTTATAGACAGAATAATTTATATTTTTGGACTTTTTGTTTGGGATTCATAATTATTAATAGTAAAGTAATAAAAAAAAACTCCCAAGATTATTCTGTTTGTTAAGTTCACCCTAAACCTTAAAAATAATTTTCTTTGATCGGTAATATTGATCAGTGATTGTATATTTATAACTAAATTTATTGTTACATACAAAATAAAAACATGTATAATGTATTAATGCTTAAATTTAGACTAGTTGAGACCTACACTACACATCAGATTGTATTAAGGCGTTAAATATAGGCACACAGGTTGTCCATAGTCATTATCTTTATTCATGAGTTATGACTGTATATGATTAGGTAGTAATTAACCAGTATGCAGCGAATCTAATACTGAGTGCATAATATATAATATTATTATTATTATTATTATTGTAAACAAATATTATACATGTGTAACACCGATTCGAAAAACCCCGAGATGTAAAGCACTACTTATTTTAAATCGAAATTTGTCACTCTTAGGTACCTCCTCTAACAAACACGGTTGTAGTAAAATATTCTATTATTAATTTAAAAATAAAATATTAGTGTCTTATAAAACGTTTGACCATGATGTACCTATAAAAAAACAACAATTATTTTTTTTTGATTTTCAAATACTTTTACAATTATTAGAAAATTAGTAACACAATAATTATTAATTTGTCTTTAAAAACTTGGTATTTACATTTTCCTCCTTTAGATCCCCTCCCCCCATTCCATATTCCATTTAATATATATCATCCAGTATTTAAACTGCATTATAATTAAATAATACCTGTTCAATATTATCCTATAATTAGTATAATTATTTTAATAAATGTTATATTAGTTGTTTCTTTTTGAGTTTGTTGACCTGATTATTATACTGGACCGAGTTATGTTACTGTAGATTACAATCCGTATTAGATGCCGAGGATATATGGTTCACTATCAAAATGTATTATACTATATAACAGTTTTTAATTAATATGATACTTTTCTCTGCTAACGTAATTGCCTTCGTTATAAGTATAGTACAGTAAATATATTCGTTGATATACGGTATACGTACGATTTTATATAATGTAGCCCCGTATTGTAAGCCTTTATTTCATAATAAAATATTAAAAAACAAAAATCCATATCATATTATTATAGCCATCATAATGTAACATTGTAATTTGACGAAAAATGTTTTTCAAATTAGGTCATCGCAAAATTAAGTTTTATGTGAATTAACTTATATGCGTTGGACTATGTATATTATATATTGTTGTACATTATTGCCTATAGGTAGAGTACAATTCTGTGAATGTATTATACTCCTTAGGTCATAGATGCGTTGTAGTCTTGTAGACGTAACTACATGTTATATAATGCAAATGGTTAATATTTCCGTGACTATTTCCACAGTTTTAATTTTAAAAACAAATTACTTTCATTTCGTCGTACGCGTAGTTTCTTGCAAGTATACAAGTTTGTTGAAACATTATACCTATATGTTTACCCTTGTTAGACATTATTGAAGAAATAGCCTTATCTATTTAATAAACTTAAAATATATATATGTATATAATTACAATTTTGTTTCAGATCCTCTCATAATTTTCAATCTGCTGATCATACTTGTCAAGAGTCTTACAGGATAATAAAAATTCAATTCGTTTACAATGAAATTATGTTGTTTATATTTCGTGTAACTTGTTATTTGTAAGGTTAAAATTCTAAATACTACACTTATTTATTATTTTATATTTGTACCTATGTGAATGTTGTACAATGTGTGTATCAAAGCATATACCATCTTTTCATAAATAAATTACTTTGTTAAAAAAAAAAGGATTCGTCTCATTTGTTTTCCAATTTGATACCGTGAACACCTTACTGCGTACTTCCCACCACATACTCGCGTGTGTTTAAGCCGAGTCCTATACCTAATTTATTGTCGTTGGGCCGGATCGGAACAAAAAAAAAACAAATCTATAAATAAATAGGTAAATAGTGTCCGTCGCGAAACTATGCACGCGCGAGTTTTATTTCGCAACATACATTACTTAGCCGTGGTAATATATATATATACAGGAGGCACCTATAACTATCTACATAGGTATATATATAAATATATCAGCTATAATCGTAATTATTATGCACGTGTTCGCGTTGAACAGATTGGTTATTAACGATTAGAAACGCTGCTAAAACCACTCCGGTGCGTGGTGTGGCAACAATTCGCATTGCTCGTGTACTCATACGCGCGGTAACGGCTATATGAAGGTATTGGTGTACTGTGCCTAAGTCTGCACCTATCTACCTGTACGTCATGTTGTTATATGGTTACTGCTGCTATACATTATATTGTGTACAGCCGCCTAATTTAATTTGCAATTTAAAAATCCGCCTTCAACGTGTATATTATATGATATAGTTGTGACAACTAACTATACAAAAAGTACGCTTTATGGCTACAGATAATTTATATGTATAGCAAGAATGTGTGTATATCAGCTACCGAATACCACGTGATTATGATTACCTTTTATTATATTCACGATAAAAACGTCGTCTGAATTTCTCAATTTTTCGTCCTGTTTTTGGCCGAGTCCCCAGGAAACCTTGGCCACACGTTTGTAAACAGCAAAGCGGTAAGAATAATTGAATCTACACTTTCGTGGTACTATGAACATTTACCAACCGGCAATACATAGCTATTGCTTATCCTACGTAGATACGTAGTGATGGAGATAGGGACACATTGACGGGTCTTTATTGTTGTGTAACATATTTTATAATATTGTAATCTAAAACCCAATTTAAGTGTGGACCGCGAAGTTTTTGCCGTTTTAAATTCTCGATAATATTTACTACTTATACATATTATAATAATTTTTCAATAATCGGTGCTGAGATTTTATTTTTAAAAAATTACCAACGTTTGCAATTCAATAATACCCAGGAATGTAATCTGTATAATGTGTGTGTACTATATGTGTATATGTTGTTTTAATGTACCTATACATTAAATTTATATCTGAGCCACGCACGTCGCACGAAAATGACCTCCGATTTTAAGTACAAACTTTTTTGATAAATTACAATTTTTACACATATTACCTCGACATTCGTGTAGAACGAGATACGGAATACTATTAATGTGAAAGAGCTATACTCTTTATGACTTTCATATTTTATTATACAGTATCGTTAAAATATCATGTAATAAAGCTAAAAAAACGTACAGCTGCTGTCGAAAGATGTGTGAAGAAAATATACGAAAGTGTAAGACAGTACCTATACTTCCAGAGTTTTTTTTACATACCTACACGTGTGTACATTCATCCTTGCATTATTACAGCAATGGATTACTAAATACCTAAATAGGTAACCAATATACGCGACAACATAATATTATAGGCTTATTATATACCTAACTTTTAAAATAATTCTTGACTCGATGTTTACGACTGCGCATCATTTGCCTAATCACGTGATCAATCATTGTATATGGGTGCAATAAATTAGACCTAATTACACCTAAATATAGGTACAAAACCCCATAACTCAGCTATAGCAAAACGATGATGTATAACTTTTACAAATTGCCTACAGAGCTCGTAATATACTGTATACGCGTAAATTATGAGAAATAATATAAAGAATAAATAAAAAAACATGATATTTTATAAAAAATAGATTTTTTTTATCTCTCTTATTTTGACCGTGTTGTTTTTATACATAAAAAAATGATTAAACAAATATTACATTTAGTCTAATATTCAATATTGTAATATTATGTCAAATGTAAATATGTGATATGGCTAAATTTTCGACTACACGCGTATAACAATAGATAAAAAAAAACATTATATAATATATATATAACAAAATATAAAAAAAATACATTTTAGAAAAAATACGAAAAAAATGTGCTCTTTCGCGTCGCTGCCCCCGTGTCGGCGTTTTTGTCGTGTCGATGATGATAATATATTTACATTTCGTTGTGCTCACATAACGATGCGTCGTATTGCTGTTATAATATTATGTATCGTACACTCGCGGTTTATTTTATATTTTATAATATAACATACACGAGTAGAGAAGATCGCAGAGATGGCGAGTGTATGATATGATAACAGTAAAAGCTGTACAGGTCGATCACGCGGCGGCGTCGGAAGAGCGGAGGAGTCTGTGTACGTTATGATGATATTTATGCGGGTTGCAGCGGTTTGAGGTGTTTTTCGTGCGAGATGGTATCGACGAATCGAGCGCACCGGCCGCTATTAGTAAGAGGACGATGGTGCTCCGTAGGACGAAGACGGCCTGGAGGGAGCTCCGTACGAGGACGACGGGCCGGAGGAGTATCCGCCACCGGAAGAGTATCCGCCACCGGAAGAGTAGCCACCACCGCCGGACGAGTAGCCGCCGGACTGTTGGAATTGAGCCACTTGGATGGCTGGTTTCACCTGTTCCAATTCAACGCCAACGACGCGGCTCGAGTACGATTGGGACGGGACTCCGTAGGACGATGATGGGGCGCCGTAGGACGAGGACGGTGCGCCGTAAGATGAGGACGGGGCTCCGTAGGACGATGAAGGTGCGCCGTAGGACGATGACGGGGCGCCGTAGGACGAGGAAGGATATCCGCCGGATGATCCGGAGTTTTGGGCTTCGTCTCTAAGCACGATCTGCTTGATCTGTTCGAGCAGCTGTCCGTCGACGTACTGTCCTTCGTATGTGGATGGTCCTGGGGCTACTGGCACGTAGCTGCCACCGGACGAGTATCCGCTGCCGCCGGATGAGTATCCACCACCGCCGGACGAGTATCCGCTGCCGCCGGACGAGTAACCGCTGCCGCCGGACGAGTATCCACTGCCGCCGGACGAGTATCCACCACCACCGCCGGAAGAGTAACCACCGAAACCGCCGGACGAATGACCTCCGAACGATGGTCGGCTGTAGCTGCTTGGTGGTTCAGCGGTGACGATGGCGATCGTGGCCACGACGAGACACTGCAATACCACAATAATCAGTGTGTGTTAATATCGTGTGTATGATATCGAATAAATAATAATATTATGTCATATAATATTATATTTTTTACGTTCGTCGGGTTAGGTTTGTTTGGAGACAAAATCATCAGATCTATGATAAATTGTAAATTATGCTAAATGTAATAATTTCATATTAAGTTCGTTTTGATTTTAAAGCGTATTTTTTTCACATTAATATTGTCTTTTCACGTCTTACATTTTTCTATTCTCTAATAACACTATATCATACAATTAAGATACTAAAACAACAATCTTTTAAATTTAAAAATATCTCATAATATTTTCTTAATAAAAATATATTTTTTTTTTTATTAAAATAATATACATTTATTTTTTGTGGCGAATAAGAAATAAATGCTCGCGTGTGTTTAGATCATCTAGGTGCTATATCACATCGCATCGTCGATCCTTATAGAAATCGCTTCAGTAATATTGTAAATCTCGTACTATATCACCAGCTGCCAGACTTCGACTGGAGAAGAAAAATATAATATACACGAATATTATGTGTTTATATACATTATACGTGAGTAATAATTTACGTTTTAAGCCGCGTGCACATACGAATGTGGAGTGTATATATACATATTGTAGAACGGTTTGAACATACAGTGAAAGCTCCAGATACAAAGACCGTCTCGTGGTGTACGAAATTTAACGCTGGACTATTATGATAATGTATATTTTATATTTTATAACATCGAGTTGTGCAGTGCATATAGTTTAATATTATACTTAGTATGAACGAATTTAACGTAGTAAATTAATAACAAAATTATTTGTTTTTATCCAAAATTTTTTCGTTTGAAGAGTTGCTGCACTTTAATTTTTTTTTCTGTTATTATTCACTAGTATTATAAATATTATAAACAAACAACATTATATTATAGGTCTCGTCGTCGACGGTAAAAATAAAATAATAATTATTATTAATACAATAACGAATAAAAATTAATTTAAAAGTAACTTACCAACAGAAGACCGTTCATTTTGAAAATTTAAAAAATTTACTTGTATTAAAAAAACAGAAGAGAATAATCACTAAATTCACTGACTAGTCACCGAACTTACACCGACTATTGGATGGCTGTATGTAATTGCTCAGCTATTTTATACAACCACCACCCACCTGCAGGACACGGCGCGCGCGCTTGGTAGGGATTGAAAATGAAAGGAACGAATATTAAAAACTTCTTTGCAGATTCCCAGACTAGTAATTACATTATATCCTAATATAAAGTGATTGTAACTGCTTAAATCATAAGAAAAATATATATACGTATAAAACTGCAGCAGTACGCAAGTTATAATCCCACGATAATTGTTCATTTAAAACGCACTACGTTATATAAGTATATTCCTATAACCTATATAAGTATGAGAAAATTAATAGAATTAATTTCGTAAAATAACTAAGATTTGTGTGACTAAAATTGTTTTATTTTAAAATTCTAAACAATAAGGAACATGTGGTATATATACCTATATTGAACGTGTTATAGTATAAACTATTTTTTCGTCTATTTGAAACATTTTAATTCAACACATAGTTTTTTCTAATTGTTGCAATTCTTTGAAAATGAATGATTGATGAAAATTAAATTTGAGTAAAAAGTATTTTTCCACTGAAAACAGAAAATATTTTTACGTAATATAATATAATATATATTCCAATATAGTCTATGTCGCATAGTTAGACTTGGTATAACATTTGGAAATATTGAACTAAATAAAACAACTCAATAGAGATCTTATAATTTAATTTCAAATCGATTATTTCTAAATTCGAATAATCCCTATGTATCACCCAGCTAACAACGCAATAAATATAAATATAAGACATAGACACACTACGAAAAATAATTCTAATAATATGTTACGCTTGTAATATACCGAAATAGATAATTGATTAAGAAAGTGTAGTCATTACATATATCATGCAATATTCATCTAATGCGATCAAACATCATTAATTCACTTTAAAAATATTAAATTAAATGGAAATATTCTATTCTAAATTCATTATTTAATATATAGTATATAATAATTTATATCGTCAATTCAAAGCACTTTCTTTATTTTAAGTATTATTATTTAATATTTATAGATACATATGGTAAAAAATATAAATATTATAATTATACATAATTCACCGAACAATAGGCGTTAAGATAATAGGCATTAAGCACACATTTATATATTTGTACATCTCCCTTAATTATAATTTTTTATTTTCCTTTAATATATAAAGGATATAATATATATATACACATAGTTTATCTGATCTAAACAATCTTAATTATGCAAATAATATTTTTAATTAATATTAGGTAATGCATTATATGTATTATTAAAACAGGTGGCTTTTTATATTATAAATGTACCTATTCATTACTGAGCATTTTAATATATTTTTTTTTATATTGTATTATAATATATAAATAAAATATGAAAATTAGGCAAAAAATGATTTTGCAACTCGTTCTATAGATCATAGTACTCCTTTATAGGTACACACATTTCGTAAGAAAATGTATAACTATTGTATATCTGCTGGAGTTAAAATAGATTTGTAATCCATCTATATAACAAAGCATAGATTTTTTCAAACCATAAATCAAAACTAGTAGGTACCTATCTACTAACACAAAAACAATTAAGTTATAATAAATAATCACTGTACTTTAGTATAGGCACCTATAATATATAAATTATAAATATAAATAGTACTAATCTTAATTTGTATAATATTCAATTGAAATTATATGTAAAATAATGAATCCAAATCATATCATGATAACAATATTATTTGTGTTATAGTAACGTAACCTCACGTAGTTGCGTTATACTATATTCCTTTAAAACTTTAATTATTTGTCATTTAAAATATTATATTATATAATATGGCTTGTATAATATGGCTTAATATGCCTATTTCTCAATAAAATAATTCTTAGATAAATAACCCAATAATAATACGAATGATTAAAATATATTTTAAATTACGTATAAACTTAAGGTCATATATCATCCATCAATGTTTGATCTCCGTATTATAATTTTTTTATATATAAATATTATATAGAAAGTGGAGATTCCATGTGTATACGTTTACGTCATGCAACTATTACTGAAAAGTTGTTTACAGTTTTTTTTAAACAATGTTTTTCAGTATAAGTACCTATAGCCGTATAGGTATTGAAGTTTTCTCATTATTCTTTAGGCTTACTAGATTATATTTGTAAGTACATTTATTTACTCTAATATGGGAATTTATACATAATTGTTTTCTCGTCTATAATACAAGTGATACAGGTACCTAAGTTTTTAATCAATAATCGATATAGGTAAAACGTAGTCAAAACGTACCTATAACCGTTATGTTATCTTCTACTCAGTAGACTCTACTGCATGTGATACAACAGACGTATCGACATATTATTGTATCTTAGTTTTGAATAAGATCTATCGATGTACTTGAAAATAATCATTTCTTAATATAACTTTATTATATTTATGTGTAAATCAAACATCGATAAAAAAAAAAAAGCTTGCGATAAATTAGATACAATTTAAGTGTACAAAGTATAATATATACGTACAATTAGAATAGCCTACTCTTAGATCGTCATTCGTCAATCTTTGCAAAACGACCATGGCTAAAACCCTAACCCGCAGTATAGGTACCTATTAGATACACACGATATATGTGAAGGCAGAAGGGTTGTGTTCGGATAATACTGCACCACCATCATTTTCATCGTGGCTGTACCGCCGTCTGTTATGGTGATGCAATATCGGTAACAACAATATACGGATGAGTACCGCGTGTGAAATAATGATGTAAGAAAATGCGCGTTCCATCGGACTGTATAGGTATAATATCTGATCGGGTGAAAGTAGATCGGTGAAATATATAATATGTAGGTCCCGAAAAAAGACGTACCTATAACTTATAAAAATTTAAAGAAAACGTATTATCTTCCTCATAAGGTTTTAACAGATAGATTATGGTATGCATATGATCATTCAATCTTGTAATGAGATAAACTTATACTAACACTATGCATGCATGACGGCTCCATCACGTGGTTTCCATTTTAAATTTACATAATAGGAGATACATAGATAGTAAAATTTAATTTTAAAACCGTTCGATGTAAAAACTTTTGATCTTCGGGTGTCATGATTTTTTTCCAATTACTTGCATGAGGTTGTATGATAAAAATCGTTATTATAAAACAGTATAAGACTCTACAATAGGTATGCAGATGATCTGGGCATAATTAAAGAACTATTAGTTGTCATGATTGAGTTTCAACTGGACAACTGGTTCTAGTGGGTTTGTTGTTTAATGTAGACTATTTTTATACATACTATTCCGCGAACCTCGGTTATATCAACGAATTGTATTACTATATATTATACGGTCGTAATATAATTATATGTTATATTTTTCTTTTTCTTTTTTTTTTTACCGAATAAATCTCACGGTTGTAGACCACTTCACATTTACTGTTGACATAACACCGGAAGATTATGCCGTTTTTAGAGCTCCGACCAAATACCTATTATAATACTTGCAGCAGATAACCTGAATAATAAATACATCATGCAGCTGTTATATATATATGTTATCTAAATATAGGTGATTTATTCATGAGACAGCATAATAATATTATGTTTTATTTTATTCAAAAAAACAGTTGTATATTAGCAGAAGATTGGTACTATATGTATATATTTAGATGTATCGCGTGTTTTAACGGGCGATATTGGTTTGTAATCATATGAAAGTGAAACAATTTCGGTACACTTTCAAAAAAAAAAAACATCAACAGATTTGTTGAAAGTTAAAGTAAAAGAAGAAGAAATGGTAACCAATAACCAAATGTTCATTTCTTGTAAGTACAGGTTACATACAGATGTAGTTGCATTAAGCCCTCCCCTCATCCAAATAATGCTAATAATCTTTTAAAACTCCAACTTTCAAAATTTTTAAAAACCACGCATTGTTTTATAGTAAGCTAAATCGTAAAAATATAATATGGACTAGACCATTTCTCAAGTACTGTTGTCCAATTTATTGCAAAATGTAAACAATTAAATTCGATAACACAACCACGTAATATTCACAGTTTATTTTAACATTTTTGTGTAAAAATTAATAAATTGTATTAACTTAAGTCTTAAAGCTGAAAAAAATAAAAATAGGCACATATTGAAAAATCAGTCTTGTGATGTAATTAGTGGTAATATTACACATTTACACCTATGTGTAAGTTTATAATAACAGACCAAAATACAATATTTCAAGGACAATCGATTCTTATATATTTGTACATTTAATAAGGTGGCTAGGTAAATTACAATATTACAGTTGGCTGGATACACTAAAATATTATCAATTATTAGTTCTTATCTATACTTTTTAATATAAAAATAAATGCACACACATTATGGGAAAAAATAGACATCAGAATAAAGTTTTTATAGTATTTTCGTGCGCAAATTAAAATAATTATTAAAAAATTCTTCATACTTATTATATTTTGTTTATTATGCAGCTGTGAAATCCTCAACCTTGACCTAGAAGATTTTTACTATTAGGTTTATAGCGTTCGAAATTAAATTTATTGTCCGTCCAATTTTGTTTATACCTATCACATTCAAGTATAGTTATAGGCACCTATTTATATTATATCACGATAAGTTATTACTGTCATGTGTCTGGATGCGATTGACGTAAGAAACTATAAAATAAATTAAACAACAAATTGTTGTTCTGTGCTGTTTTTTTTTTGTGTAGTTTTTCATTGTACCTGGCACCTGCAGTGAATTATAATAAAATAATTGGTGATTTTTTTACGATTCTAAGCCAATTATGCAATAAATTTATACCTAGACATAACTATTATAGGCATATACTTCATTATCACTGTTATGCTACGCAAATCGAATAGCTTTAAAACTTTAAAGTGCCGACCCAATGCAACTGCAGTCGCTAAGATGAACCCGGTATTTATATTTTATTATGCATTTTATTACACGCACACAACTGATACTACTGAGACTATGGATCTAATAAAACTTATATTATAACAGGTAGGTACATAAAATATTTTTAGTTGTATTTAGTTGAATGTTTTCATCGGTGGCATATATATATATATATAATAGTAATATTTTAATCCCATACATTATAGATCATAAAAATATCATAAACATGGCGTGTATGCTATAAAAAACGATTATGTTTTTTACAATATTTTTTGTTGTATTCTTGTTTTATTGGTATTCATAAGTACCTATGTATTTAATGAGTAGTGAGTGAGATTGTGAGATCCATTTCTTCAGAAAAGAAAAAATTAAAAAAGGCCCATCAAAATGATTTTATATTTTTATCCGTGTTGATAGTCAAAGAAAATTTTACGAGTAATAAAATAATTAATGTATAATTAAATTGTGTGATACTGTAATGTGTAATATAGATTGAAAATTTAAAAAAAAAATACCTATCAGTGGCCTTTTATTTATTAAAATTATTTATTTCGAAATATTTTAAATAACTATTCAATTCTTCTAGCTGATAGTCTAGCCTAGCCAAGACCTACTGATTAATTCGGTCAAACGAATATTACAGGAGCTAAGCAGATTGCTGATTAGTAATTCTGGACACATATGTTTTGAATACAAATGGTGCATTTAACTTTGAAACATCAAAATTAACCCAGAAAGATAGCGTGACTTGAATTCCAGCGTGTTTAATGTATGTTTTCAGATTATTATGCAATGCAAACAGAGAAAAAGGATTAAACATAAGGTAGCTGGAGATTGAAGCCTTGCTAGAATATAGTTTATGTTCTACAAAATTATAATAATAACGAAACATTTGAACAGTGTATCCGTTTAAGACCGTGTGTAATATACGCAGATAAAGACTTTTTGCAGTATATGATAATTAATAATTATGAAAATATTGTGTAAATAATATTATTACTCTGCATCTTTTACCTACAGCATAAAATATTATTATATAGACTGTAGGCATAGGTATTCCTTAAATCTTGATGAAAAATTGAAAATAATAAAACGATAATTTTTAGCTGTTCTTAATGGCATAGTAGACTTTCGTAAATATACCCTTTCTCGCGAGTAAAATGATACCTAATTTATCATTATTTTATCCACTTTATCTATATATTAGCCAAAAATTATTTTTATTACTTTAATAGTTTAATATATTTAAGTACAAAAAAAAAACAATGGTCGTAATTTTATTTTAAGACATTATCTCTTATTGCTACATTTCTCTTTTATTCATTTAAAGTACACGTCATATATTATCAGAGCCTTGGGAAATTTCTTTATTTTTTCTTCCGGGTGAGAGATTTTAGTTTTTATTAATCTTGACAATAGGTACTTATCTAATGACTAATACTCTTGCAAGCCACAAGCTCAACTAATTTGGTTAAAGCTTTAAATTAAAAGACCAAAATGTATAATTGTAAAATTCAATAGATATATATACTCGTATATAAGATATATATTTTATAAATAGTTTGAAAAATGTTAACTAATAAATGTATACTTTTGTCATTTTCACATGTTGTGCGCATTACCTGCAGTGTATATGCATTATGCATCGCCACGTGCAATAAGTAAAACGATAGCAGTTCACAAAATCATATATTTTTAGTTTCGCATAATATATCTACAGATGTAATAAAGTTTATAATTTATTTCATTTATCATAATATTTTTTTGGATAAATTAAATCGTACCGATTTGATTATTAAAAAAAACTTGATAATAAATTCTTTAACTGCAATTTCGGATTTATAATTTATTACGCTTTAGAATGATACCTGACACTCATCGTACTATAATTTTTTATGTACCTATAGTTGTAAACTTCTGTTTGCATTACGGTCATAAATTATTTTTCAAACTCGCAGGTCTTAATTTAAGCTTATAGTCGTTTAAAAAATATTTTTTTCAAATTTTAGCAGTTTTTACGGTTTTATTGCAGTGTTGGGTGAGTGGTACATCGCAGGTTATTAAGTAATTTTAGCTGCAAGTCGTCATTATTATATATTTTTATTTGGTTTTTAATCACGTTTTACAACGCAGAATTCATATTGTATTTTTTTTAAGGGGCTAAATATTATATTATACCTGCGTCTACAATCGAGTACCAACGTAGTTTTTTTTTAGAATGTTTGCAAAACAAATATCGTACTAGAGGAAACACGCAGTTCACGTTTCAAAGACGCGTATTCCCGAGGGTATTATCTATTACTGTTAAAAATCTTGCGTTGCCCATTGACTGCATGTTATGTACAACGCGCACTGGACATACTTTTACCTATTTATTTTATCATTTTATTCCTATAAAAACGGCCATATACAGTGACCCACTGACTTGGGCCGCTGCGTATTACACAATTCGTATAACTACCTAATACCTACACTATACAGGTATATATAGAATACATTGCGGTTCGTCTCGATTTACATTGCGTATATTCGTGGCGGTGATTGCTAAGTAATTTGTTTTATTCAATACGTGTGAGCAAAAAAAAAATAAAAGTAAAAAATAAAATAGCCGTTTATCAACTTTTTCTACATTCAAACGTTGCATGTGACAGGGTAAACGGTATAGAGAGGGAAATACTTAGAGAGAGAGAGAGACATGAGAATATTAGGCTATTATAAATAATCATATACCATTTCACACGTATGCCCCTTGGACGTTTTAACGACCCCGCGAAGATTCACCTTTCTATAGATATTTTTTATCTTTGTATAGAATAAGCGTTGCTCGTCCGCCTTCGCACGATGCTCAACAACACTTGTTCTATAGGTAATAAGAAGGCATTCCTAATTGTCTGATTTTTATTTTTATATTTTTTTTAAACAATCATTATTAAATTTAGGGATAATTGGTAAATATTGATATGGACATACTAAAAAATCCGTTTAATATGGCGTATCGGAAAGTTGAGTAATGTTTCCAGTCTCCGGGTCCTACAGCTAGTTTGACCTTTATCGGATGAATTTATGTCAAATGAATGACCGTGACGAATGTTTTTTGATGGTTTAATCATAAAATGCAAAATATATTTGTGAATACGCAACTGTGTATAGTCATTAAGTTTGTCATAAAAAAATTTACATTTTAAACAAACGGAATATTATCTATATAGCACTTATCACCACATTATATATGGTATGATAATAATATTATGTGCATTAATTTATATACCTATCTTAAGAGTTAAGACACGTAATTTTATTCATATCGTTGTAATCAAAACAAACATCACTATGTCAGTATAAATACCTTGAGCCATTTATTCGCAGGGTAAATAAAATACTATAAAAATCTAAGTTTATAGTTTTTATTTTGATCCATGACATTGTGTTTATTAGAAAACATTAGAAAAAAAACCTTTTTCCTATGCCCCCTCAAATTTACTACAATATACCTAAGAGATAACCTTGTTTAAGCTTTGCCTTGCCTCCTTCGACTTACGATATTATATAATATAGTTCAGAGTTCTTCTATATACAGTCAAACTTCATAGCTTAACTATATTCTTTCCCTTATTGGCTATTCGTGTAATGGTTATTAAATAAATTACAAAATTTTATCATTGATTGTGGTTTCTTAATTTAATTTTATGTAAGCTTGTATACTCATTTATAAATTCTTGCATCTTGTAACACTAATCTTGGATAATAAATTACGTAATTATAGATTTGTATAGATATGTAATTACTTCACGGTTAAAGTCCCAAATAAGCAAAATAAATAAAACATTCTTGTACACATTATATATAGTTAAACGTACAGTTCGTACACGTAGAATATACTTATTTCAAATCTAATGAATTAATTATTGCTTTTAAATTTAAATAAATAAATACAATACTGATTTGCAATAAAGTAAGCTAAATTACAGTCTACAGACGAATGGTAAAAGCCCAATAAATTATTATGTAAAATTTTTTTAATTTAATTTTAACGATATTGATAAAAGATAAAACTCATAATAAAAATGTAATTACTATTATTATACTATATTTATGTTAGTTGGTGCTACTAAAAATGTTTTAACCACCGAATAGGTACGTATTTAAATTTTCATTTTATTTCTAAGTATTGACAGTTAACGGTTTTGGCCTTTATAAATATTATTTAGCGATATATTTGTACGATACTTTTGAGTAATATTTCATTGACGATTCTGGTTTATCTAATACATACTATTATTAGGTAATTATAGTAATAAATATATTATACTATAATAACGTGTATATTATACGTAGACATATAAATTGTTATATGCTTTTCCCGTAGAACCTCATCTAATACAATAAATCAATTAATCATATGGTCGCGCAGTGACCGCCGCCTCATCAAAATTTGTTTGATGGGTAACTCCCATATAATAAAACAATAATCATAGCTGTATGTTTGAAGTAAGTTTATTATTTTGAAATAATAAAACATCTTAATTTTTCTACACGAAATTCTAAAAAAAAAATACCCATCTTTAAACTTTCGAGAACTGTGAAAGTAAGAATTAAATAATGATTAAAATGGCTATCGTTTCAGAATAATTATTGCTTTTTGTATTAATGCTGAGTAGGTGGTAACTACGATATTATAGTGTAGTCATATAAATTATATTTTACTTTTATTTTCACTATATAGGAACTTATTATTTGGGTAATATAACTTGAATCAATTATTTATTTATTGGTAATCACTAATCAGTTACAGGTACTAACTGCTAGGTGTACAATAAATTGTATTGTATTAAATCACATTTAAGTCAAATTACTTATAGTTGTATCATGTATGTAGTACCTAAATGTTTTGTATAGATATATATAATTTAAACGTGGTAAGAATTTTATAATTGTGATAATAACTAAATCATGATGTGCAATAGTTTTAAAATGTATTTATTTTGTTCAATTATTGGCAATCTATCAGAAGGTATCACATTTTATATACATCAATATAAAATCAACGTGCAACCGATTGACTTAATATATAAAACACAGCAAAACAGACATTTATAATGTGTAAAGTGCGTAATACAATTTATATAGAATGTCTCAGAATTAATTGATGCTTTTAAGATAAATATATTGTAGATCGCTTATTTGGGATATTATCATATTATAATATTTTTAAGTAATCATATTATTTGATATTATAATAACCTATATGTTTTTTATTATTTGTGTTTTATAAAAACAAATTATTACAATACAAAAACATAAGACCAAAATTATGTATAATTTTAAAAATATACAATATACCTACTTGTCAAATATTTTTACACATTTTTCATAAGATAGAAAAATATAAAAATGAAAGTTTCCTGCTTATTAAATTTTAATATAAACATTTCTCAAATAAATAATCTGCATTCCTTGATAATCTAATATTCTAATGATTTCTCATCTTAGATGTTTTACTAAATTCGTCTTTATAATGTAAAATTGTTGTAACAGAAAAATTATTACTAGATTGTTTTTTTTTTTATGAGTGAAAATCGTATTGTTAATTGATTGAAATTGTTTGCACAGATCCTCCACTAATGTCTATTAAAAAGAAAGCATCGATTAAAATTTAAAAAATTAGTTAATTATTCATAAAACTATTAAAATATACGTTTTCAAAGAAAATTTAAATTTAATTATATTTGTAATAAGAAATAACTAGATAATTATTTAGATAAATTCAGATTGAAAATTTTAAAATTTCTTTGTATAATTTCTTGTTTTCGTTTTGTACTAATTAATTTACGTAATTACCTACTCCATTTACTTTATCGTACCGTACTTGGCTTTTTAAATGTCTTAATAATTCATTAAATAATTTACTTGCTATAATATAACATTTAATAAACTGTTACCAATTAAAGTTTTTTGGAAGGAGGGAAAGGTACCTATAAAACCGACGTAATAAACGAAAGTCTTCGTCTTTCTACACAAGGATTCTCTATGATTGAGCGCGCTAAGCAAAATAGCTAATGGCTAATACAGTAATATTACTTATAAAACTTATCTAATGTCTTGTGCACTAATATACTAATCACTGATTACCAAAAGTAGGTATTTATAAACTGAACAAGTACGTCTTAATAGTTAATATTTAAAACAAAGTTACGTGTATCGAATGTTTTGTTGTACCTATTGGTTCGCTTTTATATACTAATAATGTTCATATTTCATTAGGATTTAGTATTTAGAATATACAGAACTCGAGTAGTTTGTTAGAAATTGTAGGTGAATAATATTTTTCAGTAATCAGTATACTATATTTGCTCGATTTTGATGTTTTTATTTTGTTTTAGAAGAAATATCGGAAATCTGCAGACATATAATATGTGTATGATAATATGTATATTTTTATGATATATTATTGTAGCCCGTATAAAAATAAAATAAATTATATATTTATTATTTTTGATATAACTAATAAATAATTTTGTTTGCATAAAACATTGTAGACTTAAATAACCAAATAAATAAATAAATAATAATTAAATAAATTACCAAAGTACCTATAAAGAGAAATAAATTTGAACCTATTATAAGAGAGTATTATAAGACATAAAAGATAAAAAAAATGTTCATACATTTTTCTATTTTACATAGGTAATTAATTCAGTAAACAATAGAAAAGACTTGTTTTCAACTAATTGATAAATTCAAAATTTGACAAATTTGTTTATAAATATATATAAATAATAATAGCAATGGATGATTAGTTTTTCTATTCAACTAGCTCTGCGCCATTTAAAATAATACACCATTATAGTGTGATAATATCGATTTAGAGATACATTTATACAAATAATGTACTGTACCTGTACACTATAATATTGTACAACGTATTGATATGGTAAATCATTTTTAAAAAACGAACGAGATGAATACGTAGCGTATATAACCGCGAGTGTTCGCAATGCGATTAAATCTTAAAATTATCACCCTACACGCAATTATAAAGGTACTATAATATTATGACAACGACGATAGCGTCGTGTCTCGTCGGTAGGTAGGTAGATGTACATAACGCGAGAAGGCCCCCAGCTCATACGCGGGTTCAAAGGTCGCACGTCCTCAGGGGGGGAACTTCTCCGTATACATAACACAACTATTTTATGCGTTATGTATAGTTATTATCATATAATACATATATATACGGGTTAGGTTATATATAAACATAATGTAGGGTCGTCGGCGATTCGCGCGGGGTCATCGCGGCAGGCGGACGCGCGTTACTCGCCTATCTTGGCCGTCGGCGTCGTATCGTTACGGCGCTCGCGCGTGTGGGAGAGAAAGTTGCAGCCATCATCGCGGGCGTCGTGACTATCATCTGGGCGAACGGTAGCCCCCCCCCCTCCAAGCCTAGGTTTTAAGTCGACTCTTACGAGGCCCGACGGTCGACAGAAGTATGATGCATAACGCTTATAAATAATATAAATAGGAATAGTTGGTGTAGACGTGTATAGTATTAGAACACTCGGTACTATCGTTGCCGTTGGTAGGGTTAGGTATAGGGCGTGCGCGAGTACGGAGTACTGCGATAATAAGTATGTATACGGGCGGCGGACACAAGTCCGGAGAACGGGGGCGGTCGCCTCGGGATGAAAATATGCATACTATTATTATTGCTGTTATTATTATTTTATTATTGTGACGTGTGTATCGTACCAGCGTATATAATACTCGTATAATATGTGAGTGTGTGCGTGTGTACTGTGTGTCTGTGTAGGTATACCAAGAAAATTATTATGTCTTAATAATAATTATCGTCGTCGTACAGGACGCGCCACGTGCGTATTGCCCAAAAACGTAATCGAGTATAAACATGTCACAATCGTTTCAGTCTGGCCGCCTGCGGTTCTCATATAGTGAATATATAATAAAATTAATAACATATATACTTGATGTGAGTGTACGTATATGCTTACCTATAATCAGGTTCGTGAGTAGAACGAGCACCTCCCCTGCATCTGCGCCGGGACTACAGAAGTTGTAATAGGAAATGCCCATACTACAGTTACATATATTTTAATATCTTCGTTGTGTAACGAACGTTATTATTTTCTTAACAGCGTATGGATTCTGGCATTCTGCATTTCATATTTTACATAGCATATAAACATATATAATATACTGCAGGGTGATTCACCAAGCATTTTCACCCCTATTTTTCCTTAAATTAATTCATTAATACATATTATTATTCTGATTTTAAGAAAACAAAAAAAATAAAAAATAAATTTTTAAATTCTTAATATTTTTCTTATAATACTTAAGAAGTGTAGTCGTGATACTTCTAAAAATTTTACATTTTTAAAATTTCTGTTAATACAACCTGTGTCATATTTGAATTTTGAATACTTCCAATCGATGTACACCTATTTTGTTTACATAGGTAGAGATGTTGCGTGGAACTATTGTTGAGCTTATTTTGTTATATTCCATAAAATGACCATAATAAAAACAACACTATTATAAAACTTAAACATTTCTCTTATTTAAGATTTAGTGTATTCGTGTTTCAAAATAATATATTTCGAATCAAAATAAATATAATATTTTAATAATAATAATGTATATTTAAAATTTAACATTTTTGACAAGCAATGAATACCTATATAAAAGTGTGCCGTAAAATCTTAATTATCCTCTTAATATGTAGCATTTAACTATTAGTCGTATACTCGTTCAACATAAATACGTGTACTCGTATAATTTATATTACTATACGTTTTATATACGTATTTACACGGATACACACAGTTAATTAGCAGTAATAGGCATGAAAATTGTAAAAATAGTAATTATATTATCATTGATGTGTTGTAATAATTGTTTAAACATTTATAAACTATAATATTTATATCATGTTGAATAAATAATATTATATGTTTACATTGTTAACACTTGTAGGTAGTAATTATCATTTTATCAACGATGTTAATTTATATGCTCACACCAGTGAATCTAAATCAGATGAAAACAAACAGACAATTAACATTTAATAACACTATTCATTAATATACTACGTTTGTAAATAAATACCTTCATCATGCTTATATTGCATTATGGATATGTTAAATTATAGAATATAATTATACACAGAAATGAGTTACGATTGTTATATCGAACAAAAACATTTTGAAATGTTCGATTTCTTGACGATATTATGCAACATACTATAACATAGTATTTTAAATTATTATAATATAATTATTGTATTTACGGCAAGTCTGTGGAATAGAGAGGAAGTAATTTCGGTGATGTTTGAACTTTTTTCGACATCGTGCGTTTCAATCGTGTTCAATTTTAAATCAAATATGTCTTTCCTTATATACACAGGTAATATAATTCTATACATTGGCTACCCGGCTACAGGTATCACAATACGTGATTATAATCAGTTGATCGTTTACACGACCGGCAAGACAATAATGATTTCCTTATTAGTTATTACCTACTGCACGTATTGCCTATAGTGGTTGGGTTTATTACATATACCACACTGTATACCTAATATAAACGTGATAACATTATATATACATACACCAATGCCCACTGGTATACTGTAGTATCATTACTTTTTTTAATTTTATATGGTTTTTAACGAAGGTAATAACTAATAGGTAATTTAACAATGAGTATAACTAGAGAACTAGAGATGTACCTTTATAGTGCCTTAGTATAACGACGTTAGACATTAATCACACATTGGTGGAGATGAAAAGAAATATAAAAGCAATGTTAATATGTTATACATACATTGATACATCTCCAACAAGTCTTAATAAACAATATGTATGACATATTCAGCAAATAAACATATTATTGTAATATTAGTATATTATAGTATAAATTATAATATATATTTACGTAGTAGGTACACAAGTACTTAGATAATTACCGTTACTTAACCGTTTATAGTGTTGTATTGTAACAACAAAAAATATCAGACAAGCATAATTAAGGTAAGATCAATTAATAGATTGTGTTGGTTTTTCTTAACAAAATAACAAAATATAACATAAAATTAATGTTTTAATTTAAATAAAGGTACTTAGTCTGCCTTGTTATTTATTAAGTACTGTGTGAAGATGCTCAATGTTTATATTTGTTGATACTGACGAATATTATTCAGTAATGAAATGCTTATAGAATATAATTATTATAAAGCGTAATAATGAAACTATGAAAGCCGAAAAGTAACAATAAGAGAATCGGAAATGAGCACCTACGGCTACTTCAATGATCACGATTTCAAGTCGTGACAGTAAATTATTACAGAAGCGTCACTATTGCATCCGGAAGATAATTCCGTTACATTTTATTTGTAAAATAAAATATTATCTTTAATATTTGTTATTAATTATAAAAGTATAGAGAACATACAAATGTTATAAGGTAAATGTACAAACGCCCAAAACACAGACGAAAGTTTTATGAAATCGAATGAGAAAGAGAGAGAAAGTTGGCCGTAAAAGCAAAATGTTTGACGTTGACCAGAAAATTAAAATTTAAAGTACGAAATAAGCACTATTTTACAACATTAAAAGAGTTAAAAATAAAATTATTACAGCAATATTTTATGGGAGTATACAACAACAATGGGAACTTTTACACCTTTGATTAAGAATTCTCACCAGACCTGCACTATGGGTTTGTACTGCGAGTCTGCGAAGACATCCGTGAGACGAACTGACGTTAAACAATAACTACCTACTATAGCTATTTGCACACTAGGTAAACATTGTGTACATAATTGATTATAAGAACAATTTTATTTTATCATTATTTATTACAATAGACGTTATAATAGCTTATAACCGTCAACTGTAAAGTATGAAATAATTATGATGGTATTTAATTTAACTATTAATAAGTAAAACGTTTCCCAATGTATACTCTTTATTGATGCTTTTTTTCAGATATATAAAAATACAATTATTTTTTTAAATAATATGATACAGATTTTATAAATTCAAAATTCTGTCTTTTTTTCCCTTCTTCGTATTTTTTAATTTCATTAAGAATAAATTTTTTTCAAATTAAAGTTCATTTCCTGGCTTTTAATGCTCTCCTACGCTTCTAATTTTAATATAAACTTTTGATTGAACTCCCAATAATACTTGTATTAAATATTAATTTATAAAAATTTAGTATTTAATGGTGGCCCACGCCCAATTACCGGATACAATAATAAAAATCGTTAAAAATAGTGGCCCAATTCCCGGACGCCCATGGCCGTGTATCATTTCTGCTTCGTCGGTTTACCTGTGCCAAAATATCGTACATTGTTTGCGCATCAATATTCTTAACAATACGAGGGTATAAAAATAATTTGTAGTTGAAAATTTGATGATTGTCATACATCATGTGTAATAAATATATTCAAACAATTAAAAATAAATTGGATTATTTCAATTGAATTGTAGTCATAATAATATAAATGCACATATTACAGTAAAAGTTGCAATCGTACGTCTTGACAGGTCTATGCTTTACTGCCCGGTAATAAAAAAATATAATAATTTATATATATACAAAACTATGTGGATGGTTTATCGCTTTGCCGACGATCCCATGCAGGTAACGGACTCAATTCTTTTACATAACTATAGTTGGGAATGATCATTTTAACGCGCACTATTATCGGATTGGTGTTACCGGACACTGCGTGCGCGCCTTTGGAGAAATAATGTAGAATTTGGGGGCCCTTTATGGCTTTCCTGTGAGAGAGCACCGGGTCGAAATTAACCGCCCGGCAGGGAAGAGAGTAAGTTGTCGTTGATCGACGCGCATTCAGTCGTGTGGCGTGATGCCACGGACGTCTGCAGCGTACACCTAACCCTACGCGACGGCACTTCGAGAACGTTCGTCGGGCGTCATAATAGGTATGACGATCCCGATAGTCGATTAGCTCTGAGCGGTGCACGTCGATATAATATTGCCGTCGGTAGTATAATGTATAGAATAAAACCGACACAAAACGTCGTTAGTGAAGTCTGCGATGATGACTGCCGTGTCTTATTCTGTTCTAGTTCGTGACGTTTGGTCGACAACTCTATATCGTTTGTATCTTCCGATCTGGGCGTACTGTTATGGTCCGGTGCAGTCGACGGTGTTCGTCCGGTGTTCGGTATCCACTAATGGCAAGCTTCACCCGATCGTGTGGGTCTTATTTTTTCTTTTTTCCACTGGTTTCCTTAGCTCTTGACAGTTTGAAGGTTGAGAATAGACTGACGATATGTCGATATTCGGTAAACGCATTCGTATTTATACTCGTTGGCGTCAGTTATTAGGACGTTGATTAATCTAGCATTGTTGCTATGACGAAGATTTATTGCATTATTAGCACATAATACGATACATAGTTGAAAATATGATCTTTTTTCCTTATCGTATTTTTTATTCTCTTTGGTGTAGAATTGTATGTTTTTTATTAGCTTTTCTACACCAGTGTACTCGTTTTACTCGTCATACCGTTGTTTTATTAATCAATCGTGTTGACAGATAGACAATACTATGTTAATATAATATTTGATGACCATTCATATGATGCAGCCACTATGAAGCACTAATGACGCTAGTTTAGAAATGATACAAAGATCATGGTTGTAATAGTTACAATCGTACGTCTTGCAGGTCTCCGTTTTACTAACTAGTAGGTAATCTACTACTACTTTCCAGATTGGTATATACTTATGCGATACAAATGGATTGGTCACACATACACTTTATTACGATATATATATATTTTTAAAACTGAAATAAATATATTTTATTTATTAAATAATTTAAAATTTAATATTACGAGATTAAATTTGGAGATGTGCGAGTTTTAAGATCAAAGTTAGAAAAAAACTAGCACTTTTGGGTTAATATACACGATACACCTTTTTTTTTACTTATATTATTAAATAATATTGATACGCAAATTATGTACGACCTTTTAAACAGCCGATGCGCAAATTATGTATAACACAAAAACCAAACGATGCACAAGTGTCTTACAAAAAAGGTCAAAATTAACAATAGAGTATAGACAATAGTTATGCGCAAACAACAACCGCCGGCGCCCATTTATTTTACTATCACGATATAATTAAGTTTAAAATATATTTTTAAGTTTTCTTAAAATTTAAATGCCATAATTGCAAATAAGTACTTGATTTTTATACAATTTAAGGAGTATTCTGCGATGATACAATTATACTTATACAGTTCTTTTTTTCAAATAAGTACCATTATTTTTACTGTAAATTGTAATTTAGATAATTTGGTTTTTAATATCTTGTACTTATTATACTTGAATACTTTTTACAAACGACACAACAGTTTATAACAATAAGTTTGTATTATCACCATAGGATACCACGCACGGTCCACACGATCCGTGTTTAAAATTTTCTTTTATATTTACTAAATTAAATAATATTGTTTAAGTAATAATTTTACAAGTGAATAGTGATTAATAGGTAAAATAATAACCGCGGTGCTATTGATAATTGAGTATTTTCAACTATTTCATATTTAGTATATTATAGTATTAATAAACGGTTTATTCGGAATACGGCGGTGCACTGGTGCAGTGATCGGCGACTATTTATCCTTTGCATACACATAATACAATCTTCAAGTATTTGAAATATTGATATTTAACTTAATATTCCGCTGTGAAATAAGGAATTAAAAATACACGTTTTCATTAAAGAAGAAAAATAAAAAATATATAACTATGGTCCTTGATTCTTTCCCAATTTAAAGGCGAGGTTCATCAGTTGGTGGCATATCCGTCAGCAAGTCGTCGTAGAAAGTTTTCTGTAAGTGGCGGTATAATTCTGAGGGCAACTGACTCTGGGGTCTGATCAAATTTGACCTGATCCTGGCGAAGGCGATTGCAGTGTGCTGTCCTACAAAGCGTGGCATAGCTCCGTATAGATATCTATTTAATAAATAATATTACACTACACATAATATGCGCCTATAGGTACTTAAGTAATCCATATTTTGTTATCTATATATTATAAGAAATAAGGAAATAGTGGTTATATTATTTAACTCAACTTAACAAAATAGAGTACCTAATAAATAATTACTATTATGAAATAGCCAATTGTTTATACATATTATATACTATAATTAATGATTACTGATTAGGTACCTACTATGATTTAATTTTCTTTAAAAAATATTTAAAAAATAAAAATCTGTCGTTGCGTTGATAGTTGATACCGCAAATAAGTTTGAAAAAACAATATTGAAGTTGTTGATATCACAGAGATATCAAATCATTTTTACATTAACCATTGATAATGGTGTCAACAAAAAACACGTTGTTGTGATAATCATTATCAGTCATAACAAATTGATAAACGGAAACGGTGTTTGTCGTTTGAGTTTTTTGACTTTCGAATTCCATGGATCACCTGTCTCGTCTTATTCATTCTTACTTCATAGTGTCTTTAGTCTTACCTATTATCTAATTCATAAACGCTCTTTTACTCAGCTACTTTTTCTTAATTTTGTATTGATACAATGCCGGCGTCCGAATATTCCAAAGACACTGACCGAACTACAGATGTACAGACACAAGATGAGACGCCATTCAGTGCCATTATAAAGGACCATCCACTTATATTGAAAGGTCTGTCTGATTGTGAGTTTATAAATGCTTCTCCAATACAAGTTGCCGCTCTACCGACAATCATCGCAGGAAATGGTAATTTGTACAAAATATTTTTATTTTCTCCTTACCTCCAAAATACACCACCTCGTATTATATGATTTTTATATTTATAGACACAATAGTCGAGGCAAAAAATGGAACTGGAAAGACATTAACTTTTGTTATACCAACTTTGATTAAATTAAAATTAGAGCAAAATCATTTACAAACTATTATTTTGGCACCAACACGAGAAATCGCTGTCCAAATTCAACAGTGTTTCAAAAAAGTTGGACAACACTTAACAGGTACTTACAACAAAACTATTTTTTCTCCCAACTTGATACTAAAACCTTTCAGTGTATGTTTTATGGTGAATGCTAACAGTTCTTGTGTATATCAACACATACATTCAAAATTACCAAATGTTGATAAATTAAAAAAATCTGGACATTAACGTGATGATTTTGGTCATTGTTGATATACATAACAAAATCTTGGTTAATGTTTACGTTTATAGTTAAATCAGATAGTATTTATGTACAACATATTTAATTTAGCAATGTATTATTATAATTAAATATTATAAAATGTATAAATTAATATAAAATAAATGTATTTAATGTATTTAAATTATCTATTAGAAATTGTTATTAACTGAAAACTGATTTTTGATAAAATGTTTAGTTATTGTGCAAATCTATTGTATGTAATGTATTAATACTAATGTATAGCTGCTATGAATGACAATAGCATATTCAATTGCAGTATAGATAAGCCCCTATTGAAATAATAAAAGTTGTTAAGTAAAAAAATATTTTATAAAAATTACCAACTTGTGCTAAATCTAATATTATATTGTAGTATACCTACTATGTATTATTTATATATATTATTATTGTGACTTTCCCATTACCCCGAAATTACATTAAAATAAAACTATATCGGCATTACTAGCATTCATCATCATGACTATTAAAATGTCGATATACGTTAATGAGTATTTATAAATACTAAACAATACAAATTTAATCAATATATCAACATTTACCAATGATTTTGGTGTACAATAACATTTATTGGTAACTATCAGCATTCATCAATTGCAGACATTCATAGTAACATGTATACTTATATTATCTAAATAAAGATTTTTTTTCTCATTTACTTGATGTTGCATTAAATTAGTACCTATACATATTGAAATAGATAATCTAATTTAAACTTATGTATCTGAAATTTAGGACTAAAATGTGAATATTTCATTGGTGGTACTCCAGTTGATGTTGACAAACAGAAGGCAAAATGCTGTCAAATAGCTGTTGGTTCACCAGGACGCATCAAACATCTACTCAATGACCATGTGTTAAAATGTTCAGAAGTAAAGAGCTTTATACTTGATGAAGTTGACAGATTGTTTACTGACAAAAGTTTTACAAAAGATGTTCGGTAATATTATCAATATTGAATTTTATAGAAAATTAAATAAATATTGTAGGTACCTATTGAAAAATGTAGGTATAATAGCTTCTCTTTTAAGATTACCTATATAATTATTCTTCTTAGAAATTGTCTATATTTAAAAAGTTTAACCAGTAACTTATTCGCAGTACTTATTTTACTTATTTAAAAAAAAAAAAATTATATATACAAAGCTGTTTAATATTTAATAGATATATAATCCATTTTTACAATTAAAACAGTGTTAAGGTTTAAGTAAGTTACTATTTTTTTTTCTTCAAAATTTTTATTTAATTTAAAAATATTAAATATTAGCCATAAAAAAATAATAAGACTAATACAAAAAAGAAAAAATAACAATAGTTTTATCATAGACTTGTCTAATTCCTTTCAGTATATATTTTAGTATTTTGTAGAATACCTAAATTTCTTTTGATTATAAAATGTTTAATTAAAATATTTTTATTAAACTGTAAAATTCTGCATTTTTCCTCTAAAAATGAAAATGAATAGTTATGCTTAGGTAAAATGTTGTAATTTGATTTATATTTCTAATGTTAACATTATTATGTTATATTGGCACTGATTTTAAATGTATAACATATATATTTTTGTATAAATTATAATTTATGAAAAAACATTATTGTTCCAGACTGATTGATGCTAAACTTCCAAAATTAAAGCAAACAATAGTTGTAAGTGCATCAATTGATAAAAATGATATGTCTGTTTTCGACGAGTTCATGAAAGAATATATCATGGTCAAGGGAGCAGAAGAAGATATGAATGCGTTACAAGATCCATCAAAGTTCCTATTAGGTATTAAGCAGTATGTAGCATGTGTTAAAGCAGTCAGTACTAATATAATATTATTACCTGCCAAAAATGTGCGACTTCTCAATATATTACAAAATTTACCATACACTCAATGTATCGTATTCACTAATTACATGACAAGGTATTGTTATTGGTAAATATATTATACAAAATAATATATGGTAATTTTACTCATTATAATTTTACAGAGTTGAAGCTGTTTGTAATATGCTACGTGATCATAACTATAAAGCTGATTATATTAGAGGTGATCAAGATCAAAGTATTCGATTGAAATTAGTAGATAGATTAACATCTTTTAAATCAAAAATACTTGTTGCCACTGATTTGATAGCCAGAGGAATAGATTCGTCAAATGTAGACTTGGTAATTAATATGGACTGTCCAAATGATTGGGCTACATATCTACATAGAATTGGCCGAGCTGGAAGATTTGGAAACAAAGGTTGGATAATATTTTTTTTATCAAATATATATAATTCTATCAAAAACTGAGATATTGTTTTTTTAGGAAATGCTTTTACTATTTTGGATGATGACAAAGAGTTGAAATCTTTTAAAAATATTATTAACAGTATTGAAAGTGTTAAGGTAAAAATGTTACCGATTGCAATTACAAAACCTATACTTGAATATGCAGACAGCGAGCTTGAAAATCTTAATTTAACAACTGAACCTGAAATGTTATCAATCCAAGATACTGATGATGAAATCACTAAAGAAAATGGAAATAATGTAATTGAAGAAAACTTAAATAAGGATAATGAAAGTAAGACAATTTTTTATAAAATAATCATTATACATTTTAATTTAATTTTTATTATTTTCATTACTTAAGGTGATTCTACGTTTATTCCCAATGACATTAAATCAAATATTAGCAGTTTATCTGAAAAAGAATCACTACAAAAACTTTGTGATATTGTTAAAGAAACCGAAAAAAAACTCATTGAAGAAAACATGGTTGATAAAAGACATTTAAATGATGGCAGATCTTTTGTGTTATTTGATCCAGAACCTTTACTTGAAAGCACTGATCAATATACAAAATATAGTCCTGATGAACTGTTAGACATTATAACAAATTATGATTCAGATTTCGAGAAATATGAAGCTAATAAAAAACTAATGTTAAAAAACTCTACACTTGAAACCGTAAGTGAAAATGAATCTTCTAATATAAATCAAATATGTGAAGATAATGATATAAAAAATATATCCAACACTACTGATGATAAAATAAATGATATAAATACGAATCAGCTTTTACAGAGCCAAGATAAACCTCAAATTAATTGTGAAGACAAGCAGTTTGTTCATGAAGTGTGTATAGAAAGCAATTTTTCTAATGAATCAAATATTGATGACACAAAAATTGATATAAATAATAGTGAACGACTACGATTCACTGACATTTATAGTTTATTTCAAGTACCAGATTTTAGCCTTTTAAAGCCAGTACAGCATGATAGTGAATTTTCTCATTTAACAGATGTAGAAGAGAGTGATGTCTCAACTATGATATGTGAAAAGGATATTGAAGATAAAGAATCATTGAAAGAAGAAAACTGTGATGAACAAGAATACTGCAATGAAGAAGAATCCTGCAATGAAGAAGAATCCTGCGAAGAAGAATACTCTGATGAAGAAGAAAATTGTGATGAAGAATACTGTGAAGAAGAAGAAGAATATTGTGATGAAGAAGAAGAATACTGTGATGAAGAAGAATCGTGTGATGAAGAATACTTACATGAAGACGAATATCATGTTAATCAAGAAAATGCCAATGAAAATGAACATTGTGATAATAAAAAACAATATGAGGAAGAAACTGATTTAGAAGAACAATTTAAGGAAAAAATTAAATTAATAGCAAAAAATAAAAGTTTTGATGAAAATATTACAAATAAAAATTGCTCTTATGGTCATCATAACAGCCATGAGATACATTTTGTGAAAGACAGCAATAAATCTATACAGAAACCGTTTCACAACAATATTCAAGAATATAATAGACCTAAAAGAAAAGAAGAAAATATTGAAATCAATGATCATCAAACAGTAGATTATGAAATTTTAAATGACTGGTATGGCCAGTGGAAACAACAAATGAATCGCATACAAACATTTGTCAGGATGAGTAAGTGATCGTCTAGTGTAATAATAAGCTATAAATTCAAGAGAACTGAATGATATTATATTAAGTACAATTTTACTCTGTATTAAAATTAAAATTTTAGTTTTTATGTTTAGGTAAATGTAATAATATTCACCGATTTTATATTTTATGTAATAATATTATGTGTCCGTACATATTTTTTTTTTTTTACAAACAATAAAACACCAAAAACTGTATTTAAATTATTATATTATTTCCTTAATTGTTATGATAAACATTTATCAGTCGTAATAACTAATAATATTTGTTACAAATACCTACAATTAATTGTATCATATTACAGCTGGTATAATAATATCACGATATGTTTTAAACATTATATTTATAATATTATATATATATATAATTATATCTAGAGAGAGAGAGAGAGAGAGAGAGACGTATAAAAAGAGAGACACGATTTTCTCGATCGACTTGAGATCACGACGCGAATCGCCGACCTTGTTCGTTTACGATAAAAATGACAAACAATAATGTGCAGAGTATGATATCATAATAATAATAATATACAATTCAATAATATTATTAAACGCGCGGTCGAGGAGCCGACACGGACACGGGCAGCGGGGGCGGCGGCGGAGGTCGTGTCGCAGCGGTCGATCCGTTCAACAGTCGGCGGGCCGCGAACTCGTACACCGCTTCTCTGTTCCTGTAGATGATGTTGGCGAACTGGTCCACGTTACCGTACGTCTCGAACCTGGTGTTGGCGCACATCCGGGCCTTGGGTTCGGGCAGCCCGGCGTCGCACTCCACCGGGTGGTAAACATGCACCAGGTCCGGGTCGGCGGCGCGAAACACGGACACCGCCGTCGCGGTCCGGGACCGCACGAACTTCTCGTACAGGTCCACGTCCTCGTTGCCCCAGCCCCGGATGGACGTGTCCAGTCCACCGGCGGCCGCCAGGTCGGTGGCGTACGCGCTGACGATGCCGAACCCGTACTGCCGCCAGTATCCGGTGTCCTGGTTGACCAGGAAGTGGTTCGGGGACCCGGCCGCTCGGCCGTACACCACTACGGGGTCGTATTCGCTGTACACGATCGGGAAGTACACAGTGCGGCCGCGGACCGTGTTCAACCGGACGCGGTCCACCGTCGCCGCCGTCCACAGCATGTCCACGTCGACGAAGAACAGTAGGTCGTCCGGTGGCGGGCCGGCCGCGTGGACGGCGCCCGCGTGCAGCGCTGCCGCCCGGGCGAACGGGCCGCCGGCGTCCGGCAGAACGGTGAGTCGGGCGTCCGGGTGACGGGCCGCGAGCTGCGCCACCGCTGCGGCTGCGCCGTCCGCGGTGGCCTTTCCGTAGGGCACCACCGTCAGCGTGACGCGCTCGTCGTTCGCCAGGCACACCGACTCGTAGTTGTCCACGAACCGGGCGAACGTGGCCAGCCGGTTGAACAGCGGCAGCACGAAGTGAACCGTCTTGGCTTGGCTGTCCGACCGACGCTTGGCCGGCGGCCCTTCCACCCGGACCATGCCGTTGTCCGCGATGTCCCTGGACGGACTCCCCGCCGCGTCGTCATCGTCATTGTCGTACGCTTCGGCGTCCTGCTGTTGTGTTTTCAGCTTAACTTCCGAACCGTCCAGCACTTCGCGCACTTCGAAACCTGAAATGACCAAATCGCATAGATTATTAGGTATTTCTATTAAATTTACCACTTTAAATATAAATAAAATTGTATATAATAACATGGACAACTAAAATAATATTTTTAATAATTTCGGGGGCTTATATAATCTATTAGGTTAGGTGAAATTAGGTTTATAATCCATACTTCTGAATTCTAGACATCCTCAATAGTAAAAATGAAAAACGGGCATATTTAAAAACCTGCATGGTCGCACACGTTACGAAAGGCCACGGTATAGAAGGTTTAACCAACTATGTATTTGTATTACAAAGTAGCTCGCGATTTACCTTATTTAATATTTATATTATACTTTAATACCAACATTTAATATAAGTAACTATTATAGAGATAAGACGCAAGTCACAACTAAGTTTTAACTATAACTTAGGTACTTAAAAACATGGTTGTTATTTTTAATTGTTGCTCTAAATTGATATTTAATTATAAATTTACCTGGGATATTTAAATAATTTTGAGCATTTCAGATTTTGAGAAGGATTTATATATTATACATATTATTGTTTTATTAATTGTATACATATAATTGTAAAAGAACTAATAAAAAAAAATACAATTCTACACCAAAGAGAATCAAAAGTGTAATAAGGAAAAATATTACATATTAAATTAGAATAATGCAATAGCCGGCCAGTAATTCAATGTCATAGTAACAACGCTATATAGATTAATCAACATCCTAATAATTGACGCCAACGAATATAAATACGGATGCGTTTCCGAATATCGTCAGTCTACTTTCAACCTTCAAACTGTCAAGAACTAAGAAAACCAGCGGAAGAATTAAAAGAAACAAGACCCAGACGATTGGCGGTGAACCCAGTAAGAGAAGAGAAGAGAGAAGCGACCGGACGAAGCTCGCGGTAAACAGATACCGATTACCCGACGAACACCATCGACTACGCCGGATCGTAGCTGTACGCTCAAACCAGAAGATACTGTGGCGGGCCACAAAGACTCATCTGGTTGTTCGCCTCGACTGACTCGGGTAGTGTCGACTGAGCGGCGCACAGCTTCACCTGTTTCTACCCAGCTGCGACCACACCGGCAGACATCGTCTATATTACAGACCTGCCACGAACACCAGACCAATGTCCTCAAGGACGTCGGCCGGTCAAATCTTTTTGTGCGCCCCGCCAAATTGGTGACCACAACGCGATCCGCCGTTGTCCGTTGCCCTTCGGTCCTAACCCTTTCGAATGGCTCAAGGTAAAATCACACCGCTTGTGGCAATACGGTATGGCATCGGCGTGGAACATACGCGAAGCTTCTCACCCGTCCAGATGCGTGACGACTATCCGAGCTAACCACGGTTTACGACACGTTGAGGCTGCGGAGGAGTAACGTGGTGTTCCACATAAGACTGCGCACGGTCGCAGGGAACTATCTGGTTGTTCGCCTCAGCTGACTCGGGTAGTGGCGGTAGTGCCGACTCGGCGTCGCACACCCCACCAATGTCTCACGAACGCCAGCCGGTCAAAACTTTTTGTGCACCCCGTCAAAATACTAACGACAGAAATGTCGACCAAACGTCGTGAAGCCGACAGCCTATCACAGCAAACTTCAGTAACGACGTGTTGCCGGTGTGTCTACACTGCACGACCGACAGCGGTCATATCGACGTGCACCGCTCAGAGCTAATCGATTATCGGGATTGTCATACCTATGACGCCCGACGAACGTTCTCGAAGTGCCGTCGCGTAGGGTTAGGTGTACGCTGCAGACGTCCGCGGCAACACGCCACACGACTGAATGCGAGTCGATCAATGACAACTTACTCTCTTCCCTGCCGGGCGGTTAATCCCGACCCGGTGCTCTCTCACGGGGAAGACATAAAATCGCCCTTTTCAGGGCCCCCAAATTCTACATTGTCTCTTGAAGACGCGCCCGTCTCGGCCTCACGATTTTTAACATATTTACGTTTATTATTTAATAAAACATGAACAATAAGGGTATTTTTGACGTTTGTAGTCACTATTTACTACATACGTTAAACCTTCTATACAGTGGCCTCTCTTAAGTGACTCAGAGCCATCATAGTATCAAAATCCTGGGTTCCCCATTGCCCGTTGCATGTAATATTTAGAAACAATTTACAATGGTGTAAGTACCGTTGCACTGTAAACATAGGTTTTATCTATGCACATATTATAATATAGGTACAGGGGCCCCATAACTTTTTTTGCACCAGGGCCCTACAAAACCTATAGTTGCGGCACTGCGCACACCATTGTTAATACTGTCGTATTATACGTACAAGTATAAATTGTTGGTGATCGTTTTGCGATTACGGTGTTTGTGACCTCGCGGTTTAAACAAAATATTTAGTCAAAAAAAAAAAAATTAAAAATAGATTTTATAATTATTTTTAGATTATTACAGAATAAAAATATCACAATTAATTTCGCGTATGGTATTTATTAGTGTAACAAAATAAAAATAAAAATTTTAATTAATTATACTTATAAAGTATAAATATAATTATTAAATCCAACCAAATTCATAAATAATAAAAATATTAGGTATGTGACATTTTAGCTATCTATTTTTTCATTAGAATAATCACGATCATCCTATATACTAAGTAGATATATTCAAACATTTTACAGTGCCCGATTCTATCAAAGGTTTAAATACATCGCTGGTCGTAATAAATTACAAACCACTTTACCACAAGCTGTATATCTTAGTTTTTGCTCTACCTACTATAGAGTTTTTTATTTTATTGATAATTGAACTTTGTATTACCTATAACTTTTCTGTTTTCACATCATATATTAAACTCCCACAAAAGTTATAATATTTATTTTACATACTATTTTTTTGAATACTTTGTTATTTAATAATCAATAATTATTCGTGGAAAATAATATTCATCATAAAAATATTATGATACTACTTAAAACTACTATTTTAATAGGTAATTGCTTTGTTAACTACCTAGCTATGCCACAAGCTCAAGGTTGGATATTACTAGTTTAAGAGGATATCTGCAGTGTTTTTTATTCTCTCTATATCAACGTGTAGCATAGACAAAACGCAATCACAAAAAATTATTGTTGTTATGTTAAGTTATCTCAGATGTTAGTATATAAAATCACTTATTACAAAAATTACAGAGATAAATATTTTTTAGGGTATCACGTATTCACGTATTGATTTGTTTAAATATGGTCCAAAATAATTTAATATCAATTAAAATCTACAAAAAGTTTTTATTTTTATGGTTGAATATTAAGTCAAATAATAATAAAATATAAAGCCGACGTGTTAACTCTCAAAAATATTATGCTCTATAATTTTTTTTTAATAGATGATTTTATTCTAAGTTAACTAAAATACCATGGTATTAAATATTTAAATGTGCACTAAAGAAAGATTATACATAAATGCCTTTTATCTATGTTACGCATGCCGCATGGCATTTCTGAGAGAAAAACAAATATTTGCTGATATTCTTCTAATTAATTAATATAGGTAGATTATTAGTTTCTAAACTCCTGAAGTTATTATTATTTTTTTATTTATTAAATTTGAAGGTTGTTAAAATATAGATTAGATTTATTTTAAGCAAATATTTTGTTATTTAACCAATATTTTAAAAACCATATAATTACGTACCTACCTATACTCCCGAGATCCACTAGGAATTAAACAAATTGGCTTACATAATATATATATATATATATTTAAAGCAAATTTTAATACAAACTATTAACTACAAAGATGTCGTTGAATTTATTGAAATATGTAGGTATAAGAAATTGCCTGAAAATAATAAGCAATGGGTTTTTTCGTTTTATTAAAATTTACATATTTTATTATTTTGTAATCAAACTAATCAAAATTTATTGTTTTGAAAGTAATTTTAAGATTAAAAATTTATTTCATTCAACTTCTGAACTTTAAATGTAATTATCAAATTAATAACAAGCTTTTATTCCGTATTCCCATACAAACTGTGTGAAACGTCAATAAATCTCTTTACAACCTAACATTATATACTGTACCTATAATATTACGAAAATATTATTGTTATTTGGAACGATGATATAATTATTCAAGAAAATACATGTACGATAGTTATAAAATAAATGGAAAATAAGTCTATTATGATTAAAATATAATCAACAAGCCACTGAGTTACATTATGTACATTATATTATTATTATCTTCCTTACCGGTAAACTGCTGTTGGAGGTATGCGTGTCGCCGCACAGGAACGGTCATCTTCTTTCCCCGGTACTTTTTGTACATCAGCAACATATCCAACATATAGTCGACGCCGTATAATGGGTTCACCCTCTGGTAACCGTAAAATATTTCCTTAAAATCGATCACTCGACCGCGTTGCTTGGAAAATTTATTTATCAGATCCATCACCTGCAAAATTCGATATATGTGTATACATAGGAATGCAATATTAATATAGACAACAGTTACATCTTTGTCTTATTTGAAATAGTTGTTTTGGTTATAATAAAAAATGATAAAGATAAGTGATGATTTATGATAAAAAAAAATTATATATAACCACAGAGATAGGCTAAAATAAATGTTCAATTTGTTCAATAATGTATTTATTGGAATTTATTTCATTATTTTTGTGGATACCTATATTATATATAGGTATAATGATGAGTGACTATCGCAAACTGTGCAGATATTGTACGTAAAACGATGGATTTCAACCTATTAGACCTATTAACTATCTATGAATTAAATATCAACTCGTATATTAAAATATTTATTTGGTGAAATTGTAAAATAAAGTGTTATTTAAATAAAATATGTATAACACACATACTTATTATATATTTTAACATACATAATAAAATACATATCAATAGCATTTTTTTTTTATTCTTAAGTATTAAATCGATTGAGAGTATATACAATATTGAAAAGAATAATAATTAGTCAATTCATATTTCATTGTAAGTACGTATTTTGTTATATGTATAATAGATACCTCTCGAACGACGTCGTCGAGGCCTTCTTTTGTGTACGAATCGATCCGACGTCTAGGATTTGCATCCGTGTCTGAATACCAAGCCTTTGATATGAAATCCCATTTGATGACGTCCGCCACCTTGCGTGGCCTATACTTGTTGAGGCCCGGTGGAAGTCCTACACACCATATTATATTTTCATAATACACAATAGATAAGGTTTTTATAGGATTTGCATAACACGTATACATATAGACAAAACCGTGATAGTAATATATATAATATTATAGGTAATATTATTTATTTACCCAACAGATCCGGGTCGCCTAAGTAATTCGGACTTCCTGGCCGGGACGAGAACAGTTGTTTCGAGTCGCCGGTTAGCCGGAACTCGTTGGACGGTCGCGGATGCGCACTATTCAGCTGATTCATCATGGATCGTACGTCCCGGTGCAACAGGATCTTCTTCTGTTGTATTTCTTGCAATTCGAGACCCTGCAGGAGCGTGAAAAAAGTTTGCAAAAGAAATCAGCAATCGACATGGTAAAAAAATATTAAATTAAAAATTGTGACGTGCCACTACAATACCTTCATGTAGTTGTGTATCCTATACATGTGACTATGTTGTTTTACTGGATGGAGAGTTATGGCTCGGTGTACTTCTTTCTGCTTCAAATTGCCAGTGAACGCATCGCGGCCACTGGAGTTGTGGTATAAAATAGTTTGCATCTAAAAATGAAATTACAAAAATGATAATTTATGATTTAAAAATAATAATATTTAAAAAATATTAATAATATATTATTATTATATGGAATTTCACGGAAATATAATACTCAACATCTCATTCATTGTATCTAAAGATTTTTTTTTTTATTTTTTTATAAAATATTTTGATTTTAATTTTGATTTTTTCTTCTTCCTAGCTCCTCCATCTAATTACCTAATTATTACGTATTTTTTAAATATTCTAAAAATGACTTAAATATTTCTTCATTCCCTTCAGGTATAATAATTACTTTCAATTAATATATTATATAATGTGATAATAATAACTACCAAAAAATACTATTATTTACAATGAAAAGTTGGGACCTTCAAGTTTTTTTTATGCAGATATCATTTTTTCTATTATCTAGTTAAGACATACCTATGAAAAAGTTAACCATTTATTTCTATACTGGAAAAATTCTGCTTTAATTTCAATTTTAATCACTAATATACTGAAATAATAAGTAAGCTTCGATTTTTGCTACGATTGGAAAATTATGATAATTATTTACGGCAAAGCTTACTTGCGTTTGACATCATTTTGACGTGAGCAAGTCGTGAATAAACTCAACATTTACAAAAAATTGCCGTTCATTATAATCTCGTATATTCCATTTCAGGGGATGTAATAATTTTAGCGATAATCTTTAAGTAACGTTCAATAATATTTTTCGATCAATTTACATAATTCCAGATAAATTTGGTAAGATGTGATAACAAACACAAATTCACCTGTATAAAATTAATCATGATTCTCGTATTTCTATTATTGATCTAAATCTTTGAGCCAGCGCCATTCTTTAAAACACCAGTAGTCCAGTACTAATAATATACATATTTACAATTTGTTCTGTTACGCCGTATATAACGAATAATTTGTATACAATTTACATAAATATATAGGCGCATATAGCTGATCCCTATTAATTATTATATTATAATATAATTATATACAGTTATATAGTACTACACTATATTTCTCTTGTGTTAATCTTATTTTCTCTAACAATAAGCATTCTCACACCATAACTTCGAGCTTTGGCATTTGGTTAAATCCCTTCCACTGTTACATATTTCATACCCGTATTAACTGTTTAATTTTACAGTCTCATATATATAATTATCAAATACATAATTTTAACGATGTAATAGGTGATGATTTATGAATTACGCGCGAGTATGAGTTATTTTATCATACGTTTTTAAATCACACGTGTATTTTTAAATAAGTATATATTTGTTCAATTATACTTGCATAATATTATAATATTCTCTATTTTAAGCTATATATGTAGTGTTGTGATGTTAAAATTACATGATGAGCAGTGATAAAACTAATATGTATTAGATAATTATGCAAACTATGTATCAGAGTACAATAGAAATGCATTTTACAGTTTATTGTGTTTTAGAGTAAATGTACGTTAAATTATTCAAATAACATCTTTAAAATTTCTTATGAAATAATATTGTTTTCTGATTTCCGTCATATAATGCACTTGCTTTAAACGAATACCTGTATAAATATAATATATAAACATTTAAAATACATGGGAATCGTTTGATATACTCAGTGCAAAATAATATTATTTACTTCTAAAATTCATGAGTACCCACTACCCATATATTCTTATAAAATAAACTTGATTAATACAGTAAAATGTAGATGTAGGTATGTTATACATCTTATATAGGTATTAGATAACGATAGACGGTTAAGTTTTTTGGCTCTCTTTGTGTACAGATGAGCCAATGGTCATATTATATTATATTCTCCTCAAGTTCATTCACTCTAATAAATTAATAACACTATATTAGCTATTTATTTGTTAGTTTATGTAACCATTAACCACATGTTTCATTTCTATAATAATATTCTATGACGAGTATCAGCTAAAGATATTATAATATATTTAATATTATAATACTGCACCACTTGCACTAACGTCTAATGGTCTGCACTTATAATCATGATGTATCCTCTAATGAATATAATACATATAAATAATAGTATATGATATATATCTACGACGTGTTCAAGTTTTTTTCAAAATTAATTAATATAATTTTGGTTTTTATTATCTTATATCCACTTTAATGTGTAAATGTTTATTGTTTATAAAATGATAATAAAATAATTATAAACCATTTACCGACGTTTTTATAACCATTTTTTTTTAAATTGATTTTACGCCTAAACGATGATAATAATGATATTATCGTTGTTACACGAGCTTGTATTTTGTGAGTATCCGTTTATACTCTTCAACATACAATGTTGCCCGACAGCTGATTTTATATTGTTAAAATATTTTACAATAGGACCAAACCGATCTGATTTCGTGAAGGAGGGGGGGAGTCAAAAGGGTCGAATTCCTATAATATACTTATATAACTATGAAGATATAAGCGTCCACGCCTATATGGATTAAAGTGATACGATTTTTGATCTATTATCAACTTTTTTTTATTTATGAAAACTTATCTGAACCGAAATAGTTAACAGCAATAAACGTATAATACAACAAGTTGTTTATGGCCAACAGGCTAATTAAATTTTATAAATTCTGTATTGTTATTAAAAACAACGCACTGTGACTGTATCAAATCATAATAATATTATATACGTCATAAACCGACAAGATTTATGACCTCCCCCCCTTCTCTACTCTTCCATACTTAGACTGAGCTAAAATATTTTACAATTTACAATCGACCCAACCGCATTACCAGATTCTGGTTGAAAAACTTTTCCGTTTCACGTGCTTATAATACGGAAAGAACCCCCATATCACATTTCCAATATGCTTATTATACGATAGCACAAAACATACAATTTCGGCACACGTGATACGAGCTAAACTACGACATTCCTCGATAATTGAGTATATTTGCGCACATGACTCGGTGAGATTCGAGTGGGGAAAAAAAACATCACACGTACGACGTATACCTATTACTGTAATATATTATTATAGCCATAAGAGCGGCATGCAATTCCAAACGGTTTCTCGAGTGTGCCGAAACGACCAACAGACATTTCGCACATACCGTTCTATTTCTATATGATATACAAACCTAAACTCGACGTATACCTAAGTATAAAAAGACATAGATGAAAAAAATAAATTCACGACCAAATAAAACAATTATGAGTGACCATAATTGGAAAACAAGTCCATTCTTGTCTGCGCTTGTCCGACAAATATAATATGTAAAATAATAATATTATACATCCTATAATTTAATATACCTATATATAATATATATATATACATGAAGTGCATTGTTATACTGCGCGTCATTTTGGATCTTTTTTTCTCCCTTTTTTTTCTTTTGCTCATATATTATACACGATGTATGGTAACGCGTGCGTCTGCAGATGTCCGTCGTGGTCTACCGTCTAAACCGATTCCTCGTGTTATTATGTAGACGAACAATTTGTTTTTTCTCAAGGCACCGCGTGCCTCATAAAAAGTCCATTAATTATCCGTGAACGAATTCGTGTATACTGTGTACACATTTCTTTTTGATTCACTTTTTTTTTTTTGTCCCATTTCCTCCGCAGACCGCGGCGGCGTGGGCACTGCAGTGTATAGTTCACCCTCTACTGAAAAAAAACACCATATTATTTGGTCGGGAGGAAAAATATAATGATAAAAAAAAAACCGGTCCTCCCGACCTGCAACGGTATCGCATTAGGTCCGGCGGCCTTGGCAGTTGGCCGCGTCACACACATAATATTCTCCTCGACTTACCTACGTGATCACAGTCGTCATTGAGCCACGCACGCATAGGTTAGTGACTTCCTTAACGCGCATTTTTATTTATACGCTATTATAGAGCGCGAGCACACAGCATGCGGAATAGTTGGCACAATAATATAAAAAGGGTTCTTAATTTCGTAATTGGTCTATAAATCTAACCTTAATACGCGTGTACATATATCATGCATAGGTACATATATAATTTAGAATGTGTATATAAATATATATTAAAATATATGTCGACACGTCTTCGTGATGTTCTCGTCGAATAATTGTCGTAAGTCGAACGATGACCGTGACGTCCTGTTTGGTACAAGATTCGCATTTATTTTTCTTTTCGGCTTTTAACGCGTACGTGGACGCGTCGGAGAAACGACAAATTTTTGTAACTATTAAAGATTCAATTTTTTTAATAGGTAGAGGTAATGTGTTGAAGAATCCATGTGTAAGTTATCGCTTGCGGTGAATGTTTATGCAAACAATACATAGACAATAAACGCGTTCGAAATTTCGGATTGACCTGCATTTTAATACTATAATATAATAAAATATAAAATAAAATACTATCGCAAATTTGATGATAATATTATTTGAGGTATATTTTGATTTTTGGTTATTAATGTATTATTATGATAACGATGATAGTGTATCGATATGTTGATATATCGATATGTTGATCAATAAATAACCATTGTGTCATACGATGTACCAATCAATTTACCAACGCAGTATAGAGTCAATTTTCAAGTATATTTCATTCATTTCAATGTATTTTGGTTCTTCTTCATTCTGTTTCATGTTTTAAGTACACTCCCGCTTCGTCTTTTGCGTCAGTATTTGCCTTATTCGATCACCAATAACATAAATCTTGGATAATTAATTACATTATTGATTTAAACACATTTTTATACGATAACATTTTGAAATTATGTTTTTGAGCTATATATTATATGTAGACATTAAAATTTTGTAGTTTTATGTTTTGATCGTAGTAATAAAAGTAATGATTTTTTTCTTTGTAAAAAAATAAAAAGCAAAAATTTTTACGCTAACCCAGTTTTTGATAAAATGTATTTCTTACGTTATAATTAAAAAATGAATTACTCTAGAAGCTTGAAATTTGATTTAAATTCAGTGTTAACATTATTTTCTAAATATATACTATAATTTTTAAAATATTTTAAGATTTTTGAGCTATTTATTTACAATTAATTTTTTTTTAATGTTAATAAAAATATGTGTACTCAGCCAAAAAGCTTGAAAAACTAATACAAGTTAATTTAAAAAAGTTTAGCATTAATTCAGAAAAAAAAAATTATATAAGCATTTGAAATTTGAATTTAACAAATTGTAATTATTAATTCATAAAATGAATGATGGGTACATCGCACTTATTATACTTAAGATTAATGAAATTAATTCAAGATTCTTTTTATAAGTTTATCAACATATATTAAATAATAAAATTTTACCGTAGTCAAATAAATTATTGATGAGTGTTTGAAGTTCAAATTTTTACAATATTACATAATAATCTGCAAATTAACTATATTTTTCGGCAAATGATTTTTGTTTTTTTGTTGCAATTCAAAAACTAATAACAGTAGATATTTAAAATTTTATCATTTTTATATTATAATGTTTACCCTTTTTGAGCTATTTAAATATACATGAGAAATTTTCAATTTTTTTTTTATTATTGATAAATTTTTGATGAAAAATAAATTATTCGACGAGTCAAAAATTTAGAAAATTCAATAAAAGATCCCACATAAGTTCTTCTTATATCTGTATAAAAATATTAAATATAGGTACGATTTTTTTTTATATGTGTTTAAAATGTATACTAATAGTAAAATAAAGTACTTTAATAGCTACTTTAATATCAAAAAAAAATATTATGAAATAAACTGTTAGTATAATATATTATAAAGTTGACAGACCCAATCGACACCTACTATACAGTTATGTAGTAGGTACTCACTTCTCAACTTTTTTCTAAAATGTTGATAAAAAATTTCACCTGGCCTTGAAATTGTAACGTTTCTCATAAATTTTTACTATACCAATTAAAAAATACAAAAATACACTGTCAAGATATTTTTTATAAGCATTTAAAATTATAGTTATGACAAAATTTGTTTAAATCTACAATTATTTTGTAATAAAAATTCTTAAAACGTTTAATATTCATACCTTAGTCTTTAAAATTTAGTACAAGGTTCATAAGTTGTTGTTATAATTTAAAAAAAATTAAATGTGATTACTTAAATATTTTTATGAGTATAGTTTACGGTGTAGTTACATCGCACCGTTATGTGATTTTTGCAAATCAAATAAAATCTATTATTCAAATTTTAAGAAAACCATTTATTTACGCTCAAAAAAATAATAATTGAATTATTACAATTTTATTTGTAATTATACAGACGCCCAGGCCTCCAAAATCTAAATTCAGACCCGGTTGTCATTGATCTTTTTGCTGCAGGTTGTAAAACACAAAAATATAATTTCAATTTAAGAAGTATTACGCGTTCATAATTTTATAATTCAAACATAAAAACTGGTTAATGAACATGAAATTCTATATTATTAGATCATATAATTATTTATTATTAGTCGTTAGTGTTTACGACTACAATTTTGTTCATACAACATTCAGTCCCATTTGTTTATATTTTATGCAGACAATTTCAACAATTATTGTTATCATATTTTTTTTTCAGTACATAATAAAATAATTACTGAGTATCATTCCTAAACTTAAATATTGGTATTATTATTTAACATTACATAATATAGTTTGTTGTTATTAGTCAAATGGTACCTAAGTTAAAAATTAAAATAAGTTTTTATGTTGAAATTTGAAATATTAATGATAATTATATTACTATATTATCATATCATGTATAGTATCGCTTATTAAAAATAATGTTTGACGGTTATTATTTTAGTTTAAATGTATGCTCTTACACTAATTGCTAATTACACATTAACTCAATAAATTTTTGAAAATGTATTTTCAAAAGTTGCTTATTGATATATAAGTAAAGTATAAGTAGGCTATAAGTAAAAATTGTAATAACTTTTTTAATAAGTTATTAAAATACATCATCAAACAAAATAGTTTACGGTGTAATTGCACCGCATCATGTAATTTTTGCAAATCAAATCAAAATCTATTATATAAATTAATAATAATTATGTGCGTACTCTCTATATGTATACGCGAGTAAAAAAACGTTACTTTATATACAAATTAAGTATACCGGACGTAGGTACTCATAAAATAAAAGATATAATATATACTCGTATTTATAGTATTTGATACTATGTAACACGCGTATCTATATATTATATTATATACTTACCTATGTGTTTTACAATCTCTTTGTTAAGAAGATTTAACAACAATGTTTTGGAGAGTATAGTTTCTAATGAAAAAAGAATTGGAGAATTAAAAGCAGGATAAAAGTAATAAGTATATACAATTTCAGTTGACACACAAAAGTACAGCCAGTATAACCGCATAGGTATAATCTTAATAAATTCTCTTTAATGGATTTAAATACAATAAGACGATTAGTTTCTTACAGATTTATTGAGTCATTTTTCTTCGTAATCTGTACTAGAGATTAGTAGACACAATTATTTTCCAAAATAATTTTTCCCTTCCAAAGTTTGAGGTACATAATCAATTTTTTTATTTGAATAATTAACTAACTGGAGTTTTTTTAAATTTTTTATGTCTTTGATAAGATCCTCACCAAATTATTTTACTTATAAGTTAAAATAGTTTAATAGTCTAAACAACAACACACGGCTAAAACGTCCGAAACACAAAAAGATTTTGCCCCGGATTTATCAAAAATAGACGTCTAAAACCGGATTATCACAAGACATCCTCAGTCACAAAAATACTTGATGTGAATACATTATTAAAAAGGTAGGCAAATGGGTACCATTTTGCTATATATTAGATATAGAGTTGGTCACTATTATGGCCTATGGGTATGTTAAATTTGAATTCAATGATATATCATTGTATACGAAAAACGAATCTAAGCGGATATGGTCTGTCAGCCTATATCACTAATTATATTTCGTGATAAATTCTTTTTTTTTTGATATAGTAACTATTAATGTCATGTATTTTACTTTTAGTATTAAGGTAGGATTATACAATTTTTTCTCGGCTAATGTATTAATTACTAATTACTAATTATTATAATAATATATGTTTATACTTTATTATAAAAATGTATAAAACTCGAAAATTAATTTTATCATTCTGTGAATACTGTAAAACTGCAAAAATAAATTCATAATACTATCTTAAAATAATCGAAAATGCCATTACTTATAGTAAAATGAGTAATAATAGTTTAAAGCTCCCATGAATAATATTTTTAAATTATAAAAAAATAATAAATAATATCATTATTTATCGTTTAAATAAGTAATTTTGTCAAAATTTAAATTTCAAATGCATATAAAAATTGTGCCAATACGGCAATACATTTTTAATATTTTTGTACAGATATAAGAACAACTTATGGAACCATGTATAAAAATTTCAAGAACTCTGACTCTGTGAATAATTTTTTTTATCGACATTTATAAAAAAATCACTTTACAAAATTAAAAATATGGCATGCCTATAAATAACTCAAAACGAGTTAAACATTTTTGAAAATGTATTTAATTGAATATAATAAAATTAAATGTTGTGCAAATTTCAAATACCTATCTAGGTAGGATTATTCGTTTTTCAATTACAAAAAAAAAAATCATTTGAAAAGAAATATTTATTATACGGGTACCTATAAATACCCAATGTAGTAAAAATTTGTTTATAATTTTTAAATCTGAGGTAAAAAACAATTCATTTTTATATATATATTTCCAATTAAAGAATAACTATTTTTTCGGAATTTTTACGAATTTCATCAACATTCTAAATTAATATTTAAAAAAAATATATTATGACTAAAAATGTTTGATATTTTTTATTTGGGAAATGAAACAATTATTATAAGAACCTTGTATTAAATTTCAATTATCTAAAAACAGCTTTAAAAAGGTTAAAATAATTTTAACCTTAAATCATATTATATAGAAAATTATAAAAAAATATACTCGGTAAAAATTTCAAGTTTCTGTGGTTAATTTTTTTTAAATTATAACAAAATAAAGAAATCAATTCAGTTAAAATTTGGTTTAGCGAATAAATTCCTGTTTTTCTTTAATTTTTTGTTTGTTTTTCCTGATTATAAGAAAAATCCTGTGAATTTTTTATTTTAACCTCTCGAAAGTACAAACTAGATTTAAAGTTTAAACCTTATGCGAACTAATTTGCTAACCAAAACCACCTTTCAACTTGAAAATTGAAGTATTTTATCATAACTTATCATGCATTCATACACAAAAAAACACATTGTAAAATCAATAAATAAATAAATAATAATTGCAAAATTGCTATTTAGTTACCTAAACGAACATATAATATACATTAAAACAGGAATGTTTATAGAACAAAATCTTTGTTCATATTTTTTCAATGCATCACAAGGCATTTTAATTATGTAATTTAATGTGTAAAATTCTTTTTTGTTCTATCATTTTTTTTTTTTTTTTTTTTTTTTGGCGCTAATAGCAGTCAATGAAGTATAGGTATACCTACTAAGTTAAACGTTGTACTTCACCATGAGTTCTGAATAGTTTATTGTACAACGCGTCCAATTTTAAATATAGCAATATGCGTGTAATATGAAAAAAATGCTTTGAGTTTCACATTGCAATTTTTTCACCTTCTCGATCTGCGTGCAAAACAATTCTATATATATTTAAATTTACCTCAAGTACACCAATCGTTTAAAAATCGCATTGTAATTTACATAAAATTCTTGTTATCGTTATTATGATTATTTATTTATCAACTGATTATAAGGAGTTAATATTTTTTTATAATGTTTATTATTATTATTCATTAAATATTATTACGCAAAGTGAAGTATCAACATCCGGAATTTTTAATTCGATTTCGATCATTATCTTAATTCATCATAAGTCGTTGAGTTTGTTACACAAATGCATTTCCTATTATGCATTGTATACTACAATAATATAAATCATTGTTACAGTTTAATAGTCTGAGAATAATAATTAATATTTCGACGGATACTTCTGACATGGGGTCTGAAGTGATGAAATATATCTGTCGAATGCACACTATGCATAATGCACTTATATATACGTAGGAATACTCGTACAGTTGTACATATATTTATAGCTTATACATGATGCGGCACGACGATATGGTTGCAACTTGCAGTGTGATTTGTTCAACTTGAAATATGCCACGTTATTAAGCTGAGTTGCGACTCAACAAACCTCCCTATAAACAGGACGGCGGAGTGACACGAGTGTCCTATAATAATATCGCCATCACACTAAAACCATTCCTACAATATACATAATATATTACATTTATTTATATACGTATGTGCTCGAGACTCTGGTGTGTTTTTAAATAAGTGCTAGACATGTGCATGCCACACACGAAAAAACCCCACGTCAAAGATTCCGACCGACAGATTCGTTTTTCGAAACGCCATTTTTTCTTCGTTCAACGGTTCAGTGCATTAAGTTAAAAAAAAAAATACACGCGCATACGGACTGCACGTGTTCGTTTGACAGACGATTCGACGCGCCATGAAGAGCTGATTTGCTTCCGAAAACATAGCTACCGGCAATTATTATACAATTATATATATAAATATATAATATAATAATATATTTTAAATGTAGTATAAATTATAATATACGACAGTTTGAGTTATCACAACGCTCGCGTATAATATATATGCAGCATACACTTGACAGTGTTTAATATAATATTAAACAAAACATTATTGTCGTTATACAGTATTTTGTCTACGATCTTTAGTTAAAAAAAAAGTCCATTTCAATCAATAGGTAAGTTTACAATGAAATCCAATTATAAAAAAAAAATCCAAGTGCATTACACATCACTCACTCGGAGATTTCCCTGTAAAACCTGCACCGGACGCGTCAACGACACAATTGTATTATGTTATTACGCACGCGTGTATATATTTTTTATGTATATAGTATACGTACATAATATACGTGTCATCCATTGCAGGACATGTTATTATAAATATAAATATATAGATTATTATTGACACATTGGCGATAGGTGATACTTTCAGAATTAGAACACCTAATGGCTAATCGAAATAACTAGATCATATAATAAATAATAATATATATATATATATATATGTTTGGAACATTAAATACATTTGTATGTATATATAATATGATCGCACATACCTCTGCAGTAGGTTTTTATACACGTGGCAAACTAAAATAAAGTCAATAAACGCAATTGATGAGTATATAGCCACTAGCCAGCATAGGTATACAAACGAAATACCGTCTCTAAAAAATATAACGTCATCATAAGTATTGCGTTATTATTATGAGTTTAAGTCGCTAAAGGTTTTTTTTTATAACTGTTTAATATTTATTTATGCTTGCATTTGCATAATTAAAATTTAAGTAACTCGTTAAATTATGTAATTTTTTCCAAAAATAGTGTTTGCATATGCAAATCATATAATAATATACTATAATAAATACTTATCAATACCAATATTATTCTAGATTGTAGTACTCTTGTGTATAATTTTTGTGTAAAATTATTTTAAAGTTTAAGCATATACATCATTTAAATTAAAAAATGGATTGTAACCTTTTTATTAACAGACCGTATAACTTTTATTTGTATTATTATTGTTTAACGTTGTTATACAAACAGTTTTATTAATTATTGTATTCATTTTTAAATATATAGTATATACCCCGATAATGTTTAAATACTTTAGAAAATATTCCCACTTGAAAGAATAAAATTAATAATATCGCTAAGAAAATCATATGGTTACATTTCAACATTAATCCGTGACGCCGTATTAAGAAGTTGCTCGAACAGAACTTAATTAAAATCTTTACATACACGTGTTTTCTTTTAGGATTTAATGCATAACTATTATTTATTATATTAATACATTTAGTATTTACATCAATACATTAGACTATACAAGATTTTTTTTTATTTAAATGGGGTAATAAAAACTATTAAATAACAAGGCAACTGATAGGACATATTTTTTTAAACATATATAAAATATATATATATACTTCAGATCAAATCACGAACGCTACCCAATATGAAAGTCTAATGAAATGGCATTCAGATTTGTTAACATTTATAGTTGTGTCATAAAGTTAAGATAAAATATAGTCCTAGAATTATATTACAAAAAATATTATATAAAATTATTATTATTTAGTAGATTTAACTTTTAAGATTACAAAATTATATTCTATAAACCTAGAAGAATTTTAATAAATTTACTGTTGGGTAATGATTGTTAACTAAATCTTGCTACCTTCCTATAATAATTATTATACAGTGTAAAACTAATAAAAATAAATCAACGTTAATAGTTTTTTTAGTAGTATTTCTAGATCCTAAGGGTACATTTACCTATAACTTTCGAAATGTTATAAATTAACTTTAATTATATTATATATATCTACCTATAATATATAGACGATAGAATAATCAACAATTGCATGATCAAATCGAATTTTTAAATATATTTATAAGGACCATATTATCTGCAAGTACTTTTTAATAACATGTAAGAAGAATCCTGTGATACAAATTTTTTTTTTAATGATAACTATAATTTTATATTGTACATTTCTAAGTTTTTTTTTAATTCTGACACATCTAAATAGATATTCGTACGAATAGTTTCTGAGTAATAAAAATGTTCTAAGAATAATATATAATTATTGATGGTAAATTACACTTTATTTTTAATTGTTAATAACGTTATTATATCTCCAATTTTCTAAATTATTGATCTTAGATTTATTTTACGCGCAGTTAACGATCGGGTGAAGAATTTTTAGTCGTGAATACTGAATATACTGAATAGTTCAATAGTATTTAAATTTTTAAACATCATAACATTATATGAATTTAAAGGATCAATAGCGTTAATAGATACTTAATATTTATACTATGTATAAACTCAAATGATAATATTATATATCACTGTTGTACAATATATTACCAAGTCATACCATAAAATGTCATGCTGTAATTTATTTAATGATTTTTATATATTTTTATTTAACACAAAATGACATTGCGCAAGTAATAGACAAATTACTGCAATATCTAATATACAGACAAAGATGAGAATGCTCCTATGGCGACTAACACGAATTGTTCAGGAAACGTCAATATTATTTTTTTCGATAATAAAAGTAATAATATAGACATTATAATATTTATCACTACTACTATATTATTTTAAGATTGCTGTAAAATAAACAAAACTATAAAAAAAAATGGAAATGAAATTTGAAACTATTTTAAACTAATATATCTATTTATTGACCATTATAGATTTGTTTGTTTATATTTTTTAATATATAATACAACGTCCTTTATTGTATTACAAGCATAAACAATTACCTATTATACCTAGTATTATAATATACTTATATAGGTACGCAGGTAAGTATCATTACTCATTATAGGTATTGTCTTAACTATTAGTTCACACGTACCTACGTCTAATGTCTATACTTATCTAATGATCGTTTTATTACTTTAATAATTACAAGAATTAAAACATTAAAAATTCATCACTTCTGTTTGCTGTAAAGTCTTTACTGGATACCGTCATTTTAAAATTTAGACCGATTATGTTATAAAGGTTTCGGTTTAAATAACATTTCCCGATGTGATTCCAATTTTTGTACATATAGGAACAATTATAATGTTACAATGAACATAATTATTAATTATTTAGGTTTAATATAATACCATAATGGCAATATATTATATTTTTGAAATACATTTGATCGTGATCTTGGTAGCCAAGGAGGGATGATGAAAAATGAATTTAACTAACACTAAAATAACTTCAGGAATGACATCCTGTGAATAATTTGTAATAAATAGACAAATTTATAATAAAAGTAATATATGAATATATATATATATATATAAAATACTTCCCATTACACTAATATACGCGCGGATTAACATTATTTCAATTTTTTAATATTAACACTTTCTAGTTTCTAGTCTAAAATAACTAATAACTAATAAGACATCAATTAGTAAATATTTTTTATATTTAAATTCCATTTAAATAACAATTAACTTAGTTGTTCAAAGATTTGCGTGTAATTTAAATTAAGAACATATTTGTTTTATGCAAACTCTATTTAGGTGCATAATGCATAGATTTGTGCATAATTCATATACTACTACTATTATTTATTTAACGCAATATATTATTTGTTAATATATTATACTGTGTTCGTCCAAGTTTTATTAAATCCATAGTAAGGTCTAAATAAAATATAAATCACAAGGTACTCAAAGAAATAAAAAAAGAAATGTATAATGCATAATTTAAACGCTTTGGCCCTAGATAACCACGTATGTCACATAAGGTGTGTTTTTAACTAAATGTAATATTTACGTCAATGAATAAAACGAAAACTATCATCTTCAAATCATTTTTACATAATTTTCGAGTAAATATCAGATATCGCAATTAATTCTTACTATCAGTATTAATATTAATATATGATTATTAGGTATTTTTTTTTATCTAGTTTCGATAAATAATTGAAAATGTGTTCAAAGGTTATCTATTGAATTATTGAAATTTACATCCAAATAGGAAAACGACCTTAATGTTTTTGAGAGAATAATCAAATATACAGATAAAAATAAAATTATATTGAATGAAACAGGTATTATACAGATATACTAACTGTGCGTGTTTACTTATGAATTAATTATATATTTGAACATAAAATTTGTATGTTCCGATTTCTGGATGTACTTTTTATCATTACATTTTTAATAGCACAATTGTGTTTGAAAATTGATGCATTTTTTTGAATTCATGTAAGATAGTAGATATTAGAATTATACAGGTGGATAAAATATTTTGTTGGAATTTCAATATATAATTATTGCCCTTTAAAAATTATGAACACGCGTGGTTTATTGAGAATCGAGATCGTCATAAACTTACTTAAGAACATTAGAATAAAAACCATACATTTAACTTAAGCATTGTTATTTGTCATTGAATACAATAATGGCTAAAAATATTTCGATGGCAGTTCTTAGAAGACTTTAAAATTTGACATTATTTTTCAACAAAGCTGATCGTCATGTGCCAAAAAAAAGAACTATTTTTCTTACCAATCATTGTCTAAATATATTGAACTGTTGTAATTCAAGTACGTATTACTATTTAATTTCAATTTTTTAAACTCTCGTACACCTATATGATTAATTATAAAATATAAATAACATTATATAATATAAAAGCTTTCTTAAAAGGGAACAGTAATTTATTTTTAAATACTATATTACTAGGTACTTAGCTAGTATGTATAGAATATTACTTTAATTGCGAAATGGATAACGGTAAATAGTGAATACATTTTTAAACGTTCTTAAAATAATTAGTTAACTTTGTTATATATTACGGGATCTCTGAAAAGGCGAGAAACAGATAAAAATGTGATAAAGATAACATTTTTGTTATCCTCGATAGTTAAAGACTGATAACTAATAAAATAATTATTTTAGTTATACAGTCGAGTTGCGATAACTCGAAAAATTGACAACTCGAATTTTTTTTTTATTCCCCTAGAAATATAAATGATATACAAAATTATTATAAATTCGAGTTAGATACCTCGAAGCGAATTTTTACCTCCCTTCAATTTCGAGTTATCGCCACTCCACTATACAATTAAATTTTGCAGGAAATTGATATTGATTTCACAACACATGGTTGATAAATATCTAAAAAAAAACTAGAGAAGCCGTTTTGCTATTATATAGATTTTGATATATATAATATATAAATAGATATATAGATTTTAATTATATAGATCTTCGTCATTGAGTAGGTCACTATAGCTGTAATCGATTTTTCAATTTAAAATCAATAGATAATCATTGCATGCGAAAAACTATTCTGAGCCTTGTGATGGTGTATCAGCTATTATGATATATTATAATATGTTTTTATATTACTATTAATTAGTTTTTCTATTAGTATTAATAGATAAGAAAGTTAAGCTAATATATTTTAAAATATTGCAGATTATATTATAATTGAATCTTGTTGATAATTTACGTCAAAATCGTTAATTTTTGTTGAAATATACAATTTCGTGAAAATTTTAATTTCAAATATCTAAAAAAAGGTATATAAATGCATTTTCATTTTCAATATTTTTTTATTTCTGTAAGAAAAATGTATGAGGAATTTTGTTTTACATTTTCAAACTTTACGTATTCATTTTGTATTCATTTCTACGATAAAATAATAATATATGATATTATTTTTATGAAATATTTGTATGTTATCTTGATATCTAATAATAAATATAGTGTACTTTTGAAAATCTCAATACAGAAGTTAGGATTTTTTTTTGTTGGGGCTATTAGGGACAGGGGAGTCATATTTATAGATTATACTTATACAGTATTATAATTTATAAGGAATCTAGGAAAAAAAAAGCTTTTTTTTTCCGATTACCATTATAAGTCATAACGCCGTCATTATCAACTAAATTCAATTTCCCATCAGAGACTAACTTCAATGATTGTTTTTGGCAAAATCTTTGCTTAAAATCTAAAATAATCAACCGATAAGAAGGAAAGCGTTTACTATCTGACACCCCCCCCCCCCCAAAAAAAAAAAAATGCCGTAGCTTCGTGATATGTAAACCGGACGGCGGACGTAGAATTAATACCAATAATATTTACTTGGACGAAGTTCGACGTATTTCTAATCAAAAGATTACAAGACAAAAAAATAAAAAAATACGTATAACATATATAATATAGATATATGTATTGTACTAACTCACGTGGAAATCGAATGCGACCAAAAAACCAGTTTTTAACTTTAATATATGACGCAACCAAAACGTACCGTATAAACACAATATATAATGTTGAACACAGCAAATAATTGACGAATTCCGTGGTTATATTATTATACATCACCTCATAGCTATACTTAAATGCATATATAATAGGGCGTGTAAATATTTTTTGAGGCACGGAGACGAATTCAGACATTTAAACGTCGTCTCGAAACGAAAAAAATACACTAAACCAGTGTGGCTGAGAACGAATTTTTCTATAATAAGTAAACATCCTTCATATAGGTACAATTTGAACGCACGCAACAATATCACTGCACTATAATATATATACATAGGTCCTACTACATTCTACTCTGTTCCCTCGCGGCTCGCGTGTCCGTATACATAAACTTATAGTACGCTTTTCATAGACTATATAATATACCCTACACTACGGTGGGTACATCGCGGTAAGAATAAATATATACTGTATATGTCTATATTATATAGTATACAATAATATAACTTACACGATCTCGATTCTCGATATAAATATATAATACACATCTCGCAAGCAAGAAACGTCGAGTAAAGAACGTTTGCGAAAAGATATGTGTCTTATGCCCACGGGGGGGAGCATGAACACGGAAATCGATTTCGTTCGTTTTATTCGAAAGCGTGACCGTGTAATATGTGTATACGTACGATCGAACACTATCGGTGGCGTTAGTTTTTCAGTGGCGACGGAGACGACGACAACAGCACAATATAAATATACGATTATATTATAGACGAGTCAGGACGATTATTTCGAATAATTATAATATTATTGTACAATTACCTCGTAGGACCATGTGCACGACACGCCCGCGAACTTTTGCACGCACCGGCCCAGCTCGACGTCCTCGTGCGTGGTGAAAAGGTTCTTCAGGCAGTGTTTGATGTGCGGCACTACCCGGGCCAAGGTCTCGCGGCTCATGATTACCCCTGGCCCGCCCATACAAAAGTTCTCGTCGTACTCGAGACTCAGCAGCCCGAACTCCTCTTGGTTGCCACGGCCCGCCTGTCCGATGAACACTGGCTTGCGGCTGTCCACCGACCGGAGCAGCGCGGCCAGCCGGTCCGGGCGAACGTACACGTCGTCGTCGGCCCTCATGAACCACTCGTACGCACTGCCGTAGTTGTCCCACATGTGCTGCAACATCAGGAACGACTTTTTTTGCGGCGGGTACGAGTCGTCCACCGTCGGCAACCGGACGAGCGGCAGGTCGGCCGCGCCGGGCGGCCGGACCGACGTCTCCGAGCTGTAGAACATCACGCGGCCGGGCACGCGACGCGCCCACGTGCTGTGGACCGCGGCCGCCCTGGTGGCCAGGTACCGGTTGGCCGTCATCACGCCGACGAACAGCAGCGATTCGGGCGGGCCTCCGGCACCGCCGCCGCCGGCCGCGGGTATCGCTCCACCGCTGTCGTCCTCGTCGACGCGGGCCCGCGACGATTGCAGCGGCCGCAGCACGCCGGACCGACCGGCATCGCTACCGCCACCGGCGCCGCCGTTGCCGCAACCGGCGTACAACCGCAGTCGGTCGTACGATCCGCCGAACGTGTAGCCGACAAACAGTCCGAGGACAATGCCGGCCAACACGTGCGTCAGACGCCGCCTGCGGTTGCCGGTGGATTTCTTCTTGCCGCCGGCCGACGGCCGCTGTTTCTTGACCACGGTCTTGTACGCGTAGTGGTGTTGCTGCTGCGGCGGCCGCTGTAGCACCGGGCGGCCGTAGTGGTGGTGATAGTGGTGCGGCCGGTGGTCGTCGTGACGGTGGTCGCGGTGTTCGGTGTCTGTCGAGGCGGCCATCGGCGCCTCATCGTCCGTACGCTGCACCGCTCGATGCACTGCACGTTTCTCACATAGCGGCCGGACGGAAACGGCGGTGCCGCCGATCGATGACTGGGGACATGCGATGATCGCGAAAATCACTGGACGCCGATCGACACCGCGGAGGTCGCGTCGCGTGTCGGTTTTTTATTTTCGCGCGCGTCTGTTATTGTGCCTATACCGCCGAAACGATATTGTTATATTATTTACGAATGCGAAAGACGGAGAACACCGTATACGCAGATACAGATCTGTACGTTTAATATGCGGACGGTCGAATGCGAGTGCACGCGCTACGCGGCGCACGACTGTAATACGAAATACACACTGAAACGACACCGCTGCTGCGTGTCCGAATCGCACGAACGCACTGAGCCACCGACACACCGTCGCGATCGTCGTCGGCACTCGACGGTGGACCGCCGCACGGTTCGGCCACGGGCGACGACGGTGACGCGTCGACCACAACGGCGGCGACTGGTTCTCCGACCTCCCCCACCCGCACCGGCACGGATCCGCCGACGACGTTTCGCGCGCGGTAATATAAAAACGTTCAGTCGTCGCCCGTCCCATTGTTGTCGTGTGTATTATGTTATTACTGTATACGTACGGCATAGGTGGACGAGATTTTTATTTATTCTTACGTTTGCGCACACAATATACGCCTATACCTACTTAAATATTATTATATTGTGCGTGTGTACCTCGGCGGCGTTGACGACGACGACGACGTTATTATCGTTATTAAAATATTGTTCGTCGACGGCGGTGATTCGATCGAACGCGTGCGCCCGTCACAACATGTACATAGGTGGGCAAGGTGTATCGCATAGGTAGTATAATAATTAATAATTATTATCGTACTCGTACGATGACTCGACTATAGGTAGGTGTAGGTACGTATATATACGTCGCGTTTTGCTCGTGATGTATAATATTACGTATTAGTAGATAATGTGTAGGTATACGCGAAAAACCGATACGGTTTTTTTTTTCTATTAATTTTTAGCGTTTGTTCGACTAGAATTTGTGGGCGCTATCGCGACGTGTAGGTACTTAGTGCTCGGATCGGCGGGTAAGAAGCATCCCGCGCGACAAACGATTTAGCTCTTTTACTATTTTTATGTACTTACGTATATATATATATATATATATATATAGTCGAAGAGCACCTCTATATCGATTGTTTTCACTATAGAATGGCGGAGGTCGTTACGTCTAGTTTTACAAAAAATGTCTGTAATTTTCATTTCGCAAGACTGTATATCGAATGAGATTCAAATTGAATTCGAGATTAATTATACTAACAACTATGATAATACATGATTTAATAGTCATTTAGCTGACTAAATTTATTTTTAATGTAAATACAACATATTTGGTCATTAGCACTCGTAATTGGCATACTCGTATATTGTTACTAATTATTTTGTTCGATGATCGATGGTTGAAGTGTGTGGGGGTTCAGCCACGTGCAATAATTAAATAGGTCGAGTTCAATAATTTCAAGTCGCGCTAATTTTTTTCGAGTAGGAGAGTACCGTTTCATTTATTTTTCCAATTTCAGCATTGCAGTGTACGTATATACGATATTACACCTATGTGACAACGGAAACGTCGTAATCTCTACTCGTGCGACAGCTGAAATCCCAAACGTATATGCAACGTGCGTGTAACACATTTATACATGTCGCCACATAAAGATGAAAATGTCTCCAGATTATGCTAATATATTATACTTATATTACAACTTATAAGCTATGTAATATTATATACTGCTATATATATTTGTAAAAAAAAATTATCGCCGCAAAGAAATCGTCAAGCTGAAAAAAGATTGCTTCATATATACCGCCTCATCGGGTCGTTTTCGTCTGGCGACTATAATGGTGCGTAATATAATGTATAAATGTATGTCACTCACTATATAATATGCAAACAATGTATGGTAATATGCTGTTTTCTGTTGTTGTAGATACGTGATAAGGTATGATGCATTATATTATGTCCGCGATCTGAGATCAATAAATAAGTGTATCAGTGAATCTGCAATAATATAATATCATATAAGTACCTACCAGCAGCTACTGTTTTTCAGTGTTTTTCAGTTTATAGGGAATATAACGAGAGTTTACATTGCATGTTCATTATAATATGTGTAATTAACTAATTAACTATATGTCTATATTATAAATTTATAAATATAATAAAACTTAATAATATATATTATATATTAATATTATATAAATTATACTTGTATAAGTTGTATTATACTAAATTGATATTTAATAATAGGTTACAATAAACTGTTTTAATAAGCAGTAATCAATTATAATTAAATATAAGCACTACACACAAAATAGGCATGTAATAATAACTATTTAAACTACGGAATCTGTAGGCATTTTCTTTTTTTTTTGTTAGTCCAATACAAATGATAAATCTATTAATCTATATGTAGATCTGATATAAATTTGTTTCGTAATTATACTTTATAAGTAATACACAAAATTTTATTTTGCTCATTTTAGCACATTTTTTTTACGTTTAAATTTTAAATTAATTTTGCATTATAACTGTTAGATGTTGCACAAAACTTGGTAATTTATCAACAAATTCGGAATGTTTTAAATATTTATATCTTATATGTACCTATAAAATAATGTTTGCAGGAATGGAGCAAATTTATATTATCTTGGATTGATTAATTTATTAGTTTTTGATTTATAAAAGTATTTTGTCAATTCGTCACCGACGCTGATTTTTACTTAAAAATATTATATCAACCATTTAATTAACTGGAGTAAAAATAATTAGGTATTTCATAAAAATAATAATGTGAAATATAAAATTTTTCATTTATTTTTACGAATTGCATACATTGTAAATGTTGTAGATTTTCGTTGCTTTTAATATTTTATAAATAAGCTACAGCTAGCGCCTGGACTCTAGTAATAACCAATGAAGAAAATCATGCGTGTTGTCAATAATATAATATAATATAATATTATAATACGAATTATTATATCATAATATATCTTTTTGAAATATAATAATGGTTTGTTAACTTTTTTTGGCCCAATTAAGATTCTTAAACTCGATGATCCGATCTGCGATACCTTCCGTGTCCTGCAGCATTCCAACGCTGTATACCAGTATTATAGGTACCTGATAATATCCATGCGGGCGTAAAATATAAAATATGTATAATTTATGTTATACTATTTATGAGTATCAAAATATATACTTACACAACTGGATTTTAATACCATTACTTTCATTATTGCATACACAGTATAAAACAAATAATAATATAATATTAGATTCTAGCTTTATCTACGAAAAGAACTAGTTGTATTTCGTTTTTTACACATTTTCAGGAAAAACAATATAATAATTTTTCAAAAGTATATTTTAAATTTCTAACTCTAAATTTAAAAATAAATGGTATCATTTTTTAGATATTCTTTCTAAAAGTCCTCTTATTTTATTTTCAGCAATTAAACGGAAGATTGAATAACTTTTTCTATTATACAAAATGTCTTTAGCAACACATCATTGTACTTATCGGTTCGTTCAAAATCTAAAAGTATAACAACCGATTTGAATGTAATGCATGTAACTGTGCCACTGGCGTTCGCGGGATTTTTTTTAAGGGGGGTGTCATAAATCATAATTATATGCACGAATTGACCATTTTTTTTCGTTTCATAATTTGAACAAATACTCATTTTTAAGGGGGTGTTATATCTCCCTGACACCCCCCCCCCCTGCGTACGCCACTGAACTGTGCGTTTGTGCGTATAACTGCACCGTAACACAATAATTTTAAATACTTGTTAATTATTTCCCAATAATATAATATGCATAAAGCATAAATATTATTATTAATTATTATATACTATTTAAGTTTAATAAATACGTATTAAATAATGATTATAAATTAGTTTGATTTGACCGTCTATGTAAGAATATTTGTACCTATAGCTAGAAATGATAAAATGTATATAATGAATTTTCTTTAAAAGTCATATTCTCCTAATATTCCTATAGAACCTAGATCACAGTTGTTTATTTTTACTACGTGTAATAATAAATAACGCGTCCTGTCATCATATTGGTTTACCTACGTCATTAACGAATTATTTTTTTTATTATTTATTATTATTTTATTTAATTTTACTAGATATCACTAACATGTAATTTAATACCTATCAGTTGATATAATACCTCCTACCGTTTGCGTAGAGCGAACCTCTACTCATAGATAAGAGCATAAACTGAAAATGTAAATAGATGAATACATAAAAAATTTTTCCCTCAATACATACGATTGAGGTCGGATTAAATTACGATATACAGTTGGTACATATTATGTATATATTATTTATATTGAGACATATTTAAGAAGAAGGGCAGTCGCTTCGGGTGGTCCTTTTTTAAATAGACATATTTGCGTTTATCGTTATAATATACGATTATTCAAAATTATTTTTCAAAACTCGAAATCATTTTTTTCTTAAATTTTATTCACTCTTTTTATTATTTTTTTTTATGTAAAAAATTAATACAAATCAAATTTATTTTTATTTTTATTAATAAATATTGATAAGCTAAATATTCTTCCTCTTTTTATAACAAATAAATAATAATAGTAAACAAAAAAAAAACGGGTTAGTCGTTTGGCCGTATAGTATAAATAAATATAGATATCGAGTGTACTTCGTCATCATTGAGTAGGTCACTATAAAAGAAGTGTTAAATTTTAATTCAATGATTTAAACTGTTTCATACGAAAAACAACTTTGAGCGGAAACGATGCTATGTCGGCTTCTATTTCTAAGGATGTTTTATAAATTCTTCATATTCTTGTACTAATAGTATTAGTAATACTACAGTAGGTTGAATTTATTTTTTTCAAAAACAACGGATGTACCTATTAATATTTTAAAATATTACATAACTATTACTTATATAACTATCAATGATATCATGTATTATTGTTATTAGCTTATAAGTAAATACTAATATACAGCTGTAACTAGTAAAACGGTTTAAATATATGCGTACTCGTATAAATAAGTAATAGCTTTAAATGAATAAGCATAAATTTTTTTGAAATGTTATCGTGAATACTGAATAGAAAATAGAAATATACGTAATTTTGAAAAGTTTGAAGTTGACGATTATTATTTTCTGAATTATTACAAAATAACTAAAATCGGTAAAGTTATAGGTATAGTGTGTAAATATATCAATCTATGGTAAATATAAACGATATATCATGGTATATAATATTATGTTATATAGCCGAATGAATTTAAAAGGCGAAGTGGGGAAAAAACAAAATTTGAATTACATACCTACCTATATCTATGAATTTTATTTTATTACATATTTTGCTTTAATTTTAATCTACTTTAATACATATATAGGTATTTACATATTACTTATTAATGAATAAATGAAAAAATTATAATGAAAAAAATATTTTATTAATTAAATATTATACTAATTAATCTGCAGAAGTGTATAACAATTCACACTATAATAACAAAAAATGCGATAAATGTGAAATGCGATAAAATGTGTTGTTCATACACACATTATAAAGCATGAATTGGAACCAGAAATAACCAACAAAAAATTATCATTTTTCAAATTTATTTCAAAAATTTTAACCAACAATGTTTATTTTAAACCATTTTTTTTTACAAAATTTGAGTCTTATAAACAAAGTGGTAAGTTCAATAACCGAATTTTTATAAATTATTTGGATTCGTCCAGGCCATTCCAGTCGATTTTGAGTCTAATAAGCGAATGAACCTTATATCCGCGAGTCTTATATTATAACCGGCGATGCGGCGACCACTTTGCAATCTAGCTCTGACTGTATAGCATATCTAAATGTTTACATAATTACATCTATCATCTGAAAGATGTTGTTCATTGTGTAATCTATGGAAATAATAAATAATATCAATCGAAAAAATGTAGCTTTAGCGCCTCAGAATTTTCATAAAAATTGCATTCCTGCTTGTACCAATATTTAGGTATATAGTACTTATCTATGACCAGTATATTTAATAAGTTAGTTTTAAAAGGTAACATATATTACTTTATTAGTTAAGCAAAATAAAAAAGTGTAGTGAAATTACTTTTTTAATTGTCACCTTTCTATAAATACTTAATAGTTATTAATAATTATATATCGCCTGGGCCGCCTAAAAAATAGCCAATCATTCATTGTTTTTGATTTAATTTCTATATGGTTTTTGTTTATACATAGGTAATTCATATAGGTCCCTATTCCCTATAGAATATAGATTATAGTGATAGGTAAGTATGTATACCGATTTTGTATCAGCAAATTGGTATATACTATATATATTATATGCCCACATGGCCACACAGTTTGATTAGGTATTCAAATTATTTTCAATAATGCGTTAGGAATTTTGAATGAAAAACAATGTACCTCATGGCTCATTCACTAAATGTCTATATGATGCGTTAATATGTAATACTTAAAACCGATTAGTGACCTCATTAGAGCGTAATTAACGAGTAATAAATAAATTAAAATAATAACACTGCTTTCTTTATAACTAATATGTATGTATTTGTCCAATGGCTATCTATATGCATGTACGATAATATTATGTAATACAAAGAATTAGGCCTATCTTATATCTTTCTTCTAAAAAAAATAAGTGCTGTTATAAAATCACAATTTATTATCATTACAAAATAAATTGTGTTAGTAACTTTTTATAAAAAAAAAAGAATTACCGAATAACCTTTTTACCCTTACAAAAGTTTTGAACTTGTCTGTATAACTTAATATTGAGTCCTTTCGGAAAAAGACCTCAAAATAATAATATGAATTTCTTGAAGTAGGTATCAGAGTAAGTACTATAGGTATACAGTAGGTATATACTCTGTAGCATCATACTGAGTAAGAACTCGCGTGCACATCTAGCGACACGCCGACACTGGTACCAAGGTACAACCTATTTATAAATTATAGGTTTAAATAATGCCTGTATATTATATAGCCATATGGGTCTTCTCGTACTGCACCTCTCTGCCCAGGGGCGGGTAGGCATAATCTGACCTGCCCGGGAAAATAAATTCTAGCAGCCCACATCATCATATCCAAGATTGAAGATCCAGATCCATAATTACTGCACAACGATCAACACATTAACGTTGGCTAGGTATTTTAATAATAAGAAAAATAATGAATTGTTGGGATAAAAGTGGATTTTATGGCTTCGGACAAGTAATAATATAATAAGACCATTATAGGAATATGTGTTTCATCCATATAGTTTCATATCGACTTCCGAGTTCCGAGTATCGCATAAGTTGTTAGTATACTGCCTTGTAGCGTACTTTCTTCCGGATTTTTCCGATCTAAAAACTGATTTTATTGCTGAAACGTTCAAACTTATTCGATTGGCAATTACTATATTATATTTTGTCATAATTATTTGATAGGTACGTTGTGTTATATTTTATGGTTACCATAAATAAATATCAATCAAAATAAACGGATAAAATTGTCCAGTAAATACGTTATAAATAATAGTTTCTTTCAAGCCAAAATCAGTTTAAATATTTTTAATAATTGCATGTTATAAGTTATAAACTTATAACTATAATAAATGTGGTATCATTAATTGTAATTACTTAATTATTATAATATATATTTATTAAAAATCTTTTATTTCAACTATTATTTTGTACGATTTATTATTATATAGGTAAAGGAATTATTTGAATAGTGTCAAGTAAACTGTCGATTTCATTTGCTATAGGTATCTAGTCTCTACCTATAACTAACACTTATAAATAAAGTAAGAGAAATTGACCACTTTTTACTCGTTAGTCCTTTATAGCAGTCACTGTGACGTACCTATATAAAATTGTTTTAAAGAGGATATAATATAACAACATACTGTATTAAATAAAATAATCATGCTCATAAATATTTTAAACTGTAGGTATTTTTAAATATAGTATAATATTATATAGGTAGATACAGTTACAAAAACAAATTATTATTTAAATATTAATCAAGGTTTATATCATATAATATAACAGCATTCTATCTTTATTTTTTTTATACTAATAGTATTGAACTAGATACTTCTTGGACTGTAATGTACTTCACTAAATCTCGATGAATATTTTATTATGTTACCTAAGCTATTTAATTTTTGTTTGGTTGATAAAGTTTCAAATATAAGTAAATGTTAATACAAAACACGATAGATACCTAATCATAATAATTAACATAGAAAACTTCTTTCAACTTCACGAAATGTAACAGAAAGCGTAGCAAAAATCTGAAGACAGAAAAGGCTTAAATATTTGGAAACAATTCTTTATGGTACTTATCTAGACATCTAGTGCATAAAAAACAATATGTATTTAAAGTCATAACTGTACTTCTGACTTCTGTTTTAAAACTATATAATTCATGTCAAAATTAACGACTTAAATCTGAAATATAATCGTCGTAATTCTAATAATAAGATAATCATAAGTTAATAACCAACTTGATACTTATAAATTCACCTCACAATAGACGTTACCATACTTAAATATTTTTATGTTAAATAAAGCTATTTTCGATAAAATCAGAAGGGGTATTATATCTACAAAACATCTTTTTACGTTTATCGCTGCTCAGGGGCGTGCCTAGGGGGGGAGCACACCTACTTCTTTTTATAAATTAATAAATCATGATAGTAGACAATGGACACTAAACAGACACACAGAAGTTAGATAATCAGGTAAGCACCTATTGACTATAGGCGCTACTAATATAAAGTTACAATTTTAAACAGGTGTCAATTTGGAAGTTTTTATATGCAAATATCAAATTCTATAATTGTATATTTTTGATAAAGTAATTTCCATGAAATGTTAACTAAATAAATGTAGTTTAACAAGAAAAAAGTTGTCTTAACTATTATAATAGTATAACTATGTTTGATACAATATCATACCGATATTTTTAATAGATTTTTAAAAATTTGTATAAAATATAAGTTAGAAAATGTTTCAAGTTCATAATTGTTTCAAATTTTATATAGTAACATGATCAAAAATATGAGTACCTATATTAAGTGACTAAATTTATTATTATAGTCCATCGGTCACCAAATGGCTGCCACGGCCCGTGAACAAATTTTATCCGGCCCGCAGACAAAGAATAAATAATATATATATTACGACAACATTTAAATGTTATTGTTGTAAATTATTATTTTTGATAAATATTATTGGTTTTTAATTTTTAAATAATATAAATATATACTCAACATTCTCCGATTCCTAATGTGGCCCTTCAAAAATATTAATTGGTGACCCCTATCATGGATCATTATTACGGTATTCTGTGAATTTAATAAATCAGTATACCAAAAAATAACTGTTCTTAATTTGAAATGGTTCTGGCTCAAGTTTTTTATAGTTTAAAATCTAAATCTAGGGTATGTATAGTTAAGAACTTATTTATTTAAAGCTTCTCTAATCTAAATTTACTACTTAGTACTTAGTGAAAACTAAAGATAGTAGTTAAAAGATTATTTAATTAAACAGTAATAAAATAGGTATTTTAATAACAAATTAATTGTTTTGTATTACCTATATTCATTGATTAAATCAATGCTATATTTAATTATATATTACATTATATTGTGTATGAATTTAAAAAATAAAAATTATAATAACAATATATACAAATAATTTAAAAATATGTATACCATTTTTAGATAAGACTTAAATTATTTTGACTTTAAAGAATATGGTATCATTCTATATCCAAATATGATAGATCGTCTTCATCTCCTAATGAGAAAATATTTGACAAACCTGATGATGGATTATTTTGAATTGTTGGCGATTTCAAAATATTTGATTGTTCTTGATTATTATTTGAACTGGTTGACTTTTTATTGGATCGATATGCACTCAATTTCAATCTCGCCAACTGCCCTGTATCTAATTTAGAGCTAGATGGTCTTTGTGAAGTGTCATTTTTTCGTTTTAAACAAGAATTACTAAAAAAATTTGTTGATGACTCTGGTGGTGATAAGGCTGATAAAGACAAGGTAGTTGGTTTTAATGAAATTTTGGTAATTTTTTTACTGGAACTGTTGACAAAAATATCTTCATCATTAGAATCTTCATCAATCATAATTTGTGTGTCTTGTTTGGGAGAATTAACACATATTTTCTTAGTTTTAGAAGTTATTGGTTTTGTTGTTTCTGTTTTGTGCATTTGGGATTTGTAAAAATCTTTTTGTTTTTTTATTTTTATATTTTGTATAGTTTCTGCAATTTTGTTTGTCAAACTATTATCTGAATTTGTTGAAAGAGTGTTCTGTTTACTAGCATCATCTATATCTGTGCTAGTTGTGTTTGATAAATGTACTAAAGATGTATTACACCATAAGTTCATTTCTTTTTCGAGAATGTCATCCAAGTCTAACTTTTTCAAAATTCTTTCCACTATATACATATACAAATATCATTAAAAATACAATCTGATAATAAAATTAATAATAGTAATAAAATATATTACTTTCTTTAATATACATTTCTTTAGGACATGGTGGAAATTTAGTATACAAGGTATTGATGTTATCTGAAGATCCATCATCATTCGAACATTCCATCAGTGACACAGCAACTATAGCATCTTGAACGAGCACTTGATTACGGAACATGAGTTTTGCATGTGCCTGAGATAACCTAAAAAACAAAGTATAGTTAGAATTGTATTAAATTCAAACGATTATTTTAGTCTACAACAGTCATAAAAATAATATAAAATACATTCATCACTCCGTTCAGAATCTAATATATTATACTATTAGTTTTAATAGACATAGTAATTTTCTAAGAAATTTTAACAAGCCACTCAATAAGAATAAAATATTAATTTATTTAAATAATATGTTGGATCAAATATCCATTGTTTCAAAAATAATTTCAAAATTACTAATTAGTGACTTGTTGGTCTAAGACCACATTTTTTTATAACTATTAATTGAGTATTAATCTTTCAACTATATATTAATATGATACCTTAGAAGACTTTCCAAAAACCGTACACTAGTTCTAGCAGGATTTCTGAAGGAACTTTGACGCTGCATCCAATAATATTTACTTAGAACTGTGTTAGCATCTTCTGAAGTCTCTGGAGTCATGCTTCTTATAGTACAAAAATAATGTTGAAGTTTTTCTAGATTCCATAATGTTGTACTATTTTTATGAGCTCCAGGTTTTTTTCCTTGAAGCACATATGAAGATACAACTCTAAATAAATAAGTTAAACCATTTATTATATCTGATCAAAATTTAACTTACACGAGTAAAATAATATTACTTTTCCCACTCTTCATTTTTTGTATCTATAAGAATTAATATTAAATCAAAACGACTTAGCAATGGACTGGCAATTTTAATATTATCCGTTATGGATAAATTCAAATTATATCTACTTTTTGGATTCATTGCAGCCATAACAGTACAACGAGTATCTAGTTTACATACTAAACCAGCCTATAAAAGTAATAGAAAAATATTAATCCTTAATAAAATGAAAATTATAAAATAATTATAAGTAATGATTTTTAAATAATTCAGAAAGTACTTTCGCAACACTAATCGATTGTTGTTCCATTGCTTCGTGAATTGCTGTACGATCATCTTCCCTTAATGATCCAAACTCATCAACACAACAAATTCCACCATCAGCCAATACCAGGGCACCAGCTTCCAAATGCCATTCAGACCCTTCCTATTAATAATAAAAAATTGAAAAATCTTTAACTTAGTGACTATTATTTCAATTTAGTTTTTAACCCTGAATGCTGCAACGGTCAGTCCTGCTTTTGACGAACCAACTCCAGTAGTGAATATTGATCTAGGACATACTTTCCATGCAAATTTAAGCAGCTGCGATTTGCCTGTACCCGGGTCTCCAACCAATAATAAATGTGTTTCACCACGAATTCTTGTTCCACCACCTTCTGATGCAGGCCGTTGCACTCCACCAGCTAAACCTAAAGCGACAGCCAATTTTGCAGTATACAGTCCATAAGTCTAAAATTCATGTTAAAAATCAAATTAAACAAGAATATAATACAATTATTATCATAATCAAACTGACTTGAGGGCTAATTGATGCTATAATAAGATCTCTAGCTGCAAATAAATCATTTTTATTATCTTCCCAAAAGGTTTCAAATTCATGCACCCATTCATTTGTTATCATAATTGCAGATTGCTGATCATTACAGACAATCAAATGATTAGCTCTGAAGCATAATTCTATGTCAATATAAGAGTTTTCAATAGTTTGATGCCATCTTCGAATAACAGTACCACTAAAAACATAATTTAAAGCATTACATATTCAAATAAAAGTAGGTAGTACTTTCATTTTTACCATATTATGACATCATCACCAGGTTTACACTTATCAACTAAATCATCTTCTAGCGATACCCACATTGAGCGAGGCATTGCTCCGAGGCCTACTTTACCAATTTGTTCCTAAGATATTAAAATAATATGTTACTATTTTTAATGCTCAAATATTATAAATGTAAATAGAAACTTACTTGAATTTTAATTTCTTGATAATCTTTTATATATTGATCTTTATCTTTTAATGGTTTTAAATTAGTACCAGGACAGCCTTCTAAATTTGGGCATCTTAAAGGAACTACTAATTTATTAAATTGCTCATAATCAATCTTAAAAAAAGCATCATAATTCATAATTATAAATTATATCTTAAAAAAGGTGTATTTTAATATTATTGTTATAACTTATAAGTAGAATTATCTATGATGCAGTGGTTATTAATATCATTAATTATAGAATAATAGTATAGGTCTTCTATAATCAATGCTAATTCTAATTTTAGCTTTTAGATCAATCCCTATTATAAGATTAGAAATATTATATTAATATTATATTATATTATATTATACCTTTACATCAAATGGTTCTTTACATTTAGAACAGTAATAAACTTTTTTGTACTCTAATAATTTGGGCAAAACTGTTCGTACAACAGTGCCATTGACACGTAAAAATGAACCAATATCTTCATTGCGAGGAAATATTGTACGATGAAGTTCTGGACATAATGGTAATGCTATATAATAAAAACCAAAATTATTTACAAGCTGTAGTTTTTGATAGATTATAAAACAAATATAGATAGTTATACTAATCAAAAGTAGATATTTAAACGTTGTAATATCTACCTAAAAACAATTGTTATTCAATATATATATTTGCCTTGTGAAGTATAAATAAATATGAAAATAAATTATTTCAACTACAAATGAATGTTCAATGTTAGGATTAATCAGATAATAATACAAACCTGTAATTCGTGTATGTATTCTTTTTTTAACCCTGAGTTTAACTGTGTTATCTTTGTGATTTTCTTTTAAAACTCTTTGAACAATGATCAAATCTTTGTCAAACTGTTCGAGCAAATTAATTGAATCCTCAAGTATTTCTTCTCCTAATTTAGCATTTTTCTCGAAAAGTGTTAAAAAACTAAAAACCCATACAACTATTAATGAATTCATAAATTAAAATATTAAATGACAATTTACTTAATTGTTAACGAGTAGTGCTGGTTTTTGTTTTCAGATCTTAGTATATTGAGTAGGTCATCTTCATGATAAGTGTACAGGTACTCTTCAAACATTTTATTTTTTGCCATAACTTATATAAATTCATACAATTTTTGCTTTAAGAAGTTTTTTTTATTTTAAAAATAAATATAATAAATGTGTAAAGCACTGAAATAAAAATTTAAAATTTTTAAATTACTTTTTGCTTATCATTGAATTTAAAAACCGCCAAAAATAAATATCATATCATATTATACAATATACGATTGATATAATCATTTATTATCATTATAGTATTATTGTTATGCACCTTGCAAGACGATTGTTTTCTTGTTTCAAAAAAGTTGTTTGCATTCTACCGATCGTGACAAAATAGAATAATACCTAAATTCTCAATTGTCACTTTTCAGTTTTTCATGCATCATGCATAAAGTATTGTAGTAGAACAAGTATATCTTATATAGAATATATATAGGATAATTAAATGGTTACAAATCGAAACTTTGTACCTGCCACTTGTGGGCAAAAAATAATTTGAAATAAACTATAATAATATGTGAGTGTACAAAATTAAAATGAAATTGTATTGTATAATGCTTATGCACTTATGTTTTTTAAGTAATTTACTGACTGATGTAATCATAGCAATAGAAATTTAATCTAATATTATGTTATATCTATCTTAGCTTATATTAGTTTTAATATAGTTTTACATTTATTTTTAATCAAAATTCTACGTTTATTAATATATTTTAATTTTCAGAATATGGATAACTTAAATTTTGACTCTAGCTGTAAATATGAAGTACTTGCAGAAATATCTTTTCATGCTGATACTACAAAAAATCAGTTTGTCAAATTATTATGCAGTCGTCTTTTGGCCCGATGTTATCTTAAGTATATATTAATTCAGCTATATTGTTTAATACAATTATGTTTATTAAAATTAACTGGATAAACATTTGATTTGAAAATGTATAAATGTAAATGTTATTTATATTATAAATATTTTGATTTAGTAAATTAGATACTAAATGCATTGAGCCGTTAGTATCTAATGAAGAAGATGAATGTTCAATTGTTCAAAAGCAGTTTACAAATTTGAGTACCAATGAATCACAACAACATGCTGAATGGTATGCTTATTGGGAAAAAAACGGTGAACATTTTGTAAATGAAGCTTGGATAAAACTGTATGGAAGTTGTATCCCGGATGATCTTCCAACAGATATCGAAAGTTTTTATCAAAATCATAAGGAACAACATTATCACATGTTATATTGGAAGTATATAAATGAAGTATGTCCTACTGTTCCGGGAACTACCTCTGAGAATTCGTAAGTTATTATTTTAAATAATTTTTTTATATTGAAAATAAAATATTTAATTATTTCTATTATATCCAAACAGTGATAATGATGAGTGTAGCTTAAATAATAGCAAAGAACTTGTTACTGATGATTGTGTTTCAAATTTTGATTTCCTTTACAAGTATAAGTAAGTAAATTAGTAAAATATATCACAAAATACAATCAATGCGCCTAACTATTATTATATTAAGTATTATATACACATAAATTGATTAATTATCTAATATTTTTGAAAGAAAATTATCATTGATTTAGTTCTGTTTTATTAAAATTGATTTTTTTTAGACATTTTCAACAAGCAAACAATAAACTTTCCAAAGCTTATAGAGCTATAAGTATAATGGGATATATTTATAATGATCAAAATATGTTTGATACGGGATTTGTTCAATATCTTAAAAAAAACATTATTAAGTCAACTCGTCATCTAAATGTGTACAGGTTTCCAAAGATAGTGAGTTTTAATTATATTTTTATAAATATTTTAGTTTCTTGATTGATTACTAACATCTATCAGGGCTGATTAGTTTATCTAAATAAAGATATAGACCCTAAAAACTTAAATTATTGTGATGTCAAAGTAATGTGAATTTTATAATTATTAATGTTAAGCTTTATACCATAGACCTACAATATCTGTATTTAGAGTGTTGAGACTTAAGGAACTAATGTTTACCTGTATAAATTATTACTTAAGTATTTCATTATTTAAAAATATTATTGGTTATAGATTATAATGATCTGATATCATGGTTAAAAAAACTGAGTTTGTGTAAATATAAGACATACTTAATCAAATTCTTCCAGCATACAATTGGTTTATAACTTACACATCATATTATTTATATCAGGTATTTATTTAAGAACTTGTACTCTGCCCCATGTGTGACAGCTATATAAATTAAACATCTCATGTTTTTTTTTTTTTAATAACAATTTTAATACTTAATCAACCATTGATCAATTTTATCATTTCAAAATTTTTGATTTGAACTAATTAATTATTAGTTGATATAGTCAATGATTCTCATTTTCATACTTAAATGCATTTCTATTTAAACATTTGTTTTTATTCAAGAGTTTTTTTTTATAATATTTTTAGTGTGCAACATCAACATTTGATGATAACTTGTTATCAAGTAATTCTAAGGATTGTGCAAAGAGTAAAGTCAAAAGTAAAAAAGCATTAAAAAAAGAAGAATGGAAAGATATAAAAGAAAAATGTACTAACGAAGAAATGGATAGATTGGGCTATAGCTATTTGAAAAATAAACCTACATTAATGAAGTATTGGAAAAAAAGATATATGTTGTTTTCTAAATTTGAAAAAGGGATAAAATTAGATGAAGGTATTTTTATAAGTTTATTATAATTATTGATTGTAGTTAATGTCAAAATGATTTATTTTAATATTTATTTATAATTTAATATCCATAAACTTCTATACTCGAAATATCTTTTAATTGGTTTCAGAGAGTTGGTATTCTGTCACTCCTGAAATAATTAGTGTTCATATAGCTGATCGATGTAGTTGTCATTTAATTGTTGATCCCTTTTGTGGAGCTGGCAGTAACATTATTCAATTTGCTAAGACTTGTGAACTTGGTAAGTTTTAAATGTCAACAGTTATATGTTTCACACATATATTACTCACACAATAACATTTATTTTGTGTTTTAGTTATAGCTATTGATATTGATCCAAAAAAGATTGAAATAGCCCGTCACAATGCAGAATTATATGGTGTTGCAGATCGAATTCAATTCATCATTGGTGATTACTTTACTCTAGCGCCAACTCTTAAAGCTGATGTTGTGTTTTTGTCCCCACCTTGGGGTGGACCTGATCTCATGAACCTTGAAGAGTACAAACTAAGTTACATTATGCCCGAGAAAGGTGGCATAAAACATATGATGAGTTTGACTCGACAAATCACATCAAATATTGCATTACATTTACCAAAGAATACTAACATTTTCGATGTAAGACAATATTATAAGTTTATAGTAATTATTAGAGCCTGGATTTCAATCCAAAATGCATCTTTTTTTGGTTGATCTTGTATAATGCTTTAGAAGTTAGCTAATTAGTTTCATGTATGTAACAAGTGCTTCAAAGTTGAAACTTTTGTTTTGAATTTTTTGTATATTTTGACGTTTTTTCATTTTTTATCATTTTATCATTTTGTTGGTTTTAATGCATATTTGTTCAATATACTATACAATTAAGTCTACTTAAAATATTATCTAAAAATAAATTAATTTCTTGGTAGGTATTTAAGTTTTTGTTTAATAGGTTTATAGGATAAATGTATATTAAGAATGATTAAGAGATATGTGTGTGAAGTGTGTATATCATCGCCGCATTAAGTCAATTTTTCAAATTTCAGTTTTACTACGTTTATATGCAGCAGTTAATGCGTATTAACTCAATGCGAATTATGCACCTAAAATATCAAGATTAGATGTTGAATAAAATTAAAAGTTAATGCAAATGTTTTATAGTCCACGCTTTATACTTTGTATTCCATGACCAAAATAATTATAATTTGACAGTTTAAAATTCCTGCTAACATATTAATTTGCATTAAAGCGTTGACATGCATTTTTTAATCCCAGAGTAAGAGTTAATTCAATTTGACGAATTTAATTAAATAATAAATGTGCATCAGTTTAATGTGAATTATAAATGCTTTCATATGCACCTAACTCTCGAACTAACTGCGCATTAACTACTGCATATAACGCAGTATTTTATTTCTAATAAAATAATAATTATTTCTTATTTAGGAATTTAAACCCTGACCTTATTAATTACTAACATGCCATATTTACTAAATAATAATAATATTAAATATGATAATTATTATTACTATATTTTTTTAGTGTATTCAATCTGCAGAAGATGATTTTATTGAGGTACAACAGAATATGCTTAACTCAAGGTACAACTCTTTAACAGTTTACTATAGTGAACTGTATGGACTCTGCGATGAAGATACTATCACCTATAATGATAATTAGATTATAGAATATATAGCAATTTTGATTAATTGTGAATATTTTATGTGATATTTAATATTCTATAATTTACTATATATTTAATGTTTGCTACAATTTTTATAAATAAACAATTATGTTAATAATATATGATAATTAATATTATAATTATTTAATTATAAATAAGTAAATGTATGAGTTTTTTTTTCTAAACATTTTAGAAGATATAATATTTTACATTCCCTTTGTATACTATAGGTGTCAGTAGCGCAACCAAGATTTTTTCAAGGTGGGTGTCCGCCAGTAGGGTATACAAAGTTCCCCAATATATTTCCAAATTTGTTAGTATACTATGGACAAAAGTTACGGTTCAAAGGGGTGTCCAGACACCCAAAATACCCCTCTTGGTTGCGTCACTGATAGGTGTGCACACTTTTCACAGAATATGCCAGTTAATTTAAAATAGCTCAATTTTTAACTCCCTTTAAAAAAGCATAAATCAAAAATATTTTTTTAATTAATTTTCACACAGTTACTGTATATAACATTTTATTTTATTTGTATTCTTAAACTCATCAAGGCTATTAATAAAATAAAATTGACCTGTTGTCTTAGAAGTCAAGCCTTAGTTAGCCTGTGAGCAACAACTAGACCTCTTTTAACCAGCTATAACAATGTATTTTTTACCATGATTTCACATAATGTATGTCTCCTTATACTACTATAGAAACGTCTATAGAAGCAGCTGTGAGCCAAGTAAGACACATGTATATCATATCATACTTATATAGGTACAATTTTATTGTACAGTATGTACTTGATCAAACTCTAGAAAACCCGACCTAGAGAGTATAATTCTATTAGAGTATTTTTAGCTGGTAAAAGATAACATTCTACAGAACTTACATATAAGTAAAAAGTAAAGGAATTAGGAAGGATCATCCAAATGGCATAGCTTCAATCAGTTCAATCTCCTATTTTTCTATTATAGAATACCTATTATTACAATATTGTTCTCAATATTTATAATATTTATTAGTTTTTTTAAGTTTTTGTTATTACCACAATGAATACTAGAAATATTTATAATGGACAAGTGAATTCGCTTTTGTGCCGTCTAAATATTAAAAGGAAAAATTTTAACTTCTTAAAGTACATAGGTACCTATTGTAAGTTATTTTCAATTTTGTTCCATTATTTATTCATTTCTTTATTTCTTTATATTTCTTAATTTTTTTTTTTTGCTCCTAAATCTTTACAACTTCATGATAAATTTCACTAGAAAAATGTTTAATATGAAATAGGGTGTTTTAAATTATTAATTTATCTATCGACTATACTGTTTGGATTATGAAGTTGCTTTGTGAGTTTACGCTTTTACGGTCATTATTACAGAATCCGAAGATTAAGGATATGAGTAAGAGTAGATGGACTGAAGGTTGGATTAGTATAATTATTAATAATTTAGGATAATACTGTTGTTCTAGAGACTGTGGTAATCAAAATTTATGATTATTTTCTTACGGTAATAAAGTGGTTTTACACTTTAATTTTTAATAGAACTAAGTAGAACAGATGATAAATAACAATATTGTTTTAAAATATAAAATTTATTAGTATATATTTACCTACTGATTTCTATAGTTCTATATATAGGTACCTATAGTACCTACTATTATCTACCAAATACCAATATAGTAATAGTAGTAGTGGTACAATGAACCATAGCATAGGTAGTTCATAGGAAATTAATTAAAAACTGTAAAATAAGTATTTCTTTCTTTTACTCTAATAAATAATAATTATAATAAAAATAATCACAAATTTAATTATGTACAAATATTAAACATTTCGTCTCAGATAAAATGTTAAAAACTAAATTCAGACGTTAAAAGTACAAATATATTATAGGTATATTTAAACATTTTAAAGCTATTTCAAACATTTCTATAAATAAAAATAAGCTTATTGTAAAATAATACCTACCTACAGTTTTAAGTACACCCAATTTATTGTTAGACATTTTATTACTGCACGCTACAGGGACCTGAAACACTACTAAAGTACTAATCACTGTATTATACCTATTTACATATTGAACTAATTACACATAGATACATAATATCACAGGGTGATTTGTTTTAACTGGAAACATTCATTATACCAAAATATAGGGATAATGTTTAAAAATAAAAATAATATTAATAATATAATAATATTTTGTTGGATAACTTGAAGTCATTGTGATAAAATTTTTTTTGAAAAAACTGGTAGGTAGGTACCATTTATTCAGGAATATGACATTAGGTATTGTTGAATGTAGGTAGATACAATGTCATTCTGAAATGTTAGGTATGTAGGTAGCGTAAACAATTTTTTTTTAAATTTTTTTTTGTAATGACAAAAAATTATCTAAAAATCATATTTTTTAAAACGTCAATAGGTAATACCTATCTACTACTAACGAGTGTGTTAACTGAATTATTTTGCAAATTCCTTTATACCTATATACCTAATCTATTAAAACCCACAATATCGGACTCTCGGATTGAAGATATATCGTATCAGGTGTCCTTATACATAATAATATTATGTAGGTATATATTATTAAATATCGGCCCCGCATGAGTTGTTGTACGTCACAGCGATATCCGGTCGTTTCTTTTGGCTCCTCGGTCCGTTTCGAACGCTGTCATCTAGGATTTCTTGGATTTCGAGGAACGTCTTGTTGGTCGTCTCGATCGCGTACCTGTGCAAGAAATATGCACAGGCAAAGTTGACGGCCGAGAACGTCCAGAACATGGTGTAGTAACCGTACTTGAGTGAGACGGCGAGAAACGTCTTGTTGGACAAGAACGAGAAGAAGGCGAGAGTGACGGACGCGAACGCCGAACACCGGGACCGGACGTTAACCGGGAACATCTCACCGAGGAACACTACCGGTATGAAGCCAACACCGATGGAAAACGTGGCGGCGAACGTGGTGTGGCACACATACGGCAGCCATCGGAACGACGCGGCGGCGTCTGCAAAGTATGTGGCAGCGAAGTAGTAGACGCCAAAAACGAACGTGACCAATCCCAGGCCCACCTCGGAGAAGATTAGCAGCGGTTTCCGACCCACCCGGTCCACCATGGCCAGCCCAACGAAGTTGACCACCACCAGGACGACGGCGAACGCGATTATGAACTCGAACTTGCCCATAATGGGCGACGGTTCGGGTAGTATGAGCGCAGAGTACGCGGTCAGGCTGCTGATGCCGCCCGCGCGTTGTCCTGCGCACGCCACTAACACCACGGCCAGCGCACGGAAGTTGTTCCGGTTGGTGAACAACTCGCTGAATGCCGACCCGTTTTCCATGTCCTTCCGCACGTTGACTTCCATCAGCTGGAGCTCCGCGGCCACGATGGCGTGTCCGTTGTCGCTATCGCTTCCGGTGTCACAGCCCCTGTACCAACGCAGGCACCGGGCCGCGTCGGCCGGCCGGCCCACTTTGAGCAGGTAGTACGGCGACTCGGGCACCCAGAGGAAAGCGGCGAAGAACAGCACGGGCACCACGGCAGACGTGGCGTTGAGCGTGTGGTAAGATACGTACGGGCCGATGATCACTTCGAACAGTACGCCGCCACTGAGCTGAATGGTGAACACGCTGCCCAGAGCGCCGCGGATGTCCACACCCGCAATCTCGCCCAGGAATACGGGCACCACTGTGTACGAGACGCCCTTGCCCAGGCCCGCCATCAGCCTGGCCGTGTACAGGGCGAACGTGGTGGGCACGAACAGCGTCAGCAACCAGGAGACGATGAACAGCGGGCCGAGCGCGGCGATCACCTTCTTCCGGCCGAACCGGTCCATCAGGTAACCACCGAACAGTGGGCTGATGAAGTTTCCCAGGTCCATCATACACACGATCCACGACAGCTGGTCGTAGGTCACGTGTAGCTCACCCGTCTCGTTCTTCACGAACTTTTCGGACGCCGAGCTGGGCCAGCCCAGCCACATGCCACTGATGAATATCGACATGGACGCTATAATTATATAACAGTATAATACAATTTTAATGAACTGCGTGAGTGTATTAAGCATACTATGGGGAAAGTACAAAATTTTATAGGCAAAATGTCTGTATTATCTGATTTACAGGGTCCGGCAAAAAAAACTACGGTATTTAGAAATAGCGCTGCGCGAGTTGTGGTGGTGGTGGTACAACAGTGGAGAGGGTATATCGATGAATATTGGTATACGTGCCATTTTTAGTAGATGTAATGGCAAGGAAAAAAAAAACAAAAAAAATGAAATAAAAACCAACAAAAAATGAAGAAAATAAAACGTGATTTTAAAAAAAATGTCTAAGTTTAAATTTTTAACGTGATTACCCTGTAATTACGTTATCTGGGGATATTTAAAGGCACAGTGTACGATCATCGTCCTGCATCCTTACAAACACTTAAGGAGTTAATTACCAGGCATTGGTCTCCATTACACCAGCAATGATACGAAGAGTTATGGAAAACTATCGGAAAAGGCTTCGTGTATGTGTTAACAACGGAGGACACCACTTAACCGATATAATGTTTAAAATAAATAATTAAAAATAGCATAATATTTATTTGAGTAAAAAATAAAAGAATTTTTTCTATTTGTTTGTTTGTTTATTTGCAACTGCCTCTTAAAATATGGGAGGTTTTATTACCGGACCCTGTATTATACACTAAATAGATAGACATCCATTTGCCTCCTGATATACATCCCAAACATTCCACGAAAGATAATCAATACGACTACCTATTATGCTTATACCTATTAATATTTTAACCCAGATAATCATAATTTGGTCAATTAATTTAGTTTAACGATTTAATAATATGTATATTATAAATATTTAATTACATACAATTTACTATGATTTGACAAAAGTAACGGGACCAAGTCAACAATAAACACATTCTTATTAAAATATAACTTTTTACTCGCGACCAAAGGTTTTAGGTACTGTTGAAAATTTTTACTCGGAAATATAATAAAAAAGTTGAGACATAATATTGTTACACTATTTGTATAGCGCATACCTAAATTAATTTAATTGATATGCGTAAGGCACTAAGGCGTAACTCAATATTACAGTTTTTATCCTACAAAGCATAAACGCAAATATATTATAATCGGTTTTTAAAGTTAATAGTTAAGTTAAACTTTGTAAACAGTTAATTTTGTCAATTTAAAAAATAATGTTATTTATTGTCGTGTGTATAAATCAAACTGTCTGACAACAACATAAATTTTATACGACATCTAGTTATTTTTTAACAAGTATCAAGACTTATTATAAGGTTATAATAAGGATTAAAGAAAAATCGTACTTTCCGATCAAGTAATTATTACAATTGCTGATGACATGGTTTTTGTAATGGATGAAAATTAAATTAAATACAACCGAAATTAAAATATTGATTATTAAATCCGTAACAATTAAAATAAAATGTAATATTGTTTAATTCGGGTCGTAAAATTTTGAAACAAATTTGATAAGTATAATTACAGCCTCTATATGAATATGTAGTGCTCTATAAATCGTTTTATTTAATATTGTTATTAATAATCGTTGATCGATGTTCAAAATACATAAACGTCATAAACAGCTATGTACCAAAGTATAAGCGGTATTTATGTGTAATGTGTAAATACCCAAATTAAAATGGTGTATGAAAAAAATATTTAAGTGAGATTCAAGTCCTTCCGAATCAAAGGCCTGATTACGCCTATGTTTATATAAATAGCTCATATACATAGGCGCCAGGTTTTCAAAAATCTATTGGGTGCTCATACCAATGTCAAGTAATCGTGAGGGGCTTTTCCCCTCTCACTACCTATACCTATAAATATTTTCAATGGGTGCTCAAGTACCCGAGCACCCGTGTACTTGGCGCCTATGCTCATATATATAGTGATATATAGCTGTACCCATTACCTATAGGGATTGTGGAGTTTATATTGTATAAGAATAACCTATATTATACACTAATATATAATAATATGTAATATATCATATATGTATGTATAATATTCAATAATTTAACATATCAGCTATACCTAGTCGCAATTGAAAGTATCTGGTTTTATAGTTGTTTTATTTTGATCGTCTGGATCCTGCTTTAGAATATAGTTGTCCTATATTAAATTCGTATAATGCCACTGTTTTATAATATGTGACATATTATGTTTATAATGAAGTGACTACAATTTTTTTTATAAATATTAACAACATGATTGCATGTTATGAAATGATTGTCCAAGCAGATCATTTTCGGTTCGATGACATTTCTTTCACAACATAATAAAAAGTTGATGAAATTTTGGTTTGTTTTTATTCACGTTTCAACGTTTATTATTATGAGGCAAAAGTTATTACTCATTATATAACTATATAAATTCCACAACGTTTTAATTGGTGACGATAAGTCATATATATACAATTATTTTAATATATACTATAATTGTTCGGTATTTTTATAATTTTGTAGGGCAGCAATTTTCATATTTAATCTTTAATTAATTTATACGCGGTGAGTAATACTGTATGGGGCTATAAAATTAAAGTATATTGATATTCGCCATACATGAATTATTATGATCGGTTATCACAAAACTCATAACCTATTTTTTTTTTAATGTTCCAGATTACAATTATATTATTGTATTTGTTTAATAATATTACTAATATTAGTATTAAGACTTGTGTATTAAGTATTTATAAGTTATATTTATAGAAATTATAGACGTAGTAAAATTTTAAAACAATTTTACTTATTTAAAATGATATAATATAAAATATAAAATACAATTATAAATTAATAAAAAAATCACAGTTTGACAGTAGGTAGGTATAGCATAATAAGAATTATTCCATTTTTAAACAGAAAATATATTTAAAGAAATCAGTTAATACATTTTATTCATTTTAATCATATTTCAGAGTTTTAGATATTAGAGCAGATTTGTTATAATACAACGTAGGTATAATATTGCCTATATATTGGGGCACAATTTTTTCTTTTCGTTTTAAAAATGAAAATTACAGAAAATTAGAAAATATTACACAATTGCATGATATTAATCAATTTGTAAAAAAAAAATGTACCTAAAAAATAAAATGTTATAGTTTTCACACTTTTTAACGCTTAACTGTTCATTAGACATTAGTTATATTTTATTATACGTAGATAACTATCAAGTTCTAAAAGTATCACACTATGGTAAATAAAAATATTTAAATCCAGTTTTTTTTCAATAATAATCTATTTTAAAATTTTGTTTCGATAACATAAAAAAAAACCTTAAATAATTCTAATTTTGAAATTTTGAAAATAGCTATTTATTTTGATTTTATTTATTCAAATAATATAAAAAATACACTTCAATTGTGTAAAATATGATAAAAATAGAATAATTTATGTTATTAGTTTTGTAAAAGTAATATTTTCTTATAGTAAAATATAAAAAAATTAACTATTTCAGTATATAATATATGATAGACAAACTACCGATTTTTAAAAAAAAATAACAAATTTTAAATTTCAATGAAAACTTTATTATATGGGACATGGGTATACCTATTTTTATTATTTTTATTACCATAAAAATTCATGTCATAATAAGGTTGATTTAGAGTTTAGAGTTTTAATTTTTTTTCCAACATTATTAACTGTTGTTCTAATACACATAAAAATTTTAACCCGCAGCTCTAGCAGCATAATGTTAATTTATTATTACATTTTAATATTTAGAAATTAATTTGATATTTTAATTTAAATTAATGCTTATAATTTTATAAATGTGTTTTGTTGTTTTGTCCTAGATAATTAAAAACTAAGTATAACTATCATCTAGAATTTATGTATTTAACGTACCTATAGGCATTATTATTCACGTATTATAACTATTCTTTTATACATGTGCACTTAGTACTTACCGGCTATAGTGGCATATATTTGCCTATGAACTCCTGATTTAAGCATCTCTGAAAGTTTTCGGTTCTTCTTCGTCAAATGCGTATTATTGTACCTAATGTAATTTATTATTTTACCTGTAACAAAAAATGCAATTAAATAATTTGAAAACACATTATTGTTTAAATACACGATATGTGTGTTTTATAATTATTTAACTCAAATATTGTATATGTTCAAATTCTTAGAAGCCGATAATAATCACCTAAATACGGTTATTGTATTCTAATATAACAGTGGTGGCAAACTGATAGCTCTTGTTATTGTCAGATACAATATGGCTTGCGGCTATTTATAAAATCAAAATTTACTTATTATTATTATGAATTTTAATTTTTTTAATTATATTTTTAAAAGATTATCAAATAATATAAAATGTGCCTAACCTAAACGTTTTGGCTCTGGGTCATTGTATTCATTCATTTGGCCCGCGAAAATATTCATGTTGGCCACCCTTGTAATATTATTTAAATAATTACATTTACATTTATTTTTTATTTTTTGATATTTCAACCAAAAATTATTACATTTCTCAACAATTATTTTACAATCCAAGAGAAAAATTAATAGCACACAATGATAATAAACGTTGGTATATACTACAGTGAAGATTGAAGAAGGTATATGTATGGAAGTCGGTAAAGGTAGTAAAGAAGTATTCAAATATAGTGCGTGTAGATTTAAATTATTCTAGAAATTTGGTGATTGTGTGTTTTCCGATAAAAGTGATGATGGATATTGACTGTGACTTTTGATTGACCTATGATTGTTGTTGAATCCATCTGAGAAGCAGATTTAATCGTTGGCGATAGGTACAGAAAAAAATAGGTCATCCTTTGTAGGAGGCTGTCTTGAACAAATACCACACTTTGGCGGGAATTCTTAATGATTTCGTGCATTTGGTTAACCAATGGATAATTTATTATGCTACTCGTATTTTGCTATAAAATAATTGTACACTGTTTGTTTCTAGTCTGTTTTTATTTGTACAATTTTCTGTTATAAATATACCTACTAGTTTTAATTATTTGTTTCGAACCAATATCATAATAATACGTCTTCTTTAAAATATTTATATAAAATCTAGGTGACAATATGATGCAATAACCAATAATAATAATAAGGGTATATATTCTAATAATATTGATTGCCTCGATTGTACATAATAAACAACGAACTTATATTTACGAGGTATACAGGGCCAGATAAAAATAAAATATTACAGTAGGCATGATTTTCCAGGCGCCTTTAAATACTACTTTATTACCTAATTATTAACTAAACAAATTTGTTTAAAAACATGCTATACATTTACCTAATACACCTATAGTATCAAAGTATTTAAAAGTTAAAATAATGTACAACAGAATATAACAATAATAATATAAATATAATATATAATACTTTGATACTATAGGTATATTAGGTAAATTTATATAATATATATATATATATATTGAGCAAATAATAGACCAATTCTGTGATAATCACGGATTAAGACTAATCCTGTATTTAGATACCCAGGCACGTATATAATTATTTAATTACATAGGTACCCGGTAGTCTATAATAGTGCATGCCTGTACATAAACGTCCGATTATCTAGACACAGTGTAAGATTTATAGGTATTCTGTGATTAATCCATCAAAAGTATCCTTTTATCAATTAGTTATCACTTAAAAAAAAATCAAATTCAAACAAAAAACACAAAGACAATATTTTAATTTCAATTTTAGGAAAAAATGGAAAATTAAAATTGGGGCTATGCACGTTACCCCCTCCACTTGATATTTTTTTGGTGCTCTAGGCAAAAGCCTACTTTGCGCGGAGTGGAATGGGGTTACCCCGCAAAATGTTTGTCCACTATTCCGCTTGTCTAAACTTTAAATACGTATAACTCATAAACTTATTCTGCTTTGGAATATGAAATTAAAACTCTGTTGTCATTCAAAAAAGTATAAAACTTAAAAAAATATAAGGATAAAAAATATTTAAAAATATAATTTTTTAATAAAAACGTTGTTTTTTAACAGCTTAAAACTATGTAAAAAAATGTTTTCAAAAACATGAATACTTTTTGAAGTAACGAGTGTTTTATGATAAAAAAATCACCCTGTATATTATGCATTGTGCCATTGTTATAAGTGCGTAATATAATTAATTTAAATTTAAAATTTCGCCGTGGAAAGTCGTCACTCACGTATGTGCTTCGTTATTCCGACAAATTTTTCCCCGTGCTCAAAGTTTCAATTGATAATCGAAATGTATACCAAAATACTCACCTAAATTTCAACGAGCCGTTTACACTAGCTTCAGCTTTCAAGAAGTCCGGTTACTCCGGTCCTCTTAGAATACTAAAATTCAAGAAATTTGTAATTAACCACTATAACATATAATACTACGCACGACGTTATGTAAAAACCGCGCCCGGCGCGGCGCACTCCACTAGCTAATTGCTTCCTTATCTCCAGTGCCCGTTCGGTTGTCCACGGTCACCAAAGATAAAAGCTGCTAACAATTAAATAAAATATGCATTTTCATTTATACGTATCGCAAATAAATATGTTTACATGGTCAAAGAAAACAGTTCCTCTTACAATACTAAAAAAAACAAAAACAAAATACCAACCCAAACTTAAATATTTTCTTCTCCAAACCGTTTCACCGCACTTAAAGCGCAAATGTATTTAATTTTAACAGCGTACTAACGCAGACGATATCGTCACGCTGCACTGCAGCATTCCTTGATCTCGTATAGGTGTTTGACCGCATAGGTTGCATGATAGTCTCATTTATAAAATAAAGAAAATCTTACTTCCTGCCTTTTATTTACTCCTTAAATCCTACCTAAATGACTCACTGTTGACTGTCCGTTACCATCACCTTTCTCTATCTACCACCTCTAAAATACATACTGGAAAGTGGAAGTCCTCAAGGTGCATTTATAGCTTCTCTTCTCTTCAACATATTTACCACGGACCAATTACTAACACCTACTAACACCTTTGTTCCAGAATACGCTGACGATAAAGCGATCATTTCAACTCATGAAAATCCTATTACTACATCAAACTTGCTTCAATTTCATCTTTATCAAATTTAAATCTGGTGTAAAAACTGGAAAGTAAAAAAAAAATGAATCCAAATCAAACCACATTAAATGCACACTGAAACAAGGTACCTGTACTCGAGTTGCCTTCAACAACATCCAAATACCTATACCACTCTAACTACAAAATACTTTGATATCCACTTCGACAAAAATTTAACATGGAGCCATCATATATACACCACTAAACTCAAACCGAACTCCTATCTTCGCACCCTCAATTACTTCTTAGATGTAATATTAAAACTTTCAATCAACACCAAACTAAACTTTATAAAAGTCTGCTAAAACCAATTTGGATGTACGGCGTTCAAATTTGGGACTCAGCAAAAAAATCAAACATTAAAAATTTTAAATATTGCAAAACACAAAAAGCCCCTTTCTACATTTCAAACTGAACATTACACACTATTACTAATCTAAAATTACCAACAGTATTAGGAACCAACTCTAAGTCCTCCACACGTATTATCACATTACCACAGCTCACTTCCCAAACATCCAAACATTCTATCAAAAAATCTTTCCAATCTCAAGAAACCCTACAAAAAGATTGAAAAAGAAATGGTGTCATATCCTTGACTAACTTCATCAAATATAATATTCATAAATTGTAGTGTTGCCAACCGATAACTTCTATAAGACCTAAACCTGTAAAACTCGCGCATACTTATTATACCAAATTGTATAAATTGTTGGAAAAAAAAAATAAAAACAAAAACAATTTTAAATTTAAAAATATAAAATAAATATAAATTTAAAAAAAATAACATTATTTATTGTGATTTGTGTTGAATGTTTTTTTCCCAACTGCTTGCAATAAGTACTACCTATAAGTAGTCTGGAAGGTTGAACAACCTAGTCACTAGTTGGATTTAAGAAATTTCGTATTCTGATTGGAGTATTATTGTTAAATTATACTCTAAACAATTTGCTCGTTTACTCTAACTTGTTTTAAATTAAATAAATAACCTGTTTTTTATTGATATATTGTATAATAGTTTACTATTATTTTTAAAAACAATTTAAAAATATGTTAAATATACCAATAACGTTTCGATTAGGAATTTAATTTGTGACCTTAGAGTGGTCTATGTACATATCAATAAAGAAATAATAAATCGATATCCTTATCAGTAAGTTTATCAATGATTATGTTTGTGTTTTTGTATAGCTATAGGTAGGTACTATACAAAATATAAAAATTTTTAATCTGTACAATAATGTTGCAATAAGTAAATTCGGTTTAATGTAGAACTTAAATAACTTAACCCAGTATAATCATATATTAATATATTATGATCCTATGTCCACGAACAAAAATTTTTACCAATATTATTCGGGAGAAGGGAGTTAAATAATCGTTATCATATGCCATATAACTATAGAGTAGAGAAATTGAATCCCCACATCCCCAACAAATTTACCATTACAAAATGTTCAACAGAAGCAGTACATACTGTCGTACAAATATAAAATGTTTATTTAATTATAATTTATAAATATAAATAATATTTGATGTATTATTTATTATTGAGACTTATAATTATAACATATTACAATTATTACTCCAGTGTCTTTAAATAAAAAAATTATACACACAATTACTAAGAAAACATAAAAATATTATTTTGATGGGGATAAGTCCCCGTTCTCCAACGATTTCCACAAATGTCTATATGTCAATATTTCCAATATCGTTTACTTTTGTTATAATAATAATAATAATTATTATTTTTAAAAAAAACATAAATGCGTTAGTCTCGATGGTACTGATTTTTAAGTAGGTTTTGATTATGTTAAAACTTAAAATACTCACGGGTAGGTATTTGAAACTATGATTTAATTTGATCCGAAGTCCGATCTCGACGAATGGAATAAAGTCACACGGTATTTAGCAACGATTGAATAATTATTACAATTAGATATTAATTATTATCCGCTGAAGAAAAATGAGTAAAAAAAGGCTCAGCAGATACAAATGATACAATCATGTTTTGTCAAACGGCTGGTTATAACTACGTACTATATTATAAATATATAAGATGTTCTATGTACAGAATCTATATTTCCCCACTGTAATATTTTGAGCTAAGAGTTTTTATGAATCATCTATACTATATATTATAACATTATATAATATATGATATAATTATGATACAGACAAAAATTTGTAGTTATTTTTAAACGCTATTTATATTTAGTCTCAGATTACATAGTATTTTAAATACATAATTATTTACTATTAAAAATTTAAAACAATTAAACAATTAAATTTGACATCAATAATATGTATAATGCGTGCATATACAAATTAAAGTTTTATCGACTCATTAGATTCTGATTAGTATATTATTTTAGTTACGTATGTATGTACTATTTTTGTTTATATTTTATTTTATACGATTACAAAATTTTAAGTCCGACATAGGGTTCAATAATTTCAAGATTTAATGTATTTAAAAAAAAAATAACGTGACTTATTAAAGCGCATTGACATTAATATTTAGTTAATCACAATATTGGTTATTTAAAATCAATTTTACTATTTTCTATTTTTATGGTGATGATTAATATAACGTTTTTTTAATTATAGATTTTATCGACTATATATTGTATAGACTACCATCATCGCATCGTCAGAGCTTAACTACCAATAGCTATAATAATATGACGGAAATATACATACCTATGTACCTATTTAGTACGAATTACACAATTTTTAGTGTGTAGTGTGTATTTACTCAATACACGATTATATACTTATTATGTTGGTTTATAAATTAAAATTTTATCCAAAATTAATAATCAATCGAGGGAACCATTAATTAAGAACCATTTGATTGAGTAGTTGTACTGATGCAGTGTATTGCGCTTCTTATAATATTAGCCTTTATTTTTTTGGTCACTTCAACGATTTATTATAAAATTATTACTCGGGACTTCTAGGAGTTTGAATGTTTTTAAATAATCATTTAAAACATAGCTAAGTAATATAGAAATTTGTTTCATAACAATACGAGTTTATAATTTTATATTTAAAATGTATAGTTGCATATTTTACATATTTGACCATTTTTTATTTATAAGTGCATTGTGCATATTGGCAATTAATAATTATTTATATGAATGGATAAGTTTTTAAATCCCAACTTGAGAAAATATCTAATAGTTCAATGTAATGCTCAAGGTAATTACTAATTGGTACTACATTAAAAATATACAAATGTATTCAATTTAAGTAGTTTTTAAAAAAAATTTAAACATTTTTTGTTTTAAAATAAAACTCAATGTAAGAAGAAAACAAATATGAAAAAAGAAAAATAATTATCTCAGATAATTAATCAAATTTATCTATTTATGTATCATATCTACAAATATAATTATTATTTATTACAAATATACTTTTTTGAGAAGCATATTTAGTGATTCTTTAGGACATAAATACATGAATATTTGAAGTTTTTTTAAGGCATGAAGTCCCTAGCCCTAATAATTACAAATAAATAACTCATTAGTAATAACAATCAATATTTACTGTCCTTATACTTGACCTAGATAGCGCATGTTTTTTCTGCAGAATTGATTTGATAATAGAGAACTAGAAAGTCTCTAATAAGATATTATCTTAGAAAATTTAAATCGAGATTTGACTAGTTATTTCCGCATTAACTTGAATATCGATATCGATAAGAACTAGTCAGAAACCAATCAGCTGTCACGAAACATGTTTTTTTTACAAACCACCAAATACGTGCTTATATGCGAAGAATATAAATAAACTACTGTAACAGATAAATAAATATTTTTTTATTCTAAAAAGTTATATATTTTCTATAATTTTAAAATTTTGTAAAACAAATGTTACTAGAATAATAATAGCAGTTAAACATTAATAACTTTGTAAGTTGATTATATAAATACATTGCAAACTGCAAACTGTATATTGTAATAAACTAATTTATATACAAGTAAAAACTAAGTTTGTACCTACATTCATTGGCGCAACTAGACCTCTAAAACGTGGGATACTAAAACTGTTGACACTTATGACACTTTGACAGTTTATCAATTGATGTTATTTCACTAAAATAATTAGATATAAAAAATCAGGGGTGCTAAAGACCTTTATGCACCCCCCCACCCCCACCCCCAAGTTGTGCCACTGCCTATATTAAAAGTTAAAAAATTAGTTAATTAGAAAATAAATAAAACTGTAAATTGAAAGCTACAAAATAAAATAATTTTAAATTCATATATTTATTAATAATTATTGTTTAATATTAATTTTTGACGGTAATACTCATAAATTCATAATAAAATGTTTCTATACGAAACATGCAATAATGTCAAATACATGCACTCGGGCTAGGATAATTGACTAATAAAAAATCCTAAATATAATATAAGTAATAAATAATAAATATAATAATATTAATAGTCAATAACTATTATAAATATATTGCTTATAAGATAGTAGCAGAGCTCCCATAGGTATTATAATATATAATAATTATAAGATAGTACATAATCCTATAAGTATAGGTTATTATAGGTGGAGTAGGTAATACCTACACTTTTTCAAGAGTTTTAGTAATACGATTAAAATACATATTCAAATTATAATTTTTTTTTCAAAAACATTTCCGAAAGAACTTGAAACTTTAGGGTCAGATGAGCTGAGTCGCACATTAAAAAAGAGGGAGGCTGGTTATTTTTAATGTGGTTGATTAGGATAAAAATGAAAAATGTGAATTTTTTATAACTCATAATACATATATTTTATATTTATACTTGAAATGGAAAAATCTTCGAACCCGGATGATACAAGTACGACCATATGATATAGTAGGGTTGAAACAGTAAATTATAGAATAAGCATTTTTTTGATTATTTTCATGTATTTGGTTTAACAAAATATTCTTAACACTATATTTTGTGCTTAATATTGAATATTGAGATATTGTAGAAACTGTTACATTGTCTATACAATGTATATTTATATGAATTCTACAAAAACAAATTTTATTACAATTCTACTAATTGATACAGTGTTATATAAATCACTATTTTAAAATTATAAAAGTATTTTTTTTTTTAACTAATATATATAAATACGGGTTCTAAATCGTCACCAGTTATAACTGTCATGTTATTCAATACTTAAAAAAATAAAAAAATAGCCTAAAATGTTTTTATTCAAAAACTAAGAATTTTTATAAAGTGGAAAGAAAACAAAGGTCAACATACTAGCTAGTGCATTCTGGTCCATTTTGATCAATCTAACCTAATTTAAAAAAATACATTTTTTGTCAATAATTATTTTCAAATTGTCTCTAACTCGTGTAAATCTACACATCTTATCATTATTGTATAAAACAAATCATGCAGATAAGCCTACGAAAATCATAAATTATTGATGGTCAAATCACTAAATCATTAGATCAATTATCCTTTATATTTCACTATTCACTATAAATACTCGATATATTATGATAGAGTAGTGATTAATATAAGAAAATAAATGTTTCTCGTTAAAATATGAGTATTTAACCAGCGTTCATTTTTTTTTTTGCGTTGTACCTAGTGCGTATATATAATAATCATATAATAATCTTTACCAAACATAATAAAATATTAAAATATAATATCGTACACGTCTACGATAAATCGTGTTTGTTACCAAATATTACGACCTTGGCACTTTCTCGCATTCTATGACCGTCGAATAATATCTCACCCTATCGCCCCTTATCCAAACACTCTAAATTATTAACATTAACTATATAAAAATGCATACACGTTCAGTATACAATTATTTACAGTTATCGGACTCAGATTAGACTTACAGCGCCAGATTCGATATGATTATATGGCGCTGAAAATCCATTACAATAATATTATAATAATATGAGCCAACTGGTGAGCAATTAAACAATTTCATTGTGTAAATAGAAAATAATAATATAAGTGTTATAGGTATTGTGATGAAAAGTTTCAAACCCCTATATGATATTGATATATTTTTAATTACAACATTCAATAACTAAAATTTTTAAACATGTTCATTTAAATATCCAATTTCGTTAAAATTAATACTTCAAATGTCTTTCGATAAAAAATCTAAGCTTGTGCTAAAATATTTTTAGTATATTTTGATTACCAAAAACAAATTTTTGAAGGTTCTTATCCTTGTATTACATTTTCAATCTTAAACTATTGAGATTGAGATTGAACATTTTATGAATTTATAACTATTTACAAGGTAATTTCAAACGTTCGTGATTTTATTTAAATTTGAAACTCATACTTATGCTTATAAACATATATAAACATAGATATTTTTTTCATTGCTGTGAAAACAACCTATGAAAAATTGTAATGTATATTCAAGGTTTGTTATTATAATAATTTATAACAAATAAAAATGTTATTATTTATAAATCTAAAAAAAGAAGTCTTAAATGAGCCAAAAAATTATCATTACTAAAAAATGCCGATACCTATAGATAAATATTTGGTGGATGTTTCAACTCTCTAAGTGGTTAATGGTTACTCATTTTTGAATTATAATATAAAAATGAAATTGCTTTTGTCAAAAACTGCAGGTTTTGCGTAATTTATCTTACTATAGGTTTTAGTGGTACAGTAGGTTGAATCAATTTTGGAGGGAAACGTTAAATTTTAAAATGTAATTATTATGAGTATAAAATATTATAGTATAAGTTAAGAGATTCAAATACCAAAGAATAATATTTTTAAATTGCAAGAAAATATAAAAATCGATTGCGAGAAATAATTATTTTACGAGTTAATATCAAATGTATACATTTAAACTTCAAACACTTGGTACGTTTTGGTAATTTTTTTTGTAGAAATACTTATGAAGAATATTTTATTATATTTTAAAATTTTAAAAGAAAATTGTTTCTGAATTTCTAACCACAAAATAATCTATTTTTTTTTCACAATATTGACGAATTTCATCAAAATGTTAACTTTAAAAGAATATGAAAAAAAATATTATGATTATCTATGTATTTTAATTTGTAAATTTACAATTAATGTGAATACTTGTGTTTTCAAGCTTTACAAAACAATTTTTATCAACATTAATAGAGGAAAAAACTAAAAGAAAATTTAAAGAAGAACTCTAAAAAAGTAAAATATTCTCAAAATTTAAACATATATGAAAAACTATAATCAGTATCTATAAAGTTAAGATTCTTCAATAATATTTAAATTTCTGTTTTTCCTTGTTTTTTTTTTTTGTTTGCATTTCTTAGTTATTTTGTAAGTATTATGAACTTTTTTACTTTCAACCCTTTAAACTTTTAAGTATAAACTGAATTCAATTTCTTACAAAACCTAAAAGGTGACAGACACAAAAATAAAAATAATTAAATACATACATCATTATAAAATTGTAACATTCATAATTTATCATTGCCCCGCTCTAAATTTAAAATGTGTTCGTATAACATATCCGTAATAATAATAATAAAATAATTTTGTTTTTAGGAATGATACATCGACCTGCCCCACCACATTGATCTGCTGATAAACTGGTCATAATAAAAGTGGTCGGTGAAAAACCAAAATTATTAGAATCTTTTTGATCGTGAGTACTTGCGGGATAGATTGGATTCTTTCCTCAGTTAATTATTATACATTTCTATTCGATTTTGCACAATATAATTGTAATAATATAGTTACATACTTATCCGGTACTTTATTTAGCAGATTATTTACACCTTTTACAGATCACTGTAGCAATCATAAGTAAGAAACATTATATCTATTTTTTTATTAGTAAAAGTATTACTTTACTTGTACGTTTTTATTAAGGTTATTATTTTGGTAAGCTTTTTATTATTGATTGATTTATTGTACTAAACTGTTGATCGTCAATTGTCATAAATGTATTTATTTGTTTATGATAATAAAATTAATTGTATGACAACACTAAAATTATATACATATTATGTATTATACTATATGTCTATATGTATTACAAGATAATAAATATATAAATTAACAGGAATATAAAAACCTATAATGGTAATATTGTTTACTATATTTTAACAGAAAAAATACAACTTATTATTTATTAACTAAACATAATTATTATAAAACATGTCTTCGACTTAGAATAAATGATAGTAAAAATTGTCCCAAATATATTTCTATGCTTATTGAAAACTATATAATATTTAACTGTACGTATAAGTGGGTATACGAGTTGATCATAGGCTTAAAAGTTAAACTTTACATTTTATATATAAACAATTTTAGTATTTTTGCATTAAGATATATTGAAATATTCATTGTTTAGTATACGGACTACGGAGTGATTCATCTAGCATACTCATTCCCTTTTTCGTAAATATTGCGGTCATTCAAAATCTGATGTATACAATTTTAAATTATACTTAAAGACCATAATTTTTAAATCCTCAATATATTTTTACTACTTAAGGAGTGTCTTATGAAGATATAAGCTTCTGTTTTCAAACGAGAATCTCCCTTTAAACTGTTTAAATTATTTAATTTATAATTGATAATTCTTTTTGAAAAATTTAACGTACCAAAATTAAAATTAAAATTCGTACGATTAATTTTTGAGTGATTTAACTTTGTATACTAAGGATATAATAAGTCCATCGTTCATGATAAAATATGAGTTTAAAAGATACAGAAGATAGCTTAGTTTTCAAAATTTTAATAATTATATTATATCATTATTTATAACTATAAAAATGCTTCAAGTATAATAAATATTAAATGTATTATATATCTATTTATACATACGTAAAATCTTAAAGACTATTATAATAATATAATAGTATCCTTAGTATAAACATTTTAATAACCGAAAAAGTACTTGTTCAAGTTTTAAATTAGGTACATAAAAATGATCAAACAAATTATCCACTAACTAATATACAGTAAAAAAAGAGGATCTCACTTGGAAAACAGAAGTTTGTATCACTACGTTACGCTCCTTGAATATTACAAACAAATTTAAGGATTTGAAAATTTGGTCTTTGGGATACATTAAAAAATTAACTTAAATAAATCATTACTAAAATAAAAATAGGGGATGAGCATGTTTAGTATATCACCCTATATACAAATGAGCCTGTCAAATTTCACATAACTAAATAATGGTAGGGATATGTTCACTTTTACGCGATACCTATCATTTGTGTCACACAATAATATATAAACGCTGCATTTATATGCAATCGTACGAGTTAAAAAGTGCATGATTAATTTTTAAACACACAAAAAATATATTTTGGTTTTATATGAAACTAATATATTAGTTAAATAGTTAATAGAAGTGTGAAAACTCAAACGAGTGAAATAAAACAGTTCTAAATATATTATATTATATTATAATGTTATGTTATGTTACAGAAATGCTGAAACTATTCTTTGTAATCAGTGAGTGCTATTTTATTAAAATACATATTTTTATTCTTACAAAATTATAACACAATTACACAACCATGGTCAAATTTAAAATTCATCTATATTGTTATGCTATAACTCTATAAGTATACAGTATTTTTCATGATATATTTAATAAAATTGGGTTGTTGTTCTTCTGACATGTCCACAGCTATTTTGATGACATTAGTGGCGTTGGCAAGATCCGATGAGATTAAGAATGAATGGATTTGCGAAGAGAGCGATTTAAAGGGCAACTGCAGTAGCTCGCCTAAATTTAAATATTTTATGAAAGAAATTATTGATAACATTGATAATTACGAATATTCAGACCACTACTATTGTCCGTCAGTATATTATTGAACTATAAAAATAATAATACTATAATATATCTAAATTCTAAAGATTAGCAAATTATTGAGATAAATAACTAGTTATATTTGTTAGTCATCAATCACCATTAAGAACGTTAAGTTAATTAATTATAATAACTTTTAGTACTAACTAAAATTTTAAGACATATACTATGGAAAAATAACCAAAATAACTCAGTTGAAAAGAAGTTTATTAATTTTGTTTTAATTAGGTATTAATCTGTTACATATAGTGCAACTTAAAAAATTTGAAATAATATAAGTAAATATAAACGTATTGTTATAAAAACGTATTAATTATAATTATAATAATCAATTTATTATTATTCCTTCTTATTCCACACTAACTATAGGGATTTAGGAAATTATAATACTTTACAGACTGCAGTGTAAACTAGATTATTAAATTAATGATTATTTATTTGTTTATTTAAAATCATTGTTTACAGTGTAATTTATTTAACACCAAATGATTCATTATTTTTAATTATAGTTATAACTTATAATCATATATAAAAATAATTCTTCTTTAAGTATTATTTTTTCAAATTAACTGGTAAAAACTATATTATTACAATGAATACTTTAACAAAATAAATTAATTTCAAAATTAAATATACTTTTCTGTAAACAAATTTTTAAGTAGAATGTTTTTTTGTAGCAGTGCTCAAAAATTATTGATTAAGTAGTAAATCAAATTCGTGAATGATAACTTTTAAGAACCCATATTTTAATTTTTTTCTATAATAATCTACTATAAAAACTGTCAAATATTTTCAATCAATTATAAGCATCTATAGATTTTTACATTTAATTATTGTTATTACAGTTTTAAGTTTGAATCAAAAAAAAATATTTATTTTACAATAGTCATTCTCCACTCATATTAAAAGTATTCCGAACCTACGCCTGCTTACTGATTTAGTTAACAGTTCTTATTTTAATAGTTAAAATGTATATATTACCTTATCCTATACAAAGTATATTAATTGTATAACCATAATATTGTATAATTTATACAAAAAGTAGTTGTGTATAATAATAAAGTTGTCATTAAAAAATTATTGATTGTTACAAACTTTCGTTATGGCATTGTCGTAGCCAAGTTATTATAATTGTTTTGGTACATCCGCTATAATTTTAAATTAAAATAAATAATCATGTTGACTGGTCGTCGGCAGTTAGTACTCTGTGCTGCTTTATAGTGTCAGTTATTATTATACTATAGCACTATGCTAATATAAAATGTAATAACATCCCTATTCCCTATTATAATACTGTACCTTACGGCTTACCTATATGTAATTATCTGATTTAATGCACTGATTTTATTGTTAATTTGTCATTTTGAGTTTGTGGTTTGTCAAAAACAGATTCAATATTGTGGAACGGTTCTCTAAGTGTGTAAACTCGTATTATAATAATTGTTTTGCAAATATGACTTTTGTAAAGAAATATATATTGTTGTTGAATATGCCACCACAGGAAGATAACTTCAGTATTCTCTGTACCAAAGACCGACCTTACAAGCAAGGTATGTTTAGACATTAATAGTGTAATAATAATTTAAAAAAAGCTCAAAAATATTAACTTATCATATTACATACGTCAGGGACGACGCTACCTTTTGCGAAGCCTTTGGCAAAACTTATTTAATCAACAACTATAGTCAACTATAGCCTATACTATAGGCTCTATAGGACATAAGTGTAATTAAAAACGCGAGGCCCTTTAATGCGCGAGGCCCGTACAAATGTCCCGATTTTTCTGCCCTGACATACGTAAATATAGAAAATTATTTAGAGCTATGAAATACAATATTGTAATATTATTTTGTCGTTATACGACTTATACCTATATAATAATATATATTAATTATTATATATAATGCTTAATAATATCAAATATATATATATAATTAATATTTATACTTGCTTAGTTATGTTTAATGACTATGGCCTACTTATTGGCAGTAACTAATATAGTTGTGTGGTATAGTTGTTTATACACACACACACACACACACACACACACACACACACACACACACACTCACAAACACACGTGCGCGCGTATATATATTATATAAACATATAGGAATATTACTAGGTATATTATAACTTATAAGTATACCTGCAATCACGGATGGAATAAATATAACTACTCGTATTAGTAATGAGTATGGAATACAATCTAATCTAACTTATTATACGACAGATAGATAAAATGGTTCTATCGTTGATCCAATACAATGTATAATATAGGCAGGGCCTGATTAACCAATAGGCTGAGTCCAACAGCCTAGGGCGCCAATCGGCCAATGTTAAATTGGGGTCGCCACAAAATATTTTTTTAATTATACTAGGGTGCCAAATCAATCCTAGCCTACTGGCGACCAACTCCTTAATTAGGCCCTGAATATAGGCTAGACTGCTAGAGTTTCATAAAATTAATTTTTCGACGATGTTTTCATTTTCGCTATACCGACGATAAAACGTCTGATAAATCATTAGTGGTCCAACTTTCCAATCTTGCATAATATTATCTTATCAGAAGTGTTTTAATTTTAAATATTGTTGTTAGAATTTCTAGAACACCTGGCATGTTTGAATATGGCAGAAGACGACCGCGACGTACAAACCGAAGTACTGCGCAAACAATGGCTACAGAATCTAGTACAGCAAAAGTTGAAATATCAATCGAAGATAATAAACAGGGACGAGCAAGATAAACTGACGACAGACAAAGACATACAAGATAAACTAAAAATGGATCAAGTAGAGTTTCAGTTATTACATGACCTGAACCCCGAGAAATGCCAGTGAGATTTAGTTTAATGTATATTATACTCTATTAAAATAATACAAATGAATTGTTTTTTTCGTACAATCAATATTTTTAAATAATATGTATTCTGTTGAATGATCATGATTTTTACAGAAATTTGACAAACTTTTTACGGTCATATTACGTTAAAATTCGTACACTATGCGGATTGAAGGCTGTAAAGTTTTTCCAACAAATTTACAACAATTATTGGCCCATATCGGCGGTAATGGTCAGTATGCCTATAACTCTTAATAATTATTATTTAAATTAATTAGATAGGTACGTTAAAAATCATTGTTTTTAAACCATAAATGCAATAGGTAAAAGAAGACGATTTAACTTTAACCCTATATTTATATTATTAACATTTAACAACACGTTTAATATTCGTTAATAAGTCTTACGTATGTAAAAGTATGTATCATTTTAATGACGTGAATATAAACACTTGTTGTTTTAGTATATTATGTATTTTCTTTGAAATCTACAATTTAAAAATAAATTAAATAAAATTACATACCCACAATGTACAAAAATGACTTATATTATAAAAAAATATATATATTAAAAACAAAAAATACGTTTATATAACTAAGAATAAAAATATCTAAAATAAAATGTAATTTAACGGTATAATTATCATAATAAATCGTACCAAATGAATTTATAATTGATTTTGCAAAGTATATGCATCGTGCACTAATGCACGACTACAACAAAAAATTTGTTAAATTCATTTACACTATAACCTTAGTATAGTGATAAGTATTCTAAATTAATGTTTTATTTTATTGCAGAAAAATTGCGATAGACAAATATACTATAGAACATGATGCGATGTACGGTCCAAATCAAATATTTCAGATTATCAACAACGGCTACAAGCCATTAATTTTTTAATTTATATAACTATACGTTATCGTCGACTAATTTACATATTAAATGGTCTACGGATTCGGGATTATTAACTCAAATTATATTGTATCTTTTTTTTAAAATTTTGTTACACTTAATAAAATAATATAATACACTTGAAAATATACTGATTAAGTTAAATATTATTATTATTCTTTAGATTTAATTGCAGTAAATTCAAACAAATGTAATTGGTTATACCTAACCTACTATCATAAATTGATTCAATTTTATTATCATAATAATAATATGCAATAAAGTAACTATTTTAAAGGTAATTGGTAAATGGTAAGCACTTATTTTCTCAAAAAAAACTAACGTTTTTGAGAATATTTATTTTGCAGAATCTTAAGTAATTAAAAACAACATTTGTGATATTATCTCAAATTAGAATTTTTTATGTTTTTAATTTTTCTAATGACAAAATCGTAAAATATTTGTAGGTACTCGTATATTACTCATACCTAATTCATAACTTTAAATACCTACTTATAAACGTATAACTTTAATGAACTGTTCGTTCATTTGTTTCTATTTTTATAAATGCTATTACAATCCTAAGAAATGTTCCGATTAAGAATATAAAAATCAAAAAAAAATAATAAATTATTACATTAAAAAATATAATTTTTTAATAAGATTTATAAATTAGTCAGTGGTTTGGCGAGATTAAAATGATTTTAATATTAAATACAATTTAGTATATGTACATAGTATATTGTATATACTAACCGTCCACAATCCATATTAATATATTGTATAAATATAATATAATAGGTAAGAACCTAGCAAAGACGAACTCAGGATTTAAGATTTTAATACTGTGGGTCTGCCTCACTAACGAATGGTCACTGTGTAGAGGTTTAACCAACTATATGTATTACAAAGTCTATCGCTGCGGTCGCAATTTACCTCATTTTAAATATAATAATATATAAAATATATTATAAATAAGTTATCCAACATTTAATAGAACTATAAGAGATAAGAAAACAAGTCACATCTAAGTTTTAAGAAAAATGTAGAACTTACTTATAAACTTGGGTATTATTAATTAATTGTTATTGTTAATTGATATTTAATTAACAAATTTACATAAAATATTTAAATAATTTTGAGTAGGTATTTCAGATTTTGAAAAGGATTTATATAAACATATTATTATTTTATTAATTGTTAAAATATATTATAGATGTAGAAGAGCTAATAAAAAACATACCATTCTACACCAAAGAGAATCAAAAATATAATAAGGAAAAATAGCATAATTTCAACTATGTATTATGTGATAGCTGATAATAATGTAATAACTCATCGTCATATCAACAACGATAGATTAATCAACGTCCAAATAACTGACGCCGACGGGTATAAATACGAATGCGTTTCAGAATACCGTCAGTCTACTCTCAACCTTCAAGGCTTCAAACTGGCAAGAACTAAGAAAAGAAGCAGAAGAAAATGAAGAAATAAGACCCAGACGATTGGCGGCGAACCCAGTAAGAGAAGAGAAAAGCGACTGGACGAAGCTCACGGTTAGCAGATATACCGATCACCGGGCGAACACCGTCGATTACGCCGGATCGTAGCATTACGCTCAGACCAGAAGATACTGTGGTAGACGGGTAGTGTCGACTCAATGGTGCACAGCTTCGACGGCTTCTACCCGGCGACCACCGGCAGACATCGTCTATACAGACCTGTCACGAACACCAGACTTATGTCCTCACGGACGCCGGCTGGTCAAATATTTTTATGCTCTCCACCAAACCGGTGACCACGACGCGTTCCGCCGTTGCAGTACCCGTGCCCTTTGGTGTTTGGTCCTAGCACTTTCGTGTAGCTCAAGGTAATCGAACCGCTTGTGGCAATACGGTATGGCATCGGCGGGGAATATACACGTAGCTCCTCACTCCAGTCCTCATCCGCTCAGACGCGGGACGACTATCCGAGCTAAGCGGCCACTGCCGGCTCGATACCGTCCGTCTACGGAACATTAAGGCTGGGGATAGAGTAACGTGGTGGGTCACATAAAACTGCGCACAGGCGCAGAGCATTATCTGGTTGTTCACCTCAGCTGTCTCGGGTAGTCGGGTGGTGCCGAACTGCCGACTCAGCTTGCCAGCTTCTACGAAGCTACCACCGGCAATCGATTATCGCGGTATTGCCGTATGAGGTATCTATGTCCCAGACCCAGACGATCGGGTGAAGCTTACCATTAGTGGATACCGAACACCGTCGACTAAACCGGACCATAACAGTACGCCCAGATCAGAAAATACTATAATATAGTATAGAATTGTCGACCAAACGTCACGAACTAGTACAGAATAAGTCACGGCAGTCATCATCGCTGACTTCACTAACGACGTGTTGTGTCGGTGGTGTTCTACATTGTACCACCGTCGGCAATATTATATCGACGTGCACCGCTCAGGGCTAATCGATTATCGGGATCGTCATACCTATGACGCCCGACGAACGTTCTCGAAGTGCCATCGCGTAGTGTTAGGTGTACGCTGCAGACGTCCGCGGCATCACGCCACACGAGTGAATACGTGTCGATCAACGACAACTCTCTTCCCTGCCGGGCGGTTAATCCCGATACAGTGCTCTCTCACGGGGAAAACATAAAATCGCCCTTTTCAGGGCCCCAAATTCTATATTATCCCCCCAAGGGCGCGCCTGTCTTGTGTTAAAAATGAAAATTTTATAGTATTCTTCAAAAATTTAACAAAAAACAGAAATTTTTACGCAAAACAAGTTTTTGACAAAATTGATTTTTTTTTTGTAGTATTAAATATCAAATATTCGTGGATACTTAAAATGATTATTATCATTCGCTTAAATGGTATAATTTTAAAAATAGTTTGACTATTCAAGGTATGGATGACATGTTCTATTTTTTTTTTTTTTTTTAGTTGAAATTTATAAATAACTATATTTATTAATATTGAATATACTTTATACTTAGTAACAAAATATTATGTAAAATAATATAGGTAAGTATAAAGTAGTATATAAAACTAGACCTGCAATTGTGTAGGAATAATGAAAATTCGGTGAGAACTAAGTTTTGCAATCATAGCAACTTACTTCGTTAGTAGTTGTGATATTATGAGTATAAACTTATGTATTATCTACTGAAATTGTGAGACAGAAATAAAAATATAATTCGATCATAATCTGAAGTTAAAATATTTATTTTTAATATTTTTAGTGTTTTGTTTTCAATAAACAATAATACAATTTTCAAATTTCAACGCACGGCGATATGGATAGGCAAATTAAATACAATAAATTCATTTTCTGATATTTGCTTCAGTTAGTTCGTGCATTTCAATAATACAGGCATACGCGCCTGTTCTACCTTTTTACATGAAATAAACGAAACGTGAGTGCGCTCTATGAAGTGTACGTTTTAAAAATTTTCCTTCCCAATTTTACAGGCTAAGGACTCATAACAAAATTCAATTGTTGCCTTTGGCAAGGTTAAAAATGATTTCATATTATAACATAATAATACCCAAGTTAGTAAGTAAGTTATACATTTTTCTGAGGCCCTGCAATAAATTATGAGGCCTGTGACCCGTGTGCGATGTACACTCTGCACACCCGGTTTTTATGGCACTGTAAATAAGGTAAATGTTGAGCGCAGCAAGCGACTTTGTAGGTAGTTCACATAGTTGGTTAAACCTTCTATACTAAAATTATTTTCTATATTAAAATCCTGGATTCGCCACTGGGCCGTATACTATAATTGTTATTGATATAGTTAATTATACAACATTAAATTATTTAGAAAATTATGAACTTTAAAAATATCTCTAAGATCCAACCAGGCACGGATCCAGAGCAAAGATCTTGGGGGAGGGGGCAACAATCTTTTTGCATCACAAATACAATTATAATATAATATAGGTACTAGGTAGGTAGGTACTTTTACTTTATTCATAATTTAAACATTTTGTCATAATAGTAGGTATAGTTAATCAATGTAATAATCCATATCAGTTTTTCTAACAAGAATTATAAATATTATTGAGCTTAATTGCATAAATATTTTTATAATTTTTTGAAGTTTATATTTTGACAAAATTAAATTTTAACGCATAAAAAAAACAATTTCATCAAACAATTTTTAGATTAATTTTTATAATATTATTCGAAAGGACTTAAAATTGTTTTGTTTTTTTTTATAATTTATTTGATATAAAATACTTATTAAATACCCATTTAATCCGTTCTACTGAAATTTGGTACCTAATACCTCAAAAGTTACAGTTTAACAATATTATTATTTATTATTATGTATGTATCTAGATACTATATCTTGTATTTCTTTTGAATAGTTAAATACAAATGTCGAAGAAATCGCATTTTGCAACATTATATCTATCATGTATGTTAAGTATAATTTTAGAATTGTGCATATCATAACAGTTAATTACAAATTCAGATGATCTTCAAAGACGGCGATCCAGAATTCAGTTGCCAGTACAATAGGCCTATATAGACACTATAGTATACCACATATTCCACTGGAAGCGCTAGCAATGAGCAGGTTTTTGTATAATTTGATAAGAATGTAATTTAAGTAACATGTAAGTGTTTGCGAAGCCACAAGCCTACAAACCCGCATATATTAAAGACCGTCACGCAACCGTGTATCTTTAATCGTGGTTACTGGTTCGTGGCTAAAAAATTATCATTTTTTATTTTTATCATTGATCATTACTCATTACTAACGAAACTTACGAAACCACTTGCCGCTATAGATACGTCAAAACTCAGGTGTCAGCTAGCGAGAACAAATTGTTAAGATGCCAACAACCCGTTACACACATGCAGTAGTTAACCGTTTACCACGGTCGCTAAAAGACCGGCAACCGACGTTGGACTACGATCGAGCGAAACGGCAACATGAGAACTACGTTCAAGCCCTGCGAGACATTGGTCTTGACGTGATCGAAATGCCAGCAGACGAAGATACACCTTGGTGTGCTTTCGTTGACGACACCGCATTTGTGTGTAATGGTACGGCGATCATCACTAAGCCTGCTGAGCCCGAGAGAGCAAAAGAAGTAAGTTGTTACTTCGTCATAAGTATTAATTGGATTTTTCCCACGTATTTAGTCTTCGTTTTACAAGTGCTAACACAATACATTAATGTTCAGCAATTCAGCATTATTAATTTTAATATTTAAATTTTATTAAACAAAATAATTTAACTCTCGTGTAAAAAATATTGTTACTTTTAAGTTTAATAATAAGTAAATTTATTCTACCTAAAATTCAAACTAATGAAGCTAAACAAAAACTGCTAACCAATTTACTACGTTATGCATACATTAAATGGAAACAACACATAAAAACGAGATTTTAACATGTAATTTTTACTACCCCTCATCAGGATTTCATTACAATTGACATAATGAATATTTTAATAATTTTGTTTTCATAAAATCAATCGGCTACTTACAGCATAAATATTAATTAACATATAAATTGATCATAATATAATTTTTTATTACTCTAGAATGAAGTATCTACATAAAATAAATCCACATTGTCCTTAAACAATAAGTGTTTGAAATGCTTCAGGTTGAAGCAATAAGAGCGGTGTTGAAGAAAGAAATTGGTTTGCCTATTGTTGAGGTTTCTGATAAATCTGCAAAATTACATGGAAGCGATATATTATTTACAGGTATAAAAATATGACATAAAACATAATATCAAACAATAAATAGATTTTATTCAAAGAAAATTATAAAAATTATATAAATTTATTTTTCTCTGTAACTATTAAGGAACATATCTCAAGCAGTAGTTTTTAAACTTATTTATAACATGGTACACTAATAATATGTTTTTATAATGTTTATTTTTGCCATTTCCATTTTTTTATATTAAAACACTAAATTAGATATATTTTAATTTTTAATTGTTTTCATAAATTATAACAATTTTTAACCCTTTTATTGTAATTATTTAATTTTTTAAACAAAATTTCTCAATTTGAAAATTACTGCTCTAAAGAGTCAAGCATATTTAACAATGATTATTTTATTTCATATTATTAATTACATAGCAATTAAATTTATTATGATATAAAGATATGATCAATAATTATTTAATATATTTCTGCATATTATTCTATATAATATTAGTTTAAATATTCCTCTGATGCCACTATCAATTTACGCCTTAATGACTTTTAAACTTGTCATTATTAATGATGTCATGTCATGAAACTATTTGTCTGAATAATATGTTGGTGTTAGTTTAAATTGTTAAATTTTATCACCCACATTTAATTATAAAAGTATCATTATTTGTAGGTCGAGAATTCTTCATTGGAATAACAAAATGGACTAATGAATCAGGAGCATGTGCAGTTGCGTCTGCATTTCCCGAATATCCTTGTACTCCAATCAAGGTTAGAAAATTTTCAATCTTTTAACTCAATTATTTTATTGTATTTTATATGTATGTAGATAGTATGGTTTAAACGGTAATTAAAGCAAGTTGAGTGATTAACAGGTTACAGAAAACAAACATCTAAAAACAATTGTGTCAATGGCAGGACCAGATCTTATGTGCGTGGGCTCAAGTGATTCTTCAAAAAATGTTTTGAAGGTAATTTAACTTAATAGTTTAACTAATATATTATTAATAAATACTTTAAAATTATAGAGACTAGAAAGAGAAGCTACATATAGCTACCAAATTCTTACATTACCTGAAGATGAAGCTGCCAATGTTATGTACATTAATGGTACATTATTACATCGGTCAGCCAAAGAAATACCATTATCATTCAATGTAATATAATTTATTTATTAAATATTTTAATTAAGTTATTAATAAATATTTAATTTGTATGAAATAATGATTCTAGGTTTTAGCGGAGAAAATAACTGACTTTACTCTACAATCAGTAGATATTTCTGAACTTTTAAAATGTGAAGGAGCCAACTTAAATTCATGTTGTCTTTTAGTCAGACGTACAAAACATATTCGAAGCTTGTAATTTATTATCATGTTAAACAATTCATTCCCTTACATCAGTATTATATACAACACTTCTCATGACCAACTTATTTATTTACACTTTCACACACAAACATTGTGTCCTAAATTCTAATACTCATTAGTTATTATTATGTTTCATGACAGCTTTAAAAAATATGTATGTGTACTAAAATTAATCTTAACATAGTATTTTAATTAATTAATTTGTTCCTTAAAAGAATTTTAAATAATTGGATCTGATATTATGGCTAAAATTTAGTATAAAATTTTTAATAATATATTTAATATTTATTGATAAGACAATATTATATAATATCCAAAAATAAGAATTAAATTATTGTTTCCTTTAAAAAAGTGTTTTCTTGTATTCATTCAACCTTGTTTATTATTTTGTTAATTGATTTACATAATAGCTAATAAATTAAAAATAAAAAAATAGATAAATACCCATATGTTTCTAATCTAAACACACGCCCTAACAATTCATTATTCAACAATTAGATAAAATGTTAACTACACAACTACTGTTGTAACAAATTTTTTGAATAAATATCTTTTTAATTTTATTACATCATATACCTATTTAAAAAATAGTTGCTCACCATATACATTTTGATTACATATTAGCATACATTTATAAAATATAAAAATAATTTTAGCGCTTTTCTAGGCTTTTAAACCACCAACGTTTTAAGATAAAAAACAGACAATAACTATGATCTAAAACAAAGTAATAAATATTAACCAATAATAATTGGTATCTTAATATCTAAATTATTAAGATGATAATTTTGCAACATATATCTATATAATTAACATACCAATTATTATAATAATATTTTAAAGAATGCTATACCTGCATATTATGTTGTCTGTCTTACAAACATACAACATAGTAAATTTGTGTAGAGAAATTCCGATTTTGTGTAGTAACTTTTAATAATAGATTGAATTAACTGAATATAAAACTTAAAAATTAAAATATTGTGAAAATCCCATATGAATATACAGGTAATGTTTTTATTTTTAAGTGTAATAGTAGGTCAATTGACTTTAATTTGTTCACTATTAAAAATTACTATTCAAAACTATAACTGCAGAATATAAATTAATTACTATATTATAAGTTAGTAAGAGTTAAACACAAAGTCAGCATTAGGAGTGGACGACTAGATTGACTGCTATAAGGAGGTCTCCTCAATAATATTTAAATATAATATATAGATGCCTAATAAATTTAAACTGAAAATCAAAAAAGAAATCTATTTTTGAAGTACCTATTCATATAAATTTTACTTATTAATTATCAATAATGTATTACCTCTATGATCTTGTTATAATGTTTTGATATAATTAATCCTTATCATTTTTATTTTATCTTACAAAAATGTTGTATTTAAAAAAATTGTACTTAATTATTGAGAGAGGGGTACCTAAAACATGGTTTTGCCAAGGAGCCCAATATTAGAAGCGCCAGCCTGCTTAAACTACACATGACAGTTTAAATTATCCTGGAAAATATTTTTACCAACTCAACCACCACAAGTGCATATTGGTGTCACTGGCTTAAATTAAATTTGAAGTATTTTTTGAAAAATATCAATAGTCAATTATGATATCATAGAAATATATAATTTAGATCATATATTATTGACATTATATGTATACAACATTGCAGCTATTAAAAAAAAAAGAGGCAGTGGATAATTTTAGTCGTTCAGAGGCACTGCCTCAGATTTATTATTTATATAATGTTTAAAATGTTGAGATGTGTTATTTAGTATAAATATATAAATATTAACCTGTAAACATACAGTTGGTTTTCATTTTTCCAGTAACATTTTTAATCGCAAAGGGTAGAACTCATCCCAGTATAAAAAAACCACCTTGCTAAAATACATTTTTTAATTGTGATTAATGTATAGTCAATTATATTAGTGGAAGGTACTGAATGATATAAACAGTTAGAAATCCGGGAACAAATTTAAATGTATTTCAAGTTTGATAGCGGAAAAATTTTCCTACCACATGAAAAATCCCTAGTTACATAACTATAAGACATATCCAATTATTGTAAATTTCTGGAGTAGATTTTATTAAAAAAAAAATTTGGTTGTACTTAGAAATAAACAGTATGTTATTAAAATTGTATACTTCATTGTATAAATTAATAATTAGGCAAATATATATTTCATTTACAAATACCTTGGAAAAGTAAACTTATTTTTTTTCTTTTTCTGCTGATGGCACTTCTTCAGCAGTGGTAGCTTTTTTAAAATTCGGAAATTGTTCCCACGGAGTGGATAACTCAAAACGTCTAAATTCCTGTGACATTTCTAATGGCTCTACCACAACTCTTCTTTTTTCGTCATCATACCTTACCTAAAAGAATATTTTTTTTTAATGTTAATATTATGTTTTTTAAATTTATTATCTAATGAATTACTTCTACATATCCAGATAATGGAAAATCTTTACGGAATGGATGACCTTCAAATCCATAATCAGTAAGAATTCTTCTTAAATCTGGGTGATTAGTGAAAAACACTCCAAACATGTCCCAAATCTCTCTTTCGTACCAATTTGCTGCTTCATAAATAGATGTAATGGAGTCAATTGGTGTTAATTCATCAGTATATGTCTTAACACGTATACGAGTATTGAATCGAAGTGATAACAGATTGTAGACGATCTAATTTACATATAAAAATAAAAATCTAAATTGTTTATTATTTATTATAATATAATTTTTTTTTAGTAATAATTTATATGTACTAAAATTCTAATGGACAAATATGCACTAAAAAAAGGTAGAAAAATGAGTATTGCTCTGCTAACAGTAAGAACAATAGGTGTCCAATGGATCACCACAATAAATGTATTAAACTTAGATTCTATGATATATCATTGTACAGCGAAAAACAGTGTGAATAGGTATTACAATTGTAGTATCTTAAAATGAATCAACATATTTTATAAATGTCATTATAAATAATAAAATTAAGCAATTTATTTTGTTAAAAACTGATTTAGTGTAAAATTCTTATTTTTTTGTTTGCTAATTACTTTGAAAATTACTGAGAACTTTTTACTTATGACCAACTCCCTCCTCCTCAGTATCAACTAAATACATTTACATCAGGCCTCAAGGTTAGGGTACCAATGTTGAATATCACACCAGAAAGGAAAGAAAGCAATGCAAATAATAGATTCCATAATAAATCGCATAAACCCATTTATCTCCCAAATATCCTTTAAAACCATTTCAGTAAACCCTATTAGGAAGCTAAAAAGAAATTTCTGGAGAGACACCTTACTATAATTATTATAACACCAACTAAAAAAAAAAATTTAACTTAAAATATAATAATTATCAGAGGTGCAACTAATAGGTTTAACAAACTTATAAAAAAAAATTAATTTATTCATATCATCATATTTACTTATTATGTTACTTTTAGTATAGATTGTGAATATTCTTTCAATAAAAAAAATTCATTACCTCAAATCTATTTGAACGTTGAGGAACATCTACAGCACATATATCTGATAAGTTAACAAACTGGCAGTTTGTTTGATTTTTTAAAAAATGAAATACTGGTAAAACTCCTTCTGGTGCAATCAGTAATTCTAATTCATTTTTAGAACTTATTTGCACCTTTTGAATATACTTAGGTAAACATTCAGCAACAAAATTCCCAAATCCAAGATATTGTTCTGTTATAGACTCAAATTTTTGTTTTGGTACCACTACAAACAAAAAATATTAATTAATTATAATTCAGATTTGTTGTATATTATTTGTAATAATATTACAAATATTTTGAAATAACATAATTTCTATTTATTTATTTTATACATTATTGTGTTTCAAGAAAAAAATATTTTTAAAAATGCACATTAATTGCTTTTGAAATAATGAAAGGATAATAATAAAATAATCACCTAATATAAAAATTATATTTATTTGTCATATTATTAAAAGAATTTTTATATTTGTTCAAAGAATTATTTAATTATCATTTGTAAATACTTAATAGTTGATTACAATAGTTTTAGAACATGATAAAACTAATCTAATCATTTTAAAATTGAATATATAGTTTTAACATTTTGATGAAGTTTAAGACATTTTTCTTTTGACGAGACACTTTTATTTCTTTAGTTTTAAGTTAAGCAAAAGTTCCAATTCGTATAATCATACTAATCATACATTTTTAAAAGAAATGTTACCTTCAAGATTTTTAAGGAAGAAATAGGAGTGTAATGATATGTGTTGGTACAATATTGACTGTTTAAGAAGTTACTTGTGGGTTATACCAGCAGAATGTACTATCAGACACTGACTTTAATATGAGCCAGTATATATCTACTAAATAAAAACCTATTTTATTGAAAATCTATGTTCTATTATAGATTTATTTTGTAATTGGCTATGATATAATATTATTTTCTTCACCTTATTATTCATGATAAAAAAAATTATTTTACTTATTTAAATAATAAACATAATGTACGATTTCATATTTTTGGAAAAACTTTCAGACAGTACTTTATTAACCTTTTGTGTGTGTGCATGATGGTATATCAGATTCTTACGTGAAATTAATATGTACTAATATAGGTCTCATTTAAATATTTAGCTATTTTTTTATAGATAAAAATAATGTAATACTAACAGTTAATAATAATTGTTATACTATTTTTTATAGTTATTTATACAATTTTAAATTTTAAATATAAATAAAATTAGTTAACAAAATTATATTATTTTACTGTATTAGTATTCTATTTATTAATATTCTATACCAAAACAATTGATAGACCACCAACATTGTGTAAATTACATGTTTTCATATTGGTAAATAGCTATAAAACTATATGTAAAATACTTGGAAAACAATATCTACCTGTAGTGGATTCAGCTCGAGTCATCGTTTTGAAATACTTTGGAATTCTGTTACCTTAAATAAAAAATGTTGTTCAGTCAATCATTATAAATAATATGTTTGAGTAAAAAAAAAAAGAAGATTCTTACAGGCATTACCAGTCTGAATTGTACCTAATCTTTGAATTGCTCTGGTTATGATTCTTATCGACATTGTTACAAATAATAGTTTTGAACGTTGCAATATTAATAGTCAAACAAATAATCAATCATAAAAAAAGGAAAATTAAAAAGAAAATATGAGACACAAATTTTCCACGTACCTATTGCCCAGAAACTTATGAAATATGAATTGTAATTTGTGATACTGTGATAGTCGAATAGTCGATAGACAATGTTATTAGCAATAGCATTGAAATGATATTCGATCAGCTGTTAGGGTTTTGTTTACCCTATGATCTGAAGTCTGAACCTCTGAGAAACATGGAAACGCATTTCTATACTTCCTTTAGAATAGAGATGCTCTGATTGGCTCATTTTTATGGCGGCAAGTTCAAAACTATAAAATTAAATAATTAAAACAATAACCGTTGTAACGAGGCCACAATCATCCAATTGACCAATTTATACGGCCAAATCCCACAGCCACAGTTTCATTGCCCATCAAGTCCGAATTGAGGAGGGGAGCATGGCCACGGACCCACAATGGATATCAAGCAATAGGTAGTGGGCCACTGGCGAATAGTAGATTTTTTTTTTATTAAATCAGAAATATTTGGATATAATAATAATAGTATATCTTATATATCAAAAGAAACATATACAATTATTTATACAAATAACATTTTTAATTTTGTATTAAAAAGAATTGGAAATAAATTTATAAATATAATTTTTTTTTGTCTGAAATATTTTTATTTGTGGGCACCAATGAAGATATATCTTAATACGTGTTTGTGGGTCACCAATATTTTGATTAGTCATGACTCATGGGCCCCTAAAATTGTTTGGCACGGGCCCAAAATTATCTTAATCCGGGTTTGTAGCCCATAGACCATTTATAGGTGAATGTCATTGTAAATAACATCTTAAGACATATTAGTTTGTCGTGAATAATATAATTTGGGATATCATGGTCTTAATGGTAATTTTTTTTTAGTAATTATTCTATATTACCTATGTAATCGTGTTCTGTGATTTTACTGTTGATACTCATAGATTATAGTATGATCTAAAATTGGTACCACGATTAATAAAATATATTCCCTACTATAAAATTAATAGATTAACTTTTTTCAACAAAAAGGTTTATTACATTTCTATACTATTATAGTGTTCTTTAATATTTTTTAATTGAGGATTTTGTACTTGTCAAGTACAGATACTAATTATTATAAAAATACAAATATTAAATAGGTACTTCCAACTAAGTATTTTTATTCAGCTATTCGATTTTTGATTTGGTCTGAATGTCTGATCAACTTTTTTGATATTTTGTCGTTACTAAACTAATATATTACTGATTTAGATTAAACACGATACTATCATTAATAATATGTTAGGTATAGTGATATGGTGAAAACGACTCACCATAATAATTACCATATACACTTACATTTACATAATATAATATTTCTGATTATTTCATTAATTTATTCGTCTAATAACTAATGAGTATAGGTAGTAGATAATACATATTTGAAACAGATTATTAATAATCGAGTTTTATAATTTAATTGATAAGTAAATTGAAAAATTTGTCAATTAAAAAATTAATTTAGTATATATCTTAATTACTTTAAAAATAAAATATATAAGCTCTAAAATTATTTTGTTTTTTAATGTTTGTTGTAGCCTGTGGACCATAATCATTGATTATAAATACTAGTATTTATAATCAATGCCATAACTCACAAACCAATAACTGTAGATATTTTAATTTTCACCAAATGTTTATATTATTGTTTTTTATTTATGATGACATTTTAAAAATATTTAGACTATTTTAGGTCTAATAAATTATTTAACTTAATTTTTTCTATAATTGTTCATAAAAAATTTTTTGCAGGATCAAAATTCTTGAAAATTGAATAGAAGATACCACATAAGTTGTTCTTATATCTGTAGGTATAAACATATTAAAAATGATACTTAGTCACAACTTTTTTTTACACGCATTTGAAGTTAATGAGGTTAGGTCTTAAGTGTAGGTATAAATAATTTTTAACTTAAATACATTACGATTTAGTTTAAACAATAAAATACATTTGTGTAATTATTGACATCAGTAATACCATTGATAATAAATACTATTTATAATATATATTTATAATTTTAATCTAATTTATTTTTTCTCCTCGGTTATTTGAACACTCAGTAAATCAAAAACCTCTATAAATCAAATTTTTAGCTTGGTCCCTTTAATTTTGAATTATTGAATGACTACTGTCATATCATTAAATTTTTATTTATCTCAACCATGATAGTGATCGACTCAACACTTATGTACTGCAGAACGATAACAATTAGCCTACCTCTTTTTTTTTATATATAAATAATATAATAACATGATCTTTCACTATTTAATAATTAAAGTTTACTTTAATAATTTGAATTAACTATTTGTGTAATTTTTGGCAGATCACTTATGACACCAGTGAACTATTTATATATAGATCCCTTATAACAAAGAGATTTACTTTTTTTTTTTTGTTAATTTAAAACTATTTGTTGTTCACAAGTCTTATTATAAAATATGAGTTTTTTTTTATTTCACAAAAAAAAATGTTTATTTTCATTGGTTATTACTTTATACCATAATTATTAATATTTATTTGAATACAACATATTAACTTCAATGTTGATAATAAATTTAAAATAATATTATTGTAACTCTTTTACTTGGAAATATGAAACTATATCATATTTAATATTATAATGAATAAACAAAAGATAAATAAGTAATAATAATAAATCATTAATGCCAATGTACTTCACTAGGGTGAGTTATTTGACCAAGTTTAAAGAACCTAGTTAAATTGTTTTGAGCAGTTGATTGGGTCTTTTTAGATTGTGGCTGAGGCAATTTTCCATCACGTTTTAACACTCCGACACACTTCCAAGTGTCTACAGTAGCTAAAAAAATAAAACAATGATTAGAACATTGATTAAAACCAGAAAATAATAATTTTCTTGTACTAAAATGTAAACTATTATTGTTAATTATAAATTCAATACATTTGATAAAATTTTAAAATAATCGTTAAGTTCTCAAAACTTACATTTCCAAAGTCTCACACATCCATCATCACCAGATGATGCTAAAACAGTACCAGTTATATTCCATGCAACACGCCAGACTGTACAAAAATGATCATTAAATTGAGCTGCGGTTTCAATTGTATAAGGAAAACCACTAGTAGCATCACTGTATAAAAATAATCCTATTATTAATAAGAAATTAAATCTATTTTTCATCAGTTTTATTATATCTTTAGTACATACACAATTGGTTTAAGTTTTAATATACGAACATTATTTGTAGCAATTGCTAACAAATAAAACGACCGTCCCATATTAGGTGCAAATATCATATCATGTACTGGATGAGCTACAGTATTTACAGATTCTGTTTTTGCCCATCGACGAGATACTTCATTATATTCACATATAAATACTTTACTGTTTGTAGTATTGGAATTATCATCACTACCAACTGCTATCATTGCGTTCGGCATTCTAAAACTATAAACAATTTATATATAACACTGTTAAATATTTATATAATTACAAACTATTTAAAATTATTACGTAGATAATAAAGGATTCCATGTGAGACAACTACTAGGCACTTTTAATGATACTTCATGTTGTAATGGCCATTGAGCAAGATTCATTGCATCAGGAGCTTCGTAAATTCGCAAAACTCCATCAGCTGAACAAGTTGCTAAAATTAATCCAAAAGATTTTGGGCCAAACTTAACATCAGTTACAGATGTGCGGGAATCGACCAAGTTCGCCCTACGTGCCCAATTTCGTAATAATGTTCCATGTTCATTATTTTCACCCACTACAAAATAACAACTGTCAATATTGTTCAGTTAATGTATTTGGCATATTTTATTCAATTTGTAAATCATAATTGTCCCAATACTCACATACTTCTTCCCAAATTGCTGCTGTACGATCAAAGGAACATGTTGCTATTACTTGACCAAATTCTGGATGTGCCCAAGTTACTTTCCAAACAGATCCACTATGAGCCTTCCAACTAGCTGTCAAATTCCAATTACCTTGTTCATCTTGGTCCCAAACCTATATTTAGCCATCATATTAAAAAGTATCATATAACATTTCAAGTATAAAAAAAACAGCAGAATTACACTTACTTTAACAAATTGATCTGTAGAACATGTCGCCATTCTTTCTCCATAGTAGTCAAATGCAACATCGTGTATTAAGTCTTTGTGCTCCGCGTTAATACTGTGAGCCTCAACCATAACTTTACATTTATTAGATACAGAAGCTGAAAGTATTCTTTTGGAACTTAAAAAGTATTGTCGGTGAATAATTACATAAAATTGAATAGAATAAAAGAACAAAACATTGATAATGTTTAAATTTTCAAACGCTTAAAGTTCGACATTTGTGTTTTGCTCAAGATAATGATAAAAACATTTAGGTTAGGTACATAAAATAAGGATATTTGTAATCTCTTTGGCATCCGATCGATAGTTTCACGGCTGGCGCCAGGATGTCGTTGAAGATACAAAAGGGTAAGTTTATTATGGCTTTTTGAACATGTATTGATTTTTGGAACTGTACATGGGCTTAACGAAATGGTCCAGAAAGCTTACGGAACTATTCTTGTCTTTTGTTTCAGCATAACTACAAGTAAAAAAAACTAATTTGTACCTATTTATTTTTAATATTCAATGTTTTTAATTAAACAAAAATTAAAGAACAAAATATGTCGATTAATTAAATTAACCAATTATTATCACGTACCTATTGTAAACATATTTTAAAAAAATGGAGAATTTATGAGCATCGATATTGCTTATATCAAATAAACTGTGTGTTAATAAAAAAACATAAATAAACAACATCAATTATATTAGGATAAATCGTTATATTATAATTGAATATCCGTTAGTTCAAACACTAAAAAAAAAATGTGGCTTTATACTAAGTTTTTATTCTACTAATAAAAACAACCTTTGAGGAATTTTTTTTCCAATTTTCAAGCTTTTTGATTGAAAAAAAAACAAATATATTTAAATAAAAATCAATTTGAAATTTGAACATCCCCCCTCCTCACACACAGACACGCCAATTATAGTTTACATACTTGTGCTTATTATGACTAAATTGGCTAGATTTAATTTGTAAGTGTCAACGAAATGTACCAGTTAAATAAACTATATTCAGAAAAATAAACCTATTTAATTTATTTATTTAATAAAAATACAAATCATTTTAATTAAATATACATCTAGACATATAGTTAAATAATAAACAATTTGAATGTTTAAAAATACTCGTATGTAAAAAATAAATTAATTAAAACTTCAATACCAAATAAGAATATATAGGCACATACAGCTGCAACTAGCGAAAAATAAGAATAGCCACTTTTAAGTCGATAATACCAACGACATAATTCGTTCTTATATTATTATAACCCCATCGAAAAATTAGCCCATTAGAATACAAAATGTATGTTCTGTTTCCACTTTTAAAGCTTCAAATATGTATATTATTAATTTAATTTTTCAAGTTTCAACTATAATATTGTATCAGTGAATGTATATGTGAAACTATACTATATTATGTACATATGTGTATATTGCATATGTATCTAGTGTAAAAATAATTTTTAAAATATTTAATAACTGAAAAACGTATACGTACAGAAACAAAGTTTTAGTCATAATATAAATTATATTAATATACATCATATTATGTTTTCATAAAAAATTTGAAAATTTTCAGTTATTTATTTTCAATTAAAATCATATAATTAATACAACATGCAGACCTATTTGTTATATTAATGTATAACAAAATAGTTTAAGTTTTAGACTATTTTTTTTTCAACTGCGTATAGTTTATACCATATCTATGTAAATCATTTTTAAAAATACAATTGAACACTAAACATAATAAATTCATACAAATTAGAAAGGTCGTTATTTATATGTATATACTAATATACTACAAACAAAGGATATATAAAAAAGAATATGATAACCTTTTATAAACAAAATTTGGTAGGTAAATACTGATCTATAAATGGTGTCCTAAAAGAATATACCTAGTTTAATCATTGAATATGTCGTGTAGGAAAATATAGACATTAAAAAGTCGATACATTTATAATATACTATCTATTACTATACATATTATATACATAATGTTAAATATTTATATTAAAGCTAAAATTGAGTATACAATAATCTATTTTTATAATAACTAAAAATATTTTTCGTGATTGATTTTACAACGATGGTTATTTTTTTTGTCCGTAATTACGTTTTTTAATAGCAAATATAGTGTGGTTTCTAGTAACGATTTGGTCAATTAGGATCTAGCTGGTACTTTTGAGGATTCAAAAACAAAAAAATGTCCATTACTTGAATTAGTACTTACCTAATTTTAGATCCATATTTTATAATTGTACAAAACAACTATATAAATAACAAAATAACTATGTTAAACTTAAAAATCTATTCATAGTTTACATTTAACGTAGTTTAGAAGAGATAAATCTACGGGCATTTAACTTACCGCAGACAACACGGTGCAAGACAAGTTAGTGTATATTTATATATGTAATACATAGTAAACCTACCTATATGTATACGGTATACCAGATACGTATCAGTTTTTGATCTTCGATCAAAATGCATTTTACAATTTAATGATAGATTGTCCTGGATTTATAAAATGGTGAATTTGTTTTTTTTTTTTTACAAATATACACTTAAGTACTACTTATTTAATTTTATAGGTACATGACTATATTATTATTATGTATATATTGTGAGAGACATTATACAATAATATTATGTTTCCTCAAATACATTTTAAATGTTAAAAACTAAAATTTTCATAACCCACATATAAGTTTTTATTACTAAAAATACTAATATTGATAAAGTGATGATAGTTGATGGAGATATACCGAATGTCTACCAAGTCATATTTAAATACTTTTAAATTTTAATGTATATTTTTACACACACTTATTATGTTTTTAAATATTTCTAAAATTTATGAAATTATTTTAATAAATATAGACGTGTAGTGCATCATCATTTTGCGACCTACCACTTTGTAGTTGTACCCCTCCATTTAAATGTTCTATACTTTAAACACTTTTAAAATATAATAATTATCTCTATAAAGAGATATACGTATAGTGTATAAGTTTGAAATTTGATTTTCATTCACATTGAAATTATCTGAAATTCTTTAATAACTTTTAATAGAAATAACAATATGTTTTGAAATTATAGTGTGAAATAAAATTAAAACCATCTATTGTTCAATTTTAATTTTAAAGTTGCTGCGTTATTTTGATTAATATACCTAATAATAATGTATTTAGTCGTTATACAATTTACATTTTTTGTCATAACTGTGTGAAAAACTATAATGACACTTATAACTTAAAAGACTTTTATCGGGGAAGAGGATAGGTATAATAATATATAAATGGTCGATCGTGAGACGTGTCATTTATGGAGTACGTAGAATCTGTCAATATAGTACGTTTACGTACCATATATGCCACGTAGTAGTAGTATAGTAGTAGTAGTGTACACTATTATGAAAATTCGCTGAACTTCACAACAGAAAAAAAGCACACGTGTTTGAGCTTTGGTATAAAACGAGAAATTCTAGTAGCCCGTGAACGGCGGGTACTAAAAAATATATACGCAATTTTTGATTACATTTTCAAATCTTCTATTTGAATTCGAAATGTTTTTCAACTACAATTAAATTTAAAATTTTCTTGATTATAACAAATCTTTTGAAAGTTATAACTTCTAACATTTATAAAAAGCATACAACTCTTTCATTCAATATTTTAAATTGTTATACTGCTGTTGGAACATAATTTATTAATTATCATGAATCTTGTATTAGTTGTATTACATTTTCACATTTGAAATCTCATCATGTTATATAGTAATGTAATAAATTGTTATTATATGTTATAAAACTATATATTTATATTTTGTATTTATTATTAATAAATGTTTTTTTTTTTACGTCCTTTAGTATCATGTACAAAATCTTTAAAATAAAGTATCCAAAATTTTCCAGCACTGTAATTGTTACCATGCGTAGCCAAAGCTACTCTAAATTTAAAATGCATCCCGTTTTAATATTAACAGTTAATACTTAATACTTGGTAAGTATTATCAGAGGTGCGTATACAGGAGGTAAGGCTGCAATATCCCACCTTTAGCTTATTACTTTATTGATTTTCTATCGATAAAGAGAATAACTGTATAATTAATAGTTAAGATAAAAACATGTGTGTTCAATATTTTAGATTCTGAACGGAGTGATGAATGTATTGATTTTACAATGATGTAAAATTGTTTTTTACTTTTTTTTTATTTTTTTTTTTTTTGTGTCTGTCATCACGTTTTGAAGTAGTAATACTGCTTTGATTTTTGACTTCAGCCCCTCTTTGAAAAGGAAAATGAATTTAGTTGATAATTTGGGGGGGGGGGTCAAAAGTAAAAAATGTTCAGTAGTTTTCAAAGGGTCAGGAAAACCCCTAAAATATTAACGGAAAACGAGAATTTTTACGCAAAACCAGTTTTTGACAAAAACGATTTCTTTATTTTGTTGTCTTATCATTGTAAATACTTACCACCAAATGTTTATATTAGCGTTATCTAAAAATGACGATAAAATTTTAAAAATATTTTGACTTGTTAAGCTATTTATAGACAGTTGAAATTTTCAATTTTTCTGTTTTTTTTTTTGAAATACCTATAAAAAAAATTTTGCACACCAAAAAATCTTTAAAATTTAACACAAGGTTTTACTTATTGTAGTGAGAAAAAAATCTAAAATCCTTAGTCACAATTTTTGTTTATAAGCATTTCAAGTTCAAATGTTTACGAAATATGTCAAAATCGCGAACATGTGTATTTTGAAGTTGAAAATTCATAACATTTTTGTGATTTATACCTAAGGTTAAAAACCCAATACAAAGTTTTCCATAACTTTTTCTTCAAATAACTAAAAAAAAATTCTTGCGTATGAAATTTAATTTTTTACAAAATCGCGTAAATTAACGATATATTTAATTTAAATATGGCCAATATAAATAATAATATAATATATCCTACTCATTATCCTAGACCGACAAATCATCTCTGTTCAGAATTGTTTTTCGTACACAATGATACCTGTCATTACAATCAAATTTAACACATCCATTATACTCATTATAGTGACCTACTCTCCGTCTCTACAATACAGCAGAGCGCCAGAGCGATACCCACTTGCCTACCATTTTTTTGTTTGTAATTTTCACTATTTTATATAAGTGAAAATATGAAATTATTTGATGCTATTAATAATAAACAATAATATATATATAATTAAGTAATGCAAGCATACTTACCATGACCACAAGATGTTTAACAACAAGATTTTGCTAAGAACATATACGAATTTCACACTTTGAATGTTGTTTATTAGTAGACTTGAATTTTTCACTAACTTTTTATTATATTAGCATTTTTAGACATAGGTAATTTTTAAAATGTACTGAGCTATTTGTGCTATATGTAATTTAATATTTATACACGTTTAAAATTGTCTACTTCCTTTAATTTTTAATTTTTTTTTTAATGCAGGGTAATTCTTTTATCATAAAACACTCATTATTTCAAAAATTATTCATGTTTTTGAAAATATTTTTTTATATAGTTTCAATTTGTTAAAAAAACAATGTTTTTTAAAAAAAATTATACTTTTAAAAAATGTTTATCCTTATATTTTTTTAAGTTTTTACTTTTTTGAATGACAACATAGTTTTAATTTCATATTCCAAAGCAGAATAATTTTCTGAATATTTTGGTACATAAAAATCGAATTTAGGACGAGTAGTTTATGAGTTATACGTATTTAAAGTTTAGACAAGTGGAGTAGTGGACAAACATCTTGCGGGGTAACCCCGTACCTCATAAAGTCATAAACTACTTGCCCCAAATTCGATTTTTATGTATTAAAATACTCAGAAAATTATTCTGCTTTGGAATATGAAATTAATACTATGTTGATATTCAAAAAAGTAAAAAACTTAGAAAAATATAAGGATAAAAAATATTTAAAAATATAATTTTTTGTCAACTTGAAACTATGTAAAAAAATATTTTCAAAAACATGAATACTTTTTAAAATAATAAGTGTTTTATGATAAAAGAATCACCCTGTATGATTTATGTTTGTGAGAAATAAGCTTAACAAATAACAATTTAATGCAAGGTTCCTCATTAGTTATATGTAACCAAACTTGAATAATATATTCTGATTATAGTATTCGGAATAATTTTATAATACCTATAGTATCTCCTAAAAGTATTTAATGCTGTATTCTAGATACTTAATTTAGAATATATTTGTGGTATTAAAATTAATTTTTTTAATTAGGTTAGATTAATTTTTAAATTAAAAATTATTAAAAATGTTAATACTAATTTAATTGAATATGATATGTTGTGTTATAAATCATAAATTTCCATTGTTATACAAATACAATATATTTAAATAATTATTATAATATTAAATATTTCCTATGCCATGTTGTATTATTTTTTTTTTTAATATCTAAACGAAAATTATTTTAAAACAGTTTGCAGTACATTTATAGTATTTTCTATACTATAATCGGTTAGGTTAGGTATTTTTTTTATAGATATTCAAGAATTGTATCAAAGTTGTTTTTACAGCAACCTAAAAATATCAAAAAAACGTATGCATTATGCATAACTATTTTATACACATAGTAAGATAACATTTTTACAAGATGGATATTTTACCGAAAAATATAGCAATTGCAGTATGGTTAATTTGTTTTAATTCAAAAGTATATTATTCGTATGAATTTCAAAATTGTTATAATATTATGTCCATATTATACATTATTATTTACTAGGTACTCATCTGATATGATAACTATAACAAAAAATGTTAGTCTAATAAAATGGTACCTATACAATATTTTAAAATATCATCATCTATTCACACCCTGCATGAGTTATAGTGGGCTTAAAAGGCGTCCCCTATAACTAATTCTTTAAACGGTACGCTAGTAAGCGGAGGCTTTAAAATTTAATCAAAATTATTTCTACTCTGTTAAAAATGATTATTTACTATCAACAATTTTTCATTTTATATTTTCACTATTTATAAGTTATAACTATAAATATCTATATTGTTTTTAGTTTGATTAAAATGTGCGTGCACTGTTAAATTAGCATTCCCGTACCTACGGTAAACTTTTATATTACAAATTTACAACATATCGAAAAATTACGATATCAACTAATATAAAAACATGCCAAGTAGCAACACAAATAAAATAAATATGCCTAATGGTATTTTTATTATTGTATTTAATTAAATATAATATCTGTGCATTCTATTTGTATTGTATTTATATTTTTCTATCGATCAATGGAAATAATATTTCGAACGAACCATAAAAATATTTTTTTGCTTCAACAAATTAGAGAAATGTTTTACAAAACAATACTGTATGATTGTATGAAACGTTCAAAATAAAATACGAATCACAGTATCTTTTGTCATTTTATACCACTTTAATATATTCACACCGATCAACGGTACCACGGTATTAACTTCAAGAACATCATTTTAGCTTTTTAATTAATAGTGTCAAAATATTTGCAGATCATTTGGCATTCAGGCCACAATCAATACATTTGATATAGTTATATTAATAACTACTTATAAATATACACCTGTAGTATGTGGGTGACAAAATTAAATTTAAAAACTAATAATTCTCAATTATATTCTAATTGCTCATATAATATTTTTCTTTTTATATTTTAATATTAAATATTCATTTTTGTGATTTATTTTTATCAATATAATATAACAATTAGGACTTAGGAGTTTGTATAGTTGTACAAACAATAAAATTGATAATTTTGCTATTCATTTACAAATTTTGGTATAAAAGTATTATCAAATATTTTATTATTATTTGTTTCTTATAGGTAGGTAATAATAATTATGTTATCAATTTTTCCTGAGGGTTCAGGCTATGTGGTGGCACCCTCTAAACAAAATCAAAGTTTTTTTACAAATGACGATTTTATATTCTGAACGAAAAGTGAATCAGTTTATATTATACTAATACTTTTGATTTTTATGTAGAGGGAAGTTAAGATTTCCAGAAATATTTGCATTTCCTGAACATGAAGGCTGGCTCCACCTATGATATTTTTCATGGTAGTATATAGGTCACTTGGAAACTTGGACCACACCAAATATATTTGAACAGTAAAAAAATTACAAAACACTGGCTCTATATCAGATGTACACTAATAGAAGCACAATTTTCCGTGTTTGCATTTGAAGTTCAAATGTTGATGAAATTAATTATTTAAACGTGCTAATAGGTACTATTTTAAATAAAGTTATTCTGTTATAGTAATATAGTTAAAAAATAATATTCATGGATCATGGCCCATAGGGACTTGAAACTGTCATGTACATATTAAAAATATTTTTTATTTTTACTACAAATGTTGACATTTTCAAATATTTAAATTAATTTTAAGTTATTTCCTATATTTAAACCGAGAACCTTCATTTATTAACGCTCCGATTTACTATAAATTATTATTGAGTATTGACTTGAAACTTAATATTTCAATAAGAATAATAGTATATGAAATAAATATTAAATAGGTACTTAGTTACTATTATAATAATCAATAATAAAACTAATGTGATATTTTTGATAAAAAATAAAGATCAACTTTCCGTAATACACAATACCACGTTATAATACTATATATAGTAAAATTAATTTTCTATAGTAGCGATTCAAATATATAATATGCTATATTAGCATTGATTTAATATATTTAATCAATATGCTATTAGGAGGTAATAATAATACGGCTAAAACGTACAGTCACCATTCCAAATCGTTTTTCGCGCCCCTAGACCTCTTCATTTTTTTTTTATCTCGTATTCAAGTTCTTTAATTTATATGCATACGTATATGCATAATACATGTACAGTTTACGTATTACAATTCAACCCAAAATTTACCTCTAATCATATTTTGTTTTATATTTCGTAGGTAATTATATTCAATTATTGTTTTGGCTTATAGTTAGATAACTAATACATTGAAATATTTGAAATCTCTAAATACTGGAAACTCTCAATCGCTTAAATTTTGTTTAGTATTCAGAAGGAGAATACAAATTCATATACATAAATTAATAACTATGTATGTAATATATTTATTCATTATAATATAGTGATAAACGTAATATATTTGTATTATTTGTTTAACTATTTAAAATTATTTATGTATGTATGGACATATTTCTTGTTTAAAAATGTATGAAAAAGTAAAAAAAAAAATGATTTTAAAGTAAAAACTAACATTTATAAAAAAAAATCATATAGCTTACACATATAGTATTTTATCTAGATAAATAATTCTAAATTTACGATAAAAATGAAGTTATAATGCCATAACAGTATTCGTTATGTACCATTATTATTTAGAGGTTTTCTTATAGATAAGTAGGAAAATTGAGCCCATTCCAAAAAAGAAATGTCCGCTATTTGGAGGTGTTTGATATTTAGAGCTTCCGTTGAGGGATGAGTTTTCACTGTATGACTACCGTATATGTATTTTCCATTTCCACATAATCTTTTTTGATTTTTGAAATTCATTTATCTTTGTGACGTGGGTGCCCCTGGATCATTGTTCATTTTTTTTTTATTGTTATTTGTATTAAAGTTTTTAATTTTGTATATATTTATTTACATTTTTATAATTGTTTAATTATTTTTGAATTTTTTATCATGATGATTAATTTTTTTCACTTCTTAAAATGTATTTACTTGGGGGTGACCTTGTTTCCATCTACATTTCTTTTTAATAATATTATACACCCAAGTTAATTTATTCGGTATACTTTTACCGCACATATCCCTACATATAACCTCTAAGACTCTAAATAATTATTCATTAATTAATAATAAATTAATCTTTATTAATTTATATAGAGCATACAAATCAGTAAAGGTTGCAAATTCTTACTGCTACTACAATATAATTTTATATTTATTAACATTTTGATTTTACAATGTGTGTTTTTTTTTTATTTTTATTTTTTATTTTAAAATGCATTTCCAGCCAATGCTCATATTGCTCATAAATATATTGTACCTGATAATAATATAATATATTGGATTGTTTAATTTAATTATTTACACATTACCTTATATTAAAATGTTTATGAAGTATATATATGCATAGCATATATATGTATATGCATAGTTTTACAAGCCATACATTTTTTACGATTCAAGATAATATAGGATAATATATTTTCCAAAACTCGTAAAAAACTATGAATAATTTCTATTAAATATTATATGGATTAAAATATCAACTGATACCACCGCAGTGCAATAATTTAATCGCATAGCTCTTTCTTAACTTCATTGAATAAAAAAAAAATAATAGAAATAAAAATAATACCTTTTATGATCTCAATTAAATTTTTAAAATTATTATAGTTAAATTAATATAGAGTAAACTTTATATTTTGGATAGGATATTGACGATATTGTATTAAATAAGAAGAAAACAAAAGAAAATGTTTATCGGTAATTGAATGTATTATATTGTTATGTGAACGCTACGAAATTGTCAAGTACTTCGCACTTACAGCTACGTCACGAAATTTGTTTTTAAGTTCGATGTATATAATATAGTTACTTGAAAATATAATATGTTTTTATCAATCAATAAATAATATAAAAGGTACCTAATTCAATACTAGATTTTTTAGAGGAATAGTTTAATGATATGGAGTATTTATATTTTGTGCAATAGGTACCAATAATATATAATATATAAAGTCATAGGAGGAAAAGTGTTAATTCACTAAAATAATATATTTTTTCAAATTGTGTTGAATTATTTCAGTATTTAAATAAGTTATTATTATAATCCGGGGCCTGGGGGGGGGGGGGGGGTAAATGCGAGAATACAATTTTGTTTGTTATAACGGGGCTTGTAAACATTCAAAAATTCATATTCCTGTTTTTGAATAAAAAAAAAGAGTGCTCCACTGGGTACTATAATTGTTTCATGCATGAATTCACGATTAAAAAAAATAATTATTAATTTATAATCGTGTGACATATTATATTATAATAATATTGCGTACCACAGCTTTATTAATTATACGAAGAGTAAGGAACGACGATGCGGCGGCGGTGGTGGCAACACTGCGGCCATTGGCGATTGATCCGCACTGGACCCGGCCAGTCTGGCGCCAACATGACGACTGAAAGTCTGAAATCCCGACGGCACGCAGCATCCGCCGACGGTCCTTATCTTCTCGGCGCCCCAAAACCGTCTCCCTCCGCCGACGCCGGGGTGGCCGACGCCAATCGGCCGCCGAACCCCTTTCACCCGACACCAACGATGCCGCCGTCGCGTCGCCACCACCGACACGGCGTCACCACCGACCGCCACAGCAGCAGCAGCATAATCATCATCGGTCGACGGCACCACAGTCGCACCCACAGCGGCCGGGTCCACCACCACGCGCCCCCGATCCATCCACTACGCGGCACACCGCCGCCGACGGTGTGGCGGGTGGACGACACCGCACGGGCACGGCGCACGGTGTATTCGACTAACGCGAGTGTTATTGATCGTTGCGGCGCTCCGTGCGATTGTACGCGTTCGTTGCCGTGTGTATTCGGTCATCGTTACACTTCGTACGCGGCGCGCACTCGCTTTTAATTCCATTACGCCTCGTTCAGTCTTCCACAAACCCTCTTGGCGTTCAGTTCAGTCGTCGTCGCCGTCCACACCGTCACACCGGTGTGCCGCACGTACAACACCCTCTTCTCTCTCTTTTTTTTTTTTTTTACTCTGTTTTTCGTTTTCCATTAATCCTCCGCCCGCATACAACACAACCGTCAGCGTTTTATTGATAATAATATTATAATACGACACGACGATGATAATAACAATAATATAGGAATAAAAGTCGTACGGCCAAGTCCAGTCCTCCTTCGCCCACCACCGAGACGCTGACGCTCCCGAAATGCATTATGTCAGTTTTGCGCGCCGTCCAATTGATTTTTCTCACGGTCGGCTTACGGTCCGCCGTGTGCCACTCGACGTTTGAATCGCACGTCGTCGATCAAGGTAACGTGTTTTCCATAACCGTAAACACCCGCAAATACATAATGTCCACATCCGTCCACGGGTGTTGATAGAGTATGTTATTACCTATCCATACACCTATTATGTATATATACACATATATCTGTCGATTCGTGAGATATGTTTGATATTCTTGGTTGTTATATTTGAAACCGACCGAGAATCGGACATATTTTACGGTCACAGAATACACCGACTGTTATTTACTTACAATTATCGCATTGACGTTTATAATTGTATAATATGTGCCGACCACCTATACTATAATGGGTAGCCTTGTAATGTTTTACACTGTATGCAGTAGCATTTATCGAATTTCTTTTGTTAAAAATTGTTTAGTACTTAAATAGTGTAATATTATTGTTTACCTTATCTATTTGATATATTTTTGCTAGAATATATTGTGACTTTCAATGGATATTACTTAAACGAAACGAGGTACAATTACATATCGGCTGCTTTGAAATCTTCAGGCATTAACAATTGGAACATATTAGAGAGAAAAAATGCTGCCAGCCAATATCCAAGTGATTTTGATGTTTTATTTGTAAATAACAGCAAATAATTAACTCTTTATAAAAATAAATTATTTATACATTTTTTTTTTAAATTTTTTTAATATAAACATTTAATATTAAAATCCCAATTTGTAAATATCTACAATGTTTTTAGGTCGATGAATGTTATTCCTTAAAAGCCTTAGATGCACTGACTGGTCATCCAGTAATTAAAAAAGTAACCCCACAACGATTAGTACAAAGATATTTAAATGAACACTTAAATGGAACTGAAAATAAAGTGCTTTTACATAGAAGAAGCCTTGGCCAAGTAAAGTATACTCTAATGTTAATAGTGTAATTTAATTTGTTGACATTTGTTTGGATTCACTATTGTTATTTTTTTAGGATATAAAATTATGGCAAAAACTAAACAAACGATATAAAACTCGTCACCTACTTCGTGCTGTTCCTTCTCAAATAACCAAAGTTCTTAAAGCCGATGTTTTGTGGCGGTTAGGTATTACAGGTAGAGAAAAGTACAAAACTTTTTATTATTTTGTTGTTTATTTAATATACTCGATATAAATATAGGCAAAGGTGTGAAGGTAGCAATTTTTGACACTGGTTTGAGTATCTCTCATCCACATTTCAAAAGAGTAGCTGAAAGAACTGATTGGACAGGGGATGGAGATTTGGATGACGGTCTTGGTCACGGGACATTTGTAGCAGGACTTATAGCGTCACACCGTGAATGTTTTGGGTTTGCACCTGATGCAGATTTACATATTTTTAGAGTATTCACTAATAACCAAGTGAGAATTCAAAATATAAATATGGTTGAAGAAAAAAATACTAACAAAAGCATTATATAGGTTTCGTACACATCATGGTTTTTAGATGCATTTAATTATGCTATTATGAAAAAAGTACACGTTCTTAATTTGAGTATTGGTGGTCCTGATTTTATGGATCAACCTTTTGTTGACAAAGTTTGGGAACTAACTGCTAATGGAGTTATTATGATATCGGCCATTGGTAATGATGGACCTTTGTATGGGTGAGGCGTTATATATGATATAAATAATATGTATAGGATATATTTTTACTAGTTTTTTATTAAACATAAATATTATAATTTTTAAGTACTTTAAATAATCCTGCTGATCAAATGGATGTTATTGGAGTGGGTGGGATTAGTTTTGATGATCATATTGCCAAATTTTCATCGCGAGGAATGACTACTTGGGAATTACCTCAGGGGTATATATTTATAATATAATGTTCATAGCATTTTCTCCTATTATCATTTTTATTTTAGGTATGGTCGTTTGAAACCTGATATAGTTAGTTATGGCACAGATGTACATGGATCAAGTGTGAGTGGAGGTTGTCGAACGCTTTCTGGTACTAGTGTTGCATCACCTGTTGTAGCTGGGGCTGTAACATTATTAATTAGGTAGAAAAAAAAAACATTTAAAAAAGTGCAGAAATAGAAGAAAATAATTACAAATTACTATGATATGTTTAGTGGTATATTGGCCCAAGGTAAAGTAGTCAATCCTGCAAGTATGAAGCAAGCTCTTTTAGCCAGTTCTCAAAGATTACCAGGCGTCAATATGTTTGAACAAGGACATGGAAAGCTAGACCTCTTGCAAGCTTACAAAGTATTGTCTAGCTACATACCACAAGTCAGTTTCAGCCCTAGGTAGATGAATTCATGTTTAATAATTACTATTTATTTTAAAAATGAAAAATATAATTTATTTATCCAACTAAGAAAAACTTACAAGTTACAGTAATGAACAAAATATCTATTTCTCATAATAACTATATATAAGAGAAATCATGATGAAAAATAATAAGTATATGGAGATATTATATTTTTCCAAGAAAGATAACTTAATCATAATACTAAACTGCAAAAGTGGCACATTCTGATAAATATCAAACGTGTCATGTTTAAATAAGTACCAAATATATATTATAACTTAGTATTATAACCTCTTATAATTTATTTTGACATAAATAAATACTTATTGTATATAAATTATTTTAAATAATCTATAACCTAATTAATAATTATATTATCCAAGTATGAACTGTATTATTTTAAATATTCTGAGTATAGTATATACCAAGCAATTTTTTATCCTGAGGCAGAATTCTAGTAATGCCCTATTTTGGTGGTGAGGGTGACACACTCGCAGTTTTTAATATTTCTTAATAAGAGTTGAAATATCTGAAAATTAGTTAATGCTAATTAGGTGTCAGGCAAAACAAGAAATACAATTTTTAGCCACAGTTATGTAATTCCCAACATCTACAGATCGATGAAAAATCTTGTATTGTCAATAATATTTTTTCTTGAGTTAATCATTTAATATTTTTATGCCCCCTCCCCACAACACCTAAGGCAAGCCCCTTGCTCGCCTGACCTTAATTACAGCTTTGGTATATGTATCATAAGAAACTCAATATTTAAAAATTGATTAACTTTTTTGAAAATATATTTTTTTAATTTTTTTTAATGACAACGTGCATTTTAAATTCTTTATTCTAAGACGGCATATTTTTAAGAGTACTTAATGTATAAAAATCAAATGAGTTATAAGTATTTAATATCTTGCTGCATAGAATGAAATAATTAAGAGTATCCCATACAATTTTCATCCATTACTCTACTATAAATTTTACTTATAAATTATAACTATAACTAATAAACTATTTCTCCAAAATTTAATTTTTATAGATGACCTCGAGAATATTCTGCTTTATATTTGAAATTTAAAATTTATTTTAGGCGTTCAAAATAATTAATACTATTTTGAAATAATTGGTATCTCAAATAAAATAGATTATTACTCAATTTTATAAATAAAATTTAGTTTAATATAAAAAATTTATATTTGTTTTTATCTATTCTAAGTTTATCTTTTTATGTTACAAACAAAAAAAGATTGTAAAGGTAAATACAAGATAATATTTGAAAGTAATTATAAATTATGATGTTCAAAAAATGAATAATCGATTAGATAAACCAGAGGCGGATTTAGGTGGTTGCTCCTGGGTGGAATGCATTATGGGGGCCCCTTATACATAAACAAGGAAATATATTTTTTTACTTATTAAATAACATTTATTATCATATTTAGTAGTAGTAACGATTAACTACTTATTTAATAATAATTAATTATAAAAACAATGAAATGGAATTTAACTAGTAGAAGTAATATCATCATAATATTTTTCCTGTATCCTAATTTAAATATCATAAAATTGGGGGGCCTGGGCTGCAGCCCACTCAGCCCTCCCCTAAATCTGGTCCTGAGATAAGATCAAAGTAAGATAATAATATTATATATTAAATAATATATTTTATAAATCCCATTTGATTACATATTTTTCTTCCTCAGTTTCCCAGTACTGTTATAATTTTAAAAATTATGTTTTTAAGTACCAACTTGAGAAAGTTTAAAATATTTTTATTTTTTTCTCAGTAAATAAAACATTAGTGGGTAACCTAATAAGTAATTTAACCTAACCATTAAACCATATTTACTCTGTAAGAATACAAAATGTTAATATTTAAAAAAAATGGAGGTTTAGTAAAATTGAAAGAGGGAAGGCTTATATTTTTCTAAATAAATCATATACTTAAATAGGCAAAACATTTGCATAACCATAATCAATCTAATCATTTAAATTATTGAGTATTGCTGTACCTTTTAATAAATATTATTTATTATGCAACTTACAATAATATATAAAATATAAATCACAGTTAACAATTATAAAACATATTTCAATAACAGTGAAAATGTGTTAAATTTTTTTTTGAATACCTACCTTTAATAAATAAAATAAAAATGTAATGAGAATTAAGATAAAAATAAATCAAAAATCAAAATAGAATAAAATGTATAAATAATTCTTAAATAATAAGATTATTTCAATATGACAAGCTAAATAAAATAAAACGGATTTTTTTTTTTATTATTATTGAAGAAGTTAAATTTAGCATATTATGTTGGTTTATAAATGATCCATAATTTTTATATTTATATTTATAGTTATGTAGATTTGACTGAATGTCAATATATGTGGCCCTACTGCACTCAGCCTTTATATCATACCGGTATACCAATAATTGTCAATGTCACTGTACTCAATGGTTTGGCAGTGTTTGGAAAAGTAGTTGATGTTCCGGTTTGGTATCCATATTCCCACGACAATGGACATTACTTAGATGTGACTATACGTTATTCTCAGACATTATGGCCATGGTCAGGTTGGATGGCTATTGCACTATCTGTATCGCCAACTATACCTAAAGATTGGAGTGGAACTGTTGCTGGCCACATTGAGCTAACAATTGAATCAGCGAATACCAATTACACAGTTAATTTGCCATTGCGTGCTGCTATTATACCTTCTCCACCAAGAATAAGAAGAATCCTGTGGGATCAGTACCATAATTTAAGATACCCTCCAGGATATTTTCCAAGAGACAATTTAAAAGTAAAAAATGACCCATTAGACTGGAACGCAGATCATATACATACAAATTTTAAGGTTACTACTTTATATAATATAACATATTATTAATAAGTGTTATAATTATTTTATTTAAAATTTGTTAATTTTTAAGGGTTTATATCAACATTTACGTAGTTCTGGTTATTACGTCGAAGTACTGGGTGAACCATATACATGTTTTAATGCTACTAATTATGGAGCATTGTTAGTTATAGATCCCGAAGAAGAATTTTTCTCTGAGGAAATAGTAAAAATTGAAGCTGACATTGCAAATTACAATTTATCAGTTATTATTTTTGCAGACTGGTATAATGTTTCTATGATGAAAAAAGTATATTATTATTTTATTTTATTTTTTTAATTGTATTATTTGTATTATATTATTTATTTTTATTTTAAGATAAAATTTTTTGATGAAAACACCAAGCAATGGTGGATGCCAGTTACTGGTGGCTCAAATATACCAGCTTTAAATGATTTGTTGGAGCCTTATGGTATATCTTTAGGTTCTAATGTTTATTATGGAGAATATGAAATGGGTGATAGAAAAGTACATTATTCTTCAGGCACTCATATAACATCTTTTCCAAATGACGGAATTGTTGTTGCTAAAACTTTAAAAAATCAAGGTAATTGAAATTTTTAATAAGGACACAAATAACTTACTAATCTGCATCTTACAATAATTTAACAAATATTTAAATACAGGTGAAGAAATTTTAGGAGGTGATAAAAGTGGACAAGAAGTTGATGTACCAATTTTAGGATTATATAAGTCATCAGGACATATTGTTCTTTATGGTGATTCAAATTGTCTGGACAATAATCATATTGAAATTGGTAATAACTGAATTTATTTTTTAAAAAATAAATTGTTTTCTCATAGCTATTATTATAGATTGTTATTGGATGTTAGACGCTATCATGGAATATATATCTACTGATAAACTACCACACATTTTTCTTGAGGATAATGTAAAAATTAATAACAACAATACTAAACATCATTTAACTGAACGTCTTGAACACAATGAATTATACAAGTTAGATTACACAATTATTTTAATTTCAATAAATATCAAAAATTGTATATTTTTCAAATATATTAATTTACTATATCTTAATATATGATAAATATTAATTTTAATTCATAACTGATTGTAGATACTCTAAAGTGATAAAGAAAAGTGATTCTGGTATTTCACAATTACCCATCCCAAAATGTGTTACAATTGATTTGGCTAAGACAGTTGTTCTTAATATTTCAGGAAACAGGTTATTAGTTTTTAAAAATGTATGTACCAAAAAATACATTTTTCATTGAATTTATTAATTTTTTAGTGATGATTACAAGCCACAAAAATTGAAAACTGACCCTTCTTACAAGGATGAAAATAAGTATGTTTGGTTACAGTCTCAAGCAGCCAATTTAAAAGTTTCAAATGAGACATTAACATTTGATGGATTTTTCACTGGATTTTTCTTACCTATAACAACACTCGCAGTTGTATTGTTTATAGTAGCTATTTTCATTTTATGGCGATATTATTGTTGGAGAGCAAAAGCTAAACAGGGTCTCATAGCACTTGGTAAAAAAAAAACTGTTGGTGGAATCAAAAAGAGTTTTATGTTTATGCTCAAACACAACAGTAGACTTCAATCTGCCAGTGGATATAATTTGTGATGTTAGCATGGATTTTACACTAAAATATATTGTTATCAAATATCTTTGAACAAATATATCATAAATTTATATTTTTAAAATTTATAAAAATACAATTTTTTATTTTATTATTTTATATATTTGAGTTAAATTTTTATGAAACCTTATCCAGAGTTATTATTAGTTGATATATGTGAGTAAATATTAATAATATATTTTGAGTATTTTACGGTGGCAACACCAGATATTTTTTTTGTGGAGGGGAGGTGATACCTGGCCAATTTTTTTTTCTGGTGTGGCATTTATGTATGGCTACTCTGTACTTGATCTCCCATTAATTTGTTTATACCATATTTTCAGACAAATATTGTTAAAAATGTTTCAGGTATAATATATAATATTTCTAAAAAATAATCAAAAAATATACCTACTTTATTATCACAAAAATACTATACAGTAAAACTTCTAATTTCCTCCGTTTTCTTTTATTTTTATGTAACAATACATAACTTTTAATTTTTTTATGTATGAAATTTTAGAAGGTGAGCATTTTTACTTCTAAATGTGCTTAAAAAGCATATTGAATTTGAATATAACAGCCTAACTTAAAATAATATAACTTAAGTTTAAAAACTCTTTAAAATAATTAATACTATTTTATATACTAAATTTTATTACATTTTTATTCATTCCTATTAGTATCAACATCTGAGATTCAATTCTGGTCAAGTCACTTAATAAGATTTTTAACGATCTATAACAATATGAACAAGGCTTTCCAAATTTATTTATTTTTGAAAAATAAATATAGATATAGATTACCTAAATGTTGAGAGTGATTTATGGCTATAAGTCTATAACTATCCAGTTTTAATCTTGATATTGACTATTTTTTGTAGTTTCATAAGAGATAAATAAAGTCAAAAATTGCATTGAGTTATTTTAACTTTGATTACTTTTTTTTAGTCGAATTCAATAAACTTCTTTCTTTAAAAAAATTATTTTTTAATCTTTCTTGCACGATATGTTTTCTTGATTATTGACATGTGCATACATTTTTTAAAATATATTTAAGGCTTCAACCAAAAAGCCAGTATTAATTTAATCCTGAGCATATTATATAAAAAAGACAAAAAGTTGTCTATTTGTATTTATATGTTTATACTTGTACCAATATATAAAATTAGCGTATCTTAAACTTAAAGAATCTTTTACAAAATTGGTGGTCTGCACAACTGAAAAGGTCAGAAACCACTAAACTAAACAAGAACTTTTTTTCGAAGAATTTAGTTGATTAAAATCAGTTTTGGAACTGATACAAGGAACGAAAAAGAGTTCTTATTAATGAAATTATGAGAAACGTGAACACAAATTTCTATACCTCATATTATATTTAAAAAAAATGAAACAATAATATGTTATTTTTAATGATAACATTGTCTAGAAATTATTTAGTGTTGATAGGTATTACAATTATTTAGTCAATTAAATTACTAATATAAAATACTAATTACTACATAGATAACTTTCATATTATTATATTAATTAATAATTATTATTAAATTATAAAATAATTCTAAGCACTATTAGCACGAACGTAGGCACTATAGATATATAATGATCATTGATTATAAATACTAGTATTTATAATTAATGATAATATATAGTACCTAGTACCTATCTTTATATATATGATTCTGATCGAAGAATGTTGGAAAACTTCAATCATTGGAGAAAACCGTTTTAATTTATCAACAATTATTAATAATATAAACAAGTATTTGATAGAAATTTCAAAACTCTTCGCTAACATTTTTTGAATTAAAACAAATAAACAAAATCAATTTCGTTAAAAATCGAAGTTCCTTATAAATTTTCGTTTTTTCATCACTTTTTGTAAGTTTTTCGTTACGCATCTTAGCATTTTATAGTGGGTAATTGTTAAAGATGTATTACCTAAAACAAAAGTCAATACAATCAATGTCGAACTTTTAAAAAAAAAACTTTTCCAACGCTGAATTTAACATTTTTAACATTTCAACATAGTTGATAATTTTTCATAAATATATTTTTCCAGCTAATATAAATATAATATCTATGTTATAATTATCATTATTTCTCTTTAAGTAATTACATATAAACACAATGTTTACTACAATAGTACCATTTATAAAGTATGTGAAATACATGCTTCATGGTTTGTGATCAAGTAGGAGGGGGTATTGTGACTTTGGAGGTCAAGCCTTGTAAAAACAGTTCACCTCCATATCCACTACGAATCCTGGACAATTTCCCCACATCTATTTTCGGTGTAGTAGGTCATTTTCCCCTAAACGTTTTTCAATTTTTATAATGTTGATAAGAACGCAGCATCCAAATAATTTGTTGTACATTAATACATTGGAGCACTCTAGAGTCTAGAGATCGAATAAATTCACTAGCAATTGTTAAAATATCCAAGCTTGTATGTGGTTTTTTCGAAAAAAAATGTATAATTAATATGAACAAACGCTTACAAAGTTACAAATACGCGTCAAACGATAACAAAAGAATCATAAAATGCATTATTTTTTTTACAAAATGAAGCATGTCGGATATCTAACCGTTTTTTTCATAATTATTAATAACTATATAACTATATTTTATTTAGAAATTTTTTTAACTATTATAATTATTTTAAATTGTATTAAGTATTTATTATTTATTACTATAATAACATTTTTTATTGTGTTAAATAACTTATTATATATTTTGTTAAATGTTACCTAATGACTAATACAGTAACCATGCAGTAGGTAGGTAGGTAACGCGTGTTTCTTGTAAAATATTGTGATTATTATTTATTATAATATTTGTTTTAAACATTACTTATTATTGTTTTTAATAGTACTTTTTATTGTTTCAAATAGATACGGCAAAAATAAGCATCTATAAATTCTAATAGATACAGTATGTCGTGTGTTTCCTTTTAAAGGTAACACGAAATATTTCAGTTCAGTAACCTCGGGTCGATACAGAGTTTTTAGGAGGAGATAGAAATATAATTGTTTTGATGATTTTCAATTTTTTAGTTCTTTCAGTGTACATTGCGCAATCTAACTTAAATTTCTTTATTAGGTAGCAACAGTTGTTTTCAATATCAAATTCGAATTTTCTGTCATTTTGATCTCTTCACCATGGCTCTAAAACCGAAATTGACTTAACTTAATGAGCTAATGTTTTAATTTGAATCATTGAATTTTCCAACGATTATTCAATAGTTTTATAAATTTCTGTACTTGTTTATTTTTTTTTTTCATTAAATTAAGAAATGTCCGTTTAGATTATTATTTTGTGATGTAAATATATAATCATTAAATCATGTATTAATTTTTACGGAACTCGAATACAGATACACGCAGACTAATTACCTTAAATCCATGAATATTTCAAAACTGTGGACGTATTCAGGTAAGTGATCATTATGATTATAAGTGATAAAATGTACCATTGACTTTTATTTTCTGTGATTATTACGTAGTCAAAAAATAAAAATACCCTCGGGCTGAGGATGTCGCGAAAGTGTTAAAAACCTGTCTATAGAATGGCCATTGGCTGTGCAAGGTATATTTTTACTGTTGCACTAACGACAGACCGCCTGCAGCTGTTTACTGCGTCTGCGGGACTTGAGTACTGAGTGTATATACCATTTTCTATTTAGTATTTAGTCTGTTCTGTTCAGTCGTGCGCGCACGTTTGTTATTGTTGGGTGTTTGTAACAGTATAATATATAATAATTGCGGCGTGCGTAGTATTTTCCTATTTATTTTTTTCATTTACATTTAAAAACGTTTGTCATTATATGGAATAATACAGTAAGTTAATTTTTTGTTATTTAAAAAAAAAATTTGATTTTAATTGCATTTTCAACTAACCTGTTTTATATTTTGCTTTAAATTTAACTAAGATATAAAACACCTATATAACTACATATATATATATTATAGTTTACATGTATAGGTTATACTGTTATAGGTAGGTAAATAAGCTGTATGATGCATTTATTTTGTGGAATTGATTTTTATATTGTTATAATCAAATTACGTTATTGGTCGTAATGATATAAGTAGTTCAAAATTTCTCAGAATTCGTACGTTTTATCTTTACTATTACCTAATGTTTATTCTATAAATATTTTTCTGTATAGAAAGAAATCAGGAGTGTTCTAAACATTTTTTCACGTATTAGTTTAAAATTCTAATACTAGGAATTTTAGATAATTGTCTAAATGATTTTTTAAATGATTAAAAAAATAAATAAAAAGTAAAATTGTATAGCAGTTATAATCGTAAAAGAATATTATATAAAAATTCCAAACAAGCGAAGTTTTAACAGATATCTGCTCAGAATTGTTTTGAATGTGATGAAAATTAAATATTATCATAACGATGTAAAGTGTGCGAGACGAGTAAACTAACATTCGTGCATATCTAGCAATATTCTCGCCCTGCTTTTTCATTTATTATGTATGTAAGTATACGAGTATGGCGTAGGTATCGATCTTGAATCAGTAGTCAGTACTCATTAGTCATATACTCATTGGATGATAGTAATATATTAAGGTTACTTTAGTGAGGTACCTAAGTATTACTTATACCAATATCAATAATAGTTCTTGAATTGTAGCAAGTACCTCTTTAAAAAATGTGACGTAGGTATACATTATATATATATATAACTTGAACACGTGAATTCTTTTAGATTCTGATTGGAGTGAGAAATGTTTTTTTTTTTTTGGTCGGAAAAATCTTTAAGTATGTCTAAACTTATTAAGACCATTGATTTTTTTTCATCAAATAATTTTATTAATTTGCGTATATTGTAATTATATTTTCTACCTCTCATTTGTAAACTTTTCAAGTGAGCACTAAATAATTAATGTAGCGTTCAGTCTATGCGCAAGATGGTATCAATTATCAGTGATAAAACTGCTTTATGAAAGGAGAGGAAAATAAAAAATTTACATGACAAAACAATTCCTTTTGGTAGCTGCGCGAACAAATACAAAACAAATTGTGTTCACTAGGAATAGTTCACATTAAGATAAATATTAGTATATTAATATATTACATTAATAAATATAAAATTAAATGCATTACTTTCTGTATAGTACATACGTGTATAACTTTATAATATTATATTATAACAAAATCTTCAATTTTTAAAGCGGGCCATCTATTACTTTAAAAATCTTGCTGGGTTTTATGCTTGTAATAAAAATGTGTTAAAATATATGTGGTATGCTGAAAATATGTTCGTAAATCTCAAATATAAACAGGGTTGGAGTTAAAGACACTTAATCTAAACTATCTAAGCGTATCTTTATTATTGTATTAACCTTACTAATTAGGTACATTTCCAAATCTGCATAAATTCCAAACTTTATCATTATTTTTCAGAAATAACATGTGTAATTCAATTTTTTTTTTATATATGTTGGAACTTTCATTATATAGGTATAGGTGTACTTTTTTCGTTTAGAAATAACTTATACTTGTTCAAAAATTAAAGCTTTGATCACAATATTTTCATCATCTAGTAATAGTAATAACTAACCAAGTGATCGGTTGGCTGCGATGATCGATGACCTAATCATGACCTATTGGCTGTTAGCTATTTTATTCATTCTCAATGACCATTCTTCAATAAGTAAATTACAATGTAATAGTAGTTGAAGACTTGAAGTATCTTCCTATACATAAAATCAGCTAGTACCATCCGTGAACCGTGGTTCTATTACAATATAAATTAATTTTGTATTCATATACATTTTTCTGAGGTCTACGGTTTTATTACTGTCACACATCAAAGTCATAGAGAGATGTGAGCCAGGTATTTACAATAAAATCAATGGTCCGTACCGAATTATCAAGGTTTCTATTATTTCCTTTGAATTATATTCCGGCAGTCCGATATTATTATTGTTATTATAATCATAAAATATAAATGTATTATACTAGAATGTCTATCAATATATCCTCCGTATCTTATACAAGTTTACAATCATTCTAAAAAAAATAAAAAGTATTAATTTTTATATTTAAATGTACAATATTATTGTACATAGTAATAAAGGAGTTGCATATTTTATTTTATTTATATTTTCTTAATAATTTTAATCGATTATACGTTTATATACAGATAAAAAAAAAATATAAATTAACTATAAATTATACTTATATATTATTTTTTTTTATTAAATTATTTAAAAAAAATTAACTAATAGGTAGTTCTATAGCATATGTACAGTGTACACAATACATTTTTAATAAGTTTAAAAAAACTAAATGTTAGACATTTTTTATTTTACCATGAAATATATCCAAAAACAGTTAGCTGAAACAAAAATTGTAATGCAATTTACAAGACTAATTATACCATACGCCCATACCTTTCCTAGCTACATAATTAATACATATCGAAAAAATATGTATTCATATTTTTTTCTAAGATCATTTAAAATTTAAATAACATAATATAACATTATAATATAGTAAACAAAGTTCCGCTTATAATTGATTTCCTATCAATATAATAGTAAATAATATTTTAGTTTAAACTTATATTATAGTACCAATTCAATTGTATTTAAAAAAAATAATTTGCATATTATATAGGTAACAGTTTAATTAATATGGTTATAATAAAATCTGGAATATTGCTGAAATATATCCAAGGCGAACAACAATCCCACTGTCTATCTATATAGGCCTCTAGGCTGGTTTTATTATTTTTTGTATATAAATGGGTGTGGATGCAGAACACTTATATTAAGTGAGTGAAATATTTACACATTTAATAATAATAGTGCTAAGTGCGGTTATAACTATAATAATATATACATACTAAAATGCAATATAATTCCAATACATAGATTATAGGTAACTATTAAATTAATAAAGCGTTTTAAGAAGAACATATAATGAGTAAACAAGCATTTGGGTAATTGCCATGAATCAGATTTTATAAAATAAGATTAAAAATAAAAATCACATCAACACGATAACACCTACAATAAATTTATGTTTATAAACTACTCGCGTCATAAGTACTACTGTTGGATAGTTCCTTAAACTCATGTAAATTCACGTAAAAACACATAAACACCGCATATTATACGCTTATTGTAAATTACCCTTACAGATTGTATATTTTCTAAATGAATGTTAAAAAAAAATGTTTAAACTTTAAAATTTTAAATGTTTTATCTTAAAACAGTTAAAACCATATTTAATGTGAACTCTTTAGAAATTGTCTGACGCATACCATTACTATAATATATTGTACTACATTTATTTATTATAATTTATATTTATACATAATTAGCCTGCACACTCGATAAATCGATAATTTAATAAATACATCATATAAATTATGTAAAAAAAATATAAAAAAATTATTTCTACACGAATAATTTATTTAGGAATTGCGTAAAATTTATATTGTATACTGTATAGACTATAGATATATGTATAATATTTTTAAGATCCAAATCCAAACATAAGCAACAGAAATACACGAGTACAAGGGCTGTAGATTTGGCTTATGCTGGCAGCACGATAATATTTTAGAAAGACGATTTTTTATTGTTAAAAATGATACTAAAAACACTATTTCCCATCATAATTATCAGAGAAGTAGAACTAGGGTCCAGTATTATGTACACTGAATGGAAAGTAGGTACCTATATTAAAATCTAAACTAAAGTGGATTTATCGATAAAACTGAAAATCACAGTAAAAAATGTATAGACCCACAAACTAGAACCCATACCCAGAATATAAAATGCTCATGAGTTATGGGCTATGACGTATTATAAAACAAAATTGTTCAATTCGGGTCAATGAAGCTTCTCCTTTGCATAAAAGAGGTTGCAAGGGAATGGTGGAGATTTATAAACAGCTATCAAACGATTTTATGTTCAATGAATTTTTAAATGATACGAAGCAACCTTTTGTAAGTAATTACTACAATAATAATATTTATGTTGAATAACCTTCTTTTTAATAAAAATAATTTTTTTATAAATTACTTTTTTTTAAATTACTTTTTATAAATATTTTATATTTATGCGTTTTTGTAAATTAATAATTTATGAAATAGGTACTTTAAGGATTATTTTGAAAAGTACCTAGAATTTTTATTTTTGACCACCAAAGTACTAAGTAGATCAAATTTTCTATTAAATACCATCCTCAAAGAGGAAAATTGAAGCTCTTTTATTAGTTCTAGTAACGGAAGGCACAATAGAAAACATTAATAACATATAAATTGTTATAGTAGGTATACATTTATTATTTACGAGTACCTATAGCAATATAAATATAACATTTAAATTTCTTGAAGGTATACTGTAGATACTGTATACTGTATACTGTAGATATATTTTTAATTCATATGAAAAATAAGAACTATAATATGTTCAATAGGCATTACAAAATATTTTAGTCAATTTTTTAGATTTTTTTTTCATTTAGTTTTAAAACGGTATACTTATTTCAATAATAAATTATACCTAATCTATTCACTCTAATATAAATCTTATATTAAAAATATAAGACTATTATATATTCTGCACACCAATTATAAATAAACGAATCACCACATTTAAAAAGATTATATTACGCATTAAATAAATAACTAAAAATTATTATTTTAGTTGGCAACTAACCTAGTAAGAAAACTTTATTAATGAATAAAAACGTTATTCAAAGTATTTGATTTCGAAAAATTACTACACGTAATACTATATTTTGATATGAAAAATCATATCTAATAATGATACATATAGATAATGTATTAATGTTATCCTTTTATATATAAAAGAAGAACAGGCCTAACTTTTTTCAACAGAGATATTCCAAATACTTTTCTGAGTGTCACCACGTCGCCCAATTATTACTTTATTTTGTCTGAGGAGAGGGAGAGAAGGGTTTGTATTTTAAGGTTACGGTTTTTTAGCGTGTCACTCAAATAATTTAACGATATTTTTTCACGAGGTTGTATAAAATTGAGCCTACGAGTAAATCACTTTTATTATTTTCAATTTCATTTTATTTGTCATTTCAGTTATAAATATCATCAATTAAATTATAAAAAATATTATATATAACATGGCTATAGGCTTTAAATAGTTTGATAATTATAATAAATAAGCCAGTTTATATACGAATGGATTATTTAACACACGAGCGAAGCCAAGTTATTCGGGTACCACACGATTGCGCACGATGCACTTTTTTGGGAACACGATTGCGTACGTTAACACGATTTCGTACGTTGGACAATTAATTAATTAATTTTAATATTTACCCCATAAGTCAAACGATCGCGTATGATTTGCTGTGCAACGTTGGCACATTTAATTTTTTAATTGTGATCAGTAAAAATTAAATTTTGAAAAATGACTAGTCAAAGTGTTTAAAAATAATAAAAGGTATTAATAATGAATTATACGAATTAAATCAGCATTTTCCAATTTTTTAATCCGACCTTTAAATACTGATAACATTTTTGTAAATGCTTCCAGAAGGATGGGATCCAGTTCAATGAAAACTTTTGGATTAAATTTTAAATCGTACATTATATTAGTTTAAATCAAATGGCAACGGCGCTTCAAAGTTGCAGTTAAAAATCGTACGCAATTGTGTTTCACCGGGTTATTCAGTTACAATGATACATGTTTAGATAATGTTATTATAATAAGAGTAATATAAAACGTTAGGTTTTCTTTTGACATGAAATATCAGTATTATTTTTCACTTAATTTTTGTTTTTATTTTGTTGATATAATAACTAATTAATTATTTAATATAGAACCAATAATTGACTACTTATACAAAAATAGTGGTTTGTCCAGATTATTCTACGATTTTTTCGCTCAACGCTCAACTAATTTTAATTTTAAATGCTTTTAATATTTCTGTTTAAAAATCGTCGATATCATTGTCTGCTTGATAAGATTAGAGGTATATATCAAAACAAGAAAAAAATTTGGTATTAGAATTTGTTTTAAAAAAATTGTAATTAAAAATAAATAATACCTACAAATATATTAATAATATAAAATATAGTTAGATAAATATAATATTATGATTTATGACTTATATAAGTACCTACCTATATGGCTATATATAACACTTAATTAATAATGCAACAAATTCATTGATTATACAAAATAAGTAGTAAACGTTATAACATTATTTTTACTTTCCTCTAGTTAAAATTATTTTTACATAGGTATAATAGTCAATAATGTATGATAGTGTCAGTTTAATAAACAATTTAAATAAATATTACGTCAATGCAAATATTTAACGTTATATATATACACCTCGCCAACTACGAAACTACGTTATTTGGTATATTTTTATGGATTATAGATTCATGAATATATGATTATTATTTATTACTATATAATAGTGTAATATTATGTTATTTAAGGTTTATACTATTAAATACTATTGTGATTAAACACCATTGGCATTTAAGTGTTTAAACGATTATTCATATAACGACTAAATAAAATATTAAAATCTTTAAAATTAATTATTTTTTCTTATTTGGTTCTTTATAGGTGGTATAGACATTTCATAAACATTTATCGTATTTTTACTAAACTCGTGTTTACGACGGCCGTCATCTGCACATTAGAAAGATGTCATGTACCCTAAAGGTTAAACGAACACAAACCGTATGTTGGGTATTCATTTGCAGTATTGCAGACATTATAATACTATTATATAACTATTGTGCGTACAAACAACTCAAACAGAACGTTTTAAAAGAATACAATTTTTACCATTAGCCATTACGTATTCCTTATGTCGTTCCAAAACATATGCTATGCAATAAACGATAATTCGATGTAGTTACTAAAAATTAGACACTATAAATAATAATTGTATGTCTTAATCCAACGCTTCTCAAACTGTAGTTCGCTACCCACTGGTTGGGTAAGTCCTGAATCAACTTTTGATGAGTCATGAGAATATTTTCGAAAATAAATAAACTATAAAATATTATCACGAAAATTACTCAGAAACCATAATACTAGAAAGCCTATATAGTATATAGAGTTTCTATATCATAGTATCATACCATTCTTATTAATTTATATTATCATGTTTGTTCGAACAACAGATTACAGACACTGTCATAATATGACGTTATATGTTGTTATCACGAGATTATCGCGATTTGGTTGTCATTCTCGAAGTTCTACCACAAGTCCACAGAATCATTATTTATTAAATTGTATTTATTATACAAAATAAATTAATGTAAGGCATTTTTTACCCAAAACTATTTAATTTTACTAAATATCTTACACCTTATATAAATTGCCAGTTTGGATTGAGTTCAAAGTTGTTTTAAATTGTTATTATTATTTTAGGTTGAGCTGGTCAATCATATCCATACTAAATTATTTGAATGACAATAAATAACTGTTTTAAAAATGGAGATGAGTTAATAATATATAATTAAAATTTAAAAAAAACAATACAATAGGCCAGTTAGTTATTAAATATTATATTTGCATAGTATAATAAAAAATTATAATCTAAAAGATATAGTTAAACCGCGGTGAGAGAAGAGAATCATAAATAAAAACTTGAATAATTTTCACACGTTAGCTTTAGGTAGGTTACTAGAATAAGACGGTACTGTGTATAGTACCTATATAGTATCAAGAACGAATAACAAATATAGGTCATATCATGTATAAAGTATTCGTGGGATACTCACGTCTCACGTAAAATAATTGACCAGGAATGATGAAGTTGATTCTTAATTTCCTATATCTATTTTATATTTTTGTAATTATGTTGGAAAATGGCCCTAAATAGTAAATATCTTTGAAATTCATCTCACAGTATAGAACCATTTTAACTAACAAAATGTTTCGTATAATATTTATAAAAGTGTTTAGATATCTATAACATATTATGATTAATTGTATATTTTATCGATTGAAAAAAAAAATAGTTTTATAACGTAAACAACATTTTCCTAGAATATATTCATAATACGTAACAGTTAAGTAGCGAGGATTTTTTCGGGGGAGGGGGGCTGATCAATTTTTGTAAAATACAATTTAAGATTTCTGTATCAATTTTCATAGACCATAAAAAATTAAAATAATTTTTAAATTTTCTTGATATTTCGGCAGCCCTCTCAGCCCTCCCAATGACCAAGCCTCTGATACGTAACATATAATGCAGATACTGTAATCAAATTAAAAAAATGTATTTTGATGAAATACCGGGTGAATTGAATACTGAAAATAGAATAATTTTGAATGGAATACCTCACTACACTTATTCTTATGATAGTTGTTTTATTTCGATAGCTTATTTCAATAAAAAAAAAAATGAATGTGTAAAGTATCTCAAATCTCAAAATAATTAAATTTATATTATAAATCATAATGTATAGGTATACATTTTAAACAAAATATATTGACTAAATACTTGTATGTTACGCCGAATTTATGAAATTGCCGATTTCATGAAATCAGCAACGTTGTCACCGAATACGTGAAATCGGCAACTTAAAAAGCATAATACTGCCGATCGCGTGAAATCTGCAAGACCCTCCTTAAAAAATTATAAAACATAATTTAATTTAAATAAATGTATAAAACGCCAGAAATATAATAAAATCAAATTGTAATAATAAATATTATAGGTATGTATATAAAAAATAGTTTAAACGTTAAAAAAAAGTTAAAAAAGTTAAGTTAACAAATCTTGTTAAGTTATTGAATGTTAAATGTAATATTATTAGTTTATATTCATAAAAAATAATATTCTTTATTGATTAAAAAATTCCAAATAAATAGAAAATACTAATTTCCATAAATATTATCCTATTTTAACCAAAAAATATTGATACCAGTTACCACCTAACAAACGTTGCTAATTGGCTGCTAAATGATGGTTCAAGAAAAATTTGAAAATATGATTTCAATGATATTGGTGGGTCTGGGGAAATGTGTCTCCAGCCCCACTCTAAGTTTTTATTTTTTCCATGATTTAGGACATGTACGTGCAATAAAAAGACCTCAATGACCAAGATAAAATGCTTGTACGTATCATAGCATCTATCATCATAGGTAATAAAGATTACGGCGTGGTAATGCCGATCAGCACGCGTGCAATTATTGTTTATTTATAATCCACTATTGGTAATTATGTCATAATAATATGTTACCGAATTCATGCAATCGGCAGAAAAAAGTCTGCCTAATTCACGAAATCGGCAATCAAAATTTGCCGATTACGTGAATTTGATAGCCAAATTGCCGATTTCACGTATTCGGCGACAACGTTGCTGATTTCACGAAATCGGCAATTTCATGAATTCGGCGTAACATATACTAGTACAACTAAATATAGTATTGATAAAATATGTCATGAAATGTTCAAACAAATTATAAATAAATGACTAAGGAGTAAGGATCGACTTTGAAATCATCAGCGATCAACTATTTATAGGAAATAGGAATATATTATAAGATATGTAGTATGGGACTTTGCAATATTCTGTCAATACCAATGATAAACTAAACTAATAGTAGGGACTATAGGTATATAATAAAGAAATAACCAATAAACAGCAAAGTAAGTCCTCCAGTTTTATTAAATTATGTTATATTAATATCAATCTAAATTCTAAATAAAATCGAGATATTAACTATAATACAATTCTCAAAGTTCATGTCAAGTTTCAACTATATGTGTATACCACTACTTACATTGTTTCGCTTCGTTATACATCTTATGTACCCTATATGGTATTCACTAATGGTATCCCAACTTTTATTTACCTCTTGAAGATGGGTTACCCGGCGTTATGTTTGCGTTAGGTACCAATTTGTATTTTGTATATTTAGTATACTCGAGTTGAAATTGACTTCATTATAGTATATATTATTATACGTAGGTACTCCGTGCGTCTAATTGTGAAACTTTGTGTCAAGGTTATAAATGTGGAGAGATTAAGTGATATAAATATATATAATATTTTTAATTACAATCAATAACATCTGAAAAGTTATTTTATTACGTTTTTAAGCGTTTTTACTTTTTTAAATAGTATATAGCTATATACATAGTTATATACTTACGTATATATTTGAAATATGGGTTTTGTTAAAATATGGTTGTTTTCTTTAATGTTAATATATATATATATATAATGTTATATAATAAATAAATTATAACTTATAAGTATGAAAATAATTTTTTTAACAGTGAACATAATATTTATAGACTATGGTGTTTCAAGGTATACATTAATAATAATTAAAAACAATTAACAAATAATTTGAATTCTTTAGAACAATAAATACTAAGTAGTAGGCATCTGGGTACAGTATTGGTCGCGACCAGTGATCACAATGGATGGTACAAATATCAGCAACTAATTAATGGTTTAGTTATAAAGTATGCAAAATTAAGTAAATATCAAGATTAGGATCAGCTGTATATTATAATTCAGTGGCATAATATAGCCATACAACTATGAACTATATAAGTAATCACTAATCAATATTCAGAAATCAAAAGTCATAACTCAAACAAATAGTCTGATAATTAACTATTCTTGTGTATTTTGATTGGTTTATTTGTATTTTAAATAAAATATTTTACGACGTAGAGGTACCTATAATATTATGTAAATATTGAAGTGTGCGGAATTATTCTGCTGAATGGACTTCTCCCGCGGGTCACGTATAAAGCCTTTTTATAATGATATTATAACAAAAACCGGTTGTAGTAGTTTTCTAAGTTTACCTCTTATAACAGTACTTGTTCTGGTCAAACGGCACTGTAGGTACTACATATATATATACTACTACATATAGGTGTGGTGCCCGGTGTTTATTCCCAAGCAAAGAACACGCAGTTAACCGGCCGTGTCCATTCAACATTATTCAAAACGCATTTTATTAAAAATTAATTACAGTTGTTTATAATATTATAAGTTAAGTATTTTTTATATAATAATATAGCAAATAATGTAAAATATATTAATTTATAATGAATTAATGTATAAAATCGAAATTTAACAGATTTTTATTTACCTATTATGTATTAAAATAATAAAGTAATTGTAAATGGTTTATAATATAACAGCAATAATATATTTAATTAATTAATCCAAGTTATATGCAATCGTTATTTCACTGATTATTACCGAATATTGATTAAGTAAAAGTTGACTGAGTTTAGTCGTATTTAGTTAGGCATTTTCGATCTATTGTTTATTGTTATGTACCTATGTATATTATATTATTATTAATATATTATATTTACATATATTTATATATATACCTTGCATCACATATGCTTATTGTAAAAATATCTTTACAGATTGTATATTTTTAAATAAATATTAAAAATAAAATTATTGATATTGGACGATCGGTGACTGAACACAATATTGTGTATACACTTACATTTAAAATTTGACGAACCTATCAAAAACAAATGCTATATATTATAGGCTATAGCCATTGTATATATTACTATAATATGTATATGTATATATAATTTATAAACATTCAAAATAAAACATTTAAGTTAGGTTTAGTTATTCTATTAATTCTATACTATAATAATATATATATTCTTGTAACTATAATATTATACTAACTGTTATAAAGGTATATTTTTATATTATATATGTCTAATATTCTAATAGATGTTCAACATAACGGAAGTACCACTGACATTAGTAACGAAATGGCTTGTTAGTTGTTTGTCTGCGTTGTCTATAACCTGTAGGTTTTATTATTATTTTTTTGTCGCCCCCTATCCGGTCACCTGTGCGTACATAAGGTGGTACCTACGAATCGATTTGTATTATATAAAACGACTTCTTTCAGTTCTTTGCAGTGGGCGGTCAAGTACAACGACATACCACATTAACTCGTGTTATAAATAATACTTATACGTAATAAACTTGTAACGATTCGTTGTTTCATCATAGATCTTTGTAGTTTTTCTTAACACTCAACAAACATCATAATGTAAGCAATGATTGTATTAACAATAATGACGATTGACGATAATAATATAATAATGCGATGAAAATGTTGCCAGGTCATTGATTTTAATGTTGACGAGTGTATTATGCAAGTTTATTTTATTATTTTGGATTCGTTTACCTCAAGAGGGTCATATAGTATAGTAATTTGGTATACGTATGTTAAAAGTACTAAATCGCATAATTTGTATTTAATTCTTTCTAGTTAAATTAGTATTATGAGAAATATACAGAGCGTGTAGGCACACTAATAAATATATGCCATATATCTACGTTACAATTTTTTAATGATTTTACTATGAAAATCAAATAGTTTATTCACGACCGAGTTACTGTAGCCTAACATACCTGCTATGGTGCCAATTATGTGTAAAAATGCATGAACAAATGTTATACTTGATTCAGCGCAGACAGTGGTTTACAAAAATATACATTTGGCAAACTTTCAAACTGGCGTATATAAACAACGTTTACCATTATATATTTACCTATAATGTGGCTATAAAGTAGGTAAATGCATTGAAGTAGGCATCAAAAAACGTGATGCTATCGATATTTATTACTTAACTTTCGTCATTTAAAAATAATTAAACATTTTTTTTATTAATTTATAGACTTGCTACTGTCATTAAATTAATAAAACATAAACATATATACTGACATAAACTTAAATTCATTTTTTTTAAAATTATATTGGGAATAACAAAATAACATACACAAATTTTAAAATCTTTATAATGTGAATATTAAGTAGGTAAATGTATCTAAGTACCTATTTAAAAATAATGTTTGATAAATAAATATAAATATATTATATGTATCATGTACCTACACCAAATTAACAATGCATACCTATTTTATACTTTTGTTGTATTAAAAATATTTTTTAATTACACTATACACATACTAGAAACATTACAGATGATAATCATGTTACATTATGTTTTCGAGGTTTTACTCTGATATTCAAAGTAAAATTGAAAGTCAAATGTAAATTATGCTTAACCTTTTCAAATCTTGTGTTGTGACTTATGATTTAGCTGTAGGCTGTACCTCAAACCTATACAACGAATATTATTTACATTTATTAATATTATGACGTGTATTGAATTTTAAAATATTTAAAACTCAACGACTCAAGTTTTAATTAATTCAACCTGCAGATTGTATATTTTTAACATATTTAAAATAAAAATTTAATTTAATATTAGCAATTATATTTGCTATTTTAATATAATGTATATAAATATAATTGTCTGTAATTTACTTAATTGATACCTATATTTATAATGTGAAAATACTATACTTAACCTCACGAGCGTGTCTAGATCTTTTACGCAGAGGGTGAAACCTGGTAAGAAGCTTTAGCCCCGCTTTTCGAAAACATTTTGTTGTTCTCAAATTCGTCATGATTTTAATATTATAACTAATACGAGTATAAACTAAAAAAATATGCCCTTTCCCAAATTTCAAATTTTATATAATGTATGTCAATAATTAATTAAAATAAAATCATATATAATAAATAATAAATATAATTTTATTAAATAAGTAACATATGTCAGTTAGCTAAAAACATAATTATTAAAGTTATAGGCATCGTTGTGTATTGTTGAAATACACGATATATATGGAAGTAAAAACAATATCGTGTAACTTTTCCAAAAGTTGATTTACTACAATTTTTATTTTCGGTCTAATACATTTGAACCATTTTGCTATATAGTATCGCCTATTGAATATGGCATTTAATCGTCACTTATCACTTGCTGATATGGCAGTTACTGTAAAACGTAAAACTGGCTATAACTAATATAACTACAAGTTTGATTAGTGTTATTTTATTGTCTGTGTAGCTATGACGGCTATATATATTTATAATCTATATATATTATCTATATTCGATGAGCCTGTGCAGATGGGTGCTGGGTGCCACCTGCTGAAATCGCAGGGTGTGCAGGTGTGTATACCCAGCACCCCTGTAGACACGCTCATATTTAACCCAATTAATACTATATAATTGATAACTATCTATAACTATTAACTACATACCTATATTTTAGTATAGATGTAATTATAAATATGTAATAGGCTATTTGACAATTTTCAACTTAATATTGAAGTTTATGAAAAATGTAATTATTAAATAGGTATACATTTTTCCTACTTTAAAATGGCAAAATTTATGTTTTATTCTTTTAATAAAACATTTCGTAAAAGTATATCAATTCGTTTTATGAAACAAGAATATGTTTAATAATACAGTCCTATAACTTAATTAGGTTATATTAAGAACTATTTTATTTATTTATTATAGAAACTGTTAGGTACGTACATTAAATGTTTAATTTGTGGATTATTTAAGTACCTACTATGTAAAAAATTAGACCTATATAAAAACAGAAAACTGTAAATTTCGTATTATTTATTTTAATCCCACTAACAAATTGTACTATGGAAATGAACCGTGGGAAAATAGATAAAAACAAAATTAGAATATATGAGTAGGTATATGAAAAAAAATATTATAAATTATATTAATAGAATTTATTACTATTACCTACGTGTTTTAATATTAAGTCTTGAATACTAAAATAATGTTCTCGAGTTATTTTTTAAGTTTAAAATATTAATTTAAGTACCATTTAATTCATACAACAATAAATATTAACTATTATTATAAACTATTGATTGGTATACTTATCAAATTATAGACCTAAACAATATTATCATGAAGCCTTTATGTTTGAACTTTGTTATAGAAAGTAGAAGATATGTATTAATACAATTAATATTACTAAATAAACGCATTCCATGTTAACCGCATGGAAATTCTGTACATTTCTCTTAGCAATAAACTAATAATATAAAACATTTCAATACAGCAATATAAAACTGGTTTAAATCTCATTTTCTCGAATGTTAATGAACTTAATGTATTTACGAGTTTACTCATATTATAATTGTATTTCACTTTATATATTATTATGAAACGTTCACGAAATTATCATGTTAGGTTCTTTTTATGTATAATATGTAATATAGTTGATATATATATCAACTATAAACTATTACTACTATCAACTATAACTATATATATATTTAATAACTCTGCATAATATAACTTTCAGCTGATATATACAACCATGCGACTTTTCAAAAGGCGTTGTTCAGATCCGAGTCCTCAACTCGTTAGTTTGTCGCCTATTGAACAGGACCACAGAGATATATCTCCTGGATATACAACTCCAAAAGGATGTACCACACCTGATAATGGTTCACCAAAACCTCAAAAAAAAAGTAAATTTTTCAAAACATTTGTTTAATAATTATTTACAATTTAATTATATACTACGTATTTAATGTTAGGTTTAGCAACCTGGGGTAAAAAAGTAGGAAGAAAATGGGATCAATTAAAAAGAAGTGATTCTTCAGAAATACTTCAAGTTTCTCCTAATCGTAGAAGACAATGGTCACCTATATCTACAAAAGATATAAATAATCAAAATATTGAAATTCATCAAAATTATATTGATAAATTACATAATAACCAAAATAAACGTATTTCAAGAATAGAAAGTATTAGAAGTATTGAAGAACCAAGAACTTTAGAAGAGAAAGATCAAGATTGGCTAAAAGAAAAATGTCAAAAAGGTCTCGAGGATTTATACGCTATGGAAAACCCTTCAAAAATAAAAATAATTCCTCCCAAAATGATGTCTATTAAAAGAACGACATTATCTGTCAACATTGATGAGAATCCACTCGAAGAACAGTGTATTTTAGAATATCTTATTTCTAATAAAAAAATATTAGGATTACAGAAAAGTATTGATGACCTCAAGACTCTTAATTATGAAGACCTACTTAATGTGTTCAATCAAGCTACAAATCGAGTAAATCAAAATTCTTATACTAAAAACCGAAGAAGAAGACATACAAGCTTTGGTGAAACGTTTATGATAAATAAAATTGACGAAAAAAATCGCGTGATAATAAAAGCTGATGAAAGTGGTTATGAGAGTGATTCTACTAGAAACGGCGGAGATTCACCTAGAGGATCAATTAAATCTCAATCTTCAGTTGATAATGATGAATTTTCTAGAAAAAATATTAGGATGGGTTTACGAAGAGGGGATATTAAAGAACTTCAAGTTGGATCAAATGTGGAGGTCTTATCGTTGATGTGTAACGAATGTAAAAAACCGGAACAAAATATGAGTCTTTATCAAAGGTTTTTATTGAAAAAAAGTAACTGCACAGGTCCTAGTGATCGACATACTGAAATTAAAACCATACGGCTTAGCAAACGCCTAGGTGAAGATGTTGGAGTTAACGTGGAGTGTCGAGACTCTTCTTCTAGAACCCGTACATTATATATTACGGCTTTATCAGGTCCAGCAGCTAGGTAAGATATAATACTTTCATATTGTCTTTAAAAAAAATAATATACCGTTTCACTTTTTCAGGGATGGTAAATTATGTGTTCAAGATGAAATAATAAAAATCAATGGTACTAGAGTAAAGGGCTTAAGACGACAAGATGTGGAATCGATATTGCGTTCATCCAAGTATAGCGTAGAATTTGTTGTTTCTAGATCTAAATGTCAACCAACCTCAAATACAGAACAAGTTTTATTGATTCAAAAACCCCCAACTGTTCCTAAATACCCGGCAAAGTCAGAAGAAGTACACGAGCCTCTTTATTCTAGACAATCATCTTTGCCAGAAATTAAGTTAGATGAAAAACCTAAAATGACTGGAATGCGAAAATTCTCGGTGCATTTAGATCAAACTCGGCCCAAACATACCCAAATACCTCGATTACCAAGACCTAGATCATTATCTATGTCTCTAACAACGGTAGTTTTCCACAAAGGACCAGGATATAAGTCTTTAGGATTCAGTATCGTTGGTGGAATTGACTCTCCTAAAGGAAGCATGGGGATTTTTGTTAAAACGATTTTTCCTACTGGTCAAGCAGCGGAATCCCAGCTCTTAAAAGAAGGTATATTAAAACTAAATGAATCTTCTTCATATGTTATATAATTATTCGTATTATAAACGTCACAGGTGATGAAATTATCAGCGTAAATGGCAAAAGTTTGGATGGTTTCAAACATTCTCAAGCTATTGCGCTATTCAAAGAAGTCAAATGTGGTCAGATTGTTATTCAAGTTGGACGAAGAGATCTCATCAAAAGGTAAATCATAAAATATTTTTCTGATTCGATATTATAATATCCATTAATCAAATAGGTTGTGTAATTTATTTTTTTTTTTATGTTTTCAGGAACAGTAAATCTAAATCTTGCGATGAATTAGACAAAGTTGTTAAAGTCCGTTGAATAGATTAAATATTATTTATTGAAATTACATTCTGTGATATGATAGACAAAAATAAATTTTCTTAAAATTGACGACTAATATGTATTAATTAATAGTAAAGGTTGATTTTAAAAAAAAAATTTCTAGAAAGAAAACCGAGTGAGGTGTTAGTGGACACATAAAAGTGTGTGTAGAGTTAGTCTCCTCTCTTATTATAATGCACTATAAAAATTTTAAGTTGGTTTTTGGAATTTTTAAATTTCATGGATTTGAAACTACGGATAAAATTAATTATGGAGGTGAGAAATTAACTCTATACTATCTCCCCTACTTTGAAACAAATAATATCAAACTACCGACTTTAAAATATTATAATTACTCGTACTTACAAATTAAACTTTAAAATTTACAAATTTATTGGTGTGAATTTGAATAAAACTAGGGACTAGGGAATCTAGTTTTAAAATTAATTTTGTCGATGATTTCGAATCCATCAACTTATAAATTCCAAAATGAACTTACAAATATGTAGGTATAATTTGTACAAAGTGCAGAAGCCACGTTATATTAAAGGAATTCATTATATACTTACAACTTTTTTATACTAGCTATAATTAAATTATTATTATTTATTATTAAGGTTTTACTAAAATAATATATAAATTAAATCAAAAATACAGGAATATAGTCCACCAATTTTGAATTGGTTTACACTAGAAAATAACCCAAACCGGTAAAATCTAATTGGACGCTAAAAAAAGGAAAGAATAAAATAATCCATATGCGCCGTAAATGTAGGGTCTAGCTCTAGACCAAAATAGTAAAACTAATAATCGCGAATGTAAAAATCATGAATTAATAATGATGTCATGGTGAAAATAAAAATAGCTAATTTTAAAATAAGCGATCATCCATAATAGCAAAACTTGTATATAGTAATAATAACATATATACTTAAATATAATACTTTAAAATTTTTATTCCACATTTTGAAGTTTCAAAACTTCAAAATATATCTCTTTTTTTCTATTTGTTATTTTTGGTGCAATCAACGTTTACTCCAAGCCGTCGGATCGTAGGTATCGGTTCATCGTCAATGTGCTATTTTATTATATATTTTTTTTCATTTTAATGTCAGAATTCAACACTTAATGATTTTTAATAATATAATTTTAAATATAAATATATTTTTATTATTATAATGACTGTATTAAAAAAATAAACTACATTGTCGCTCTTTTTTTAAATTTGCTATTTTTATTTTCACCATTTTTACCTAATTCACAATTTTTACATTCGTCGTTTTTACTAGATACCGTAAATGTACAATAAATATTAAAAATAACCATAAACAGCTAGTATTTAAATCTAGAACTAAAATCTAAAGGCATTTTTGTGAATATTTAATTTTACTTAACATTCTATCTTTAATATTGAATAATGATTTAATCACAACAATTTCAAAACAATGTATAAAATATAAATATAAAAAATGTTAATGTGCATAATTGAGAGACTAAATAATATTAATTAATTAATTACATTTATTGAACCGATTTTAAAATTTAAAAATTAACAATTATAGATTTTACAGCTATATAATTGTTTAAGTTATTTTTGAAGCGAGGGATGGTTATTATTAGGGTTCGGATTTGAAGGCAAATGCCTTTCTTTTATTAATCATAATAGAAAAATAATTTTTATACAAAAATGTGTTTCATTTAATTTCTTAGACGATGGATCTTTTTTTTTTGCCTTTTTTTTTACCTTTTGTACTTATAAAATGCCTATTTTGTGTTTAATTTTTCAGTTGATTTTATAATTTTATACACAGCTTGCGTATTATGGCTACAAATGGGTTTTATTATTCGCAATATTTATCGATTATATCGTCTTATCGAGTATTTTGTATGGCCATAAAATTACCCGTAGGATGACGATCTATCAAGTAGCAATCTTAATTTAGATAATTATTTAAGTATGAAATATGCCCCGATAACTTCGGTGGACGTAGAAAGATCCTTTTCGATGTACAAAAATATTTTGAGCCCTAACCGTAGCCGTTTTTCTAAAGACAGCTTATCAAAATACATGGTAGTCAATTTTTTTTTAATACCAACTAGTTTATTTTGCATTAAATTAACTGGTATAACTCAAGTAAGTTAATATTTAAAATAGTTTGTAATTTATATTTTTCTCAAAATGTGTGCATTTAAAAGTGTTCACTATTTTATTTTGTAGTATATTTATGAATTGCCTTTTTATATAAATGAAATGCTTTTTTTTACATTTTAAATGCTTTTTTTATTGATTATATTGCCTTGAAATCCGAACCCTAGTTATTATTAAATAAATTCGCTTATCATTTTTTCAATATCACTATCTTCGTCTAATTCCAATATATTTATAATTTCCATCAAATGTTTAATGTTAATCTGTTTTTTTTTATTTTGTTCCTTCGTAGGTGACTTAATTTGTTCATCATATGCAATTCCATCACAAAATATATCATCCATTTTTTCTATAAACGGGAACCTTGATTTTGTAGCATCGCTCAACGCCAAATTTTTAGATAGTTCTAATTTATATACGGGACATAAGTGCATTGCTAAATAAGGTGTTCCATTTTTCACCATTTCATCTACGTGCTTCTTCATTTTAGTATTTATCGATTTTTTATGTGTATCCTGGTTAAAAGCTTCATGGTCTAATGGAGGTCTTGATTTAATTAGCAATTTTTTTATTTTGTCATTTTCTATTTTTGGTGATTCTATAAATGTACTATCAATTTCGTCGATGATAATCTGATCGGTATCGCTGAAACTCCATTCTGATGGAAGCGCTGGTTTTTTGTCTTCTACTGGCGGAGGAAGAGGAGAATGATTTTGGGAATAATCCTTTACATTTTGTTTTATTGTTGATAAATAGTTAGAGCAAACAATTATCAATACTTCGGATTCCCAGTTTTCCCTACAAACATTTAGTTGAAAATTTAAAATATTGAGTACTTATTATTTAATCATGTATTTCGAATGACTTACTTGGGCATATAAACACTTGTTTGCGCACTAGTTATATTACTTGCATCAATAGATTTTAATGACGCTTGTTCTTCTGGTGGTTGTTTAATGATTGGTCCTGGATAAAATGTTCGACAACTAAATTCAACTGATTTTCCGAGTACATTATAGACTGGAAAATTAAATTGAATTGTTTGTAAACAAACATAGGTATTTAAACTCCATACTTTGAGTACCTATTAAAATATAAAAAATGTATTTTAAACATAAATTTGAATAGATTTATTTATTGTATTACTTCATCCTTTGAAATGCTTATTACAAGATTGAAGTGTTCAAAAATTCTGACATCTACAACTGAATTTGTATGCCCTTCTAATTTAGCAAGATACATTTTTGTTACTACTGGATTCCAAATATAAACTGTATGTGAACATCCAGTCACTAATAATTTTAGTGTTGCATTGTAATGAAAACATCGTACACCCTATTATAATATTTTCGATACACAGCATTATACCATCCAAAATTTTAAATATTAATTAATAATCTAAATGAAACTACGATTAATACATGTCGAATGTTAAATACGTATGGATGCCATTCATCTCTTATATGTTTAATGACTAGAGATTGTTTATGGTCTTGACAACAACTTATTGTAGCTTCATCAGATTCACAATAAATAATATGCTTTATACTGTCTGGATGAATTGGAATTCCACAAGTATGTATTTTAACCCATTCTTGTTGATATTCTAAATCCTATGAGACATAATAACTATAATAGACAAAGACAATACAATTTTAAATATATTGAACAATTATTATAGTCTAACTAAAAGAAACTACATATACCGGATGATATATTTAACATATTATGAAAATCATTATTTCAGAACAGAAACAGAAATATTATTAAAGAATCAAGTACGTAAATTCGAAATTAAATCAACTTTTTATATTTTTTTTTTTTATTATTAAATAAATAGGTACAGTTTTATGGATATAATATACTAATATCAATATAAATATAAAAATTAAATTAAAAATCCTTTTAATTTTTGAGTGAATTTTATATTATAATTGTTGGCATTTTAAATGCATTTTTTAAAGTTTTTAGTGCATTAAATTTATAGTTCTATTTATAAATCATAAACAACTCATCCTTAATCTATTTATATCACGAAATACTCAAATAAATAAAATTATACGTTTTAAGGGATTAAAATTGAATGTTGTCATTAAAAAATTTTAAAAAATAATAACATTAAAAAATACTTATAGTTTTTTTAGAAAAAAATTATTTTTAACGACTTATAATAACGTAAAAAAAAGTATTTTCAAAATCTTTAATAATCATTGAAATAATGATTGTTACTTGTTGGATCAACAATAATAATTATTATCCAATATTGAGATATATTATAAATTATAATATATTCCTTCAATTTAGCATTATAAATTTGTCGTTATAAAATTTCTTAATTTTAAAAATGTTATTTTAATAGATAATGCTTTTATTTTTTATTTAGATAGGTTTTATTAGGGTTTATGTTATACAGTTAATAAATAAATAAAAAAAAGATATAATCTTCTGACCATACCTAAAGATATTTGTTAAAAATGTAAAATATATTATATGTTTACGTTTTTTATTTAAACATCCTGTATTCCTGTATAATAAAATAACTTACTAAATACTACCTATAAAACTTAAATTTGCCCTCCTGCTAAATTATGTTAATCATTTATGGACTATAAACAATTTTATTTACTTACTTTCCAAAAATATGTATCAACTTTATTCGTTGGATCTCGTTTAAATAACGATCGTTTTGGTTGAAGAAATTCCATTTGAGAAATACTGCCATTATCGTCACCAATAAACAAAAGTGAAGAATTACCAGGACAGTATTCTAAACAAGTCGGCGTTGTTTTTAAACCTGTATTGAATCGTTTATTATAAATTAATAACTATTACAATTTACGAGGTCTCGCTGCAGTAAAGTCGTGTTAATTATTTACCAGTAATACAAAAAGTTGGCACATGAACTAGACAAACAGTGTCCACAAAATGGATAGAGCCGTCTGATGCAGCAATAGTTATGAATTGAGCATCTGGTAAGTATATTGCATCATTGATCCAAATATTACGTCGTCGACGAGCCGCCCGTACTAAGTCATCGGGACATTGAGACAATTGTACTACGTATTCCCTTAGTAAGTTTAGACGACCATCATAGATGCCCACTTGGCCTAGTCGAGAAAAAACAGTGTAACAAAAGAATTCTTCTGTTTCTATACTAATCACTTTGACTATGGATTCATGCTGTGGAAAATATGTTTACTATAGAATGATATATTTAAATAGCTATATAAATTAAAATTATTCCTATTTATAAAATTATTTTGAATACCTACTTATATAGTTATATATGTATTTATAAATTATAATCTACAATTTTATAGAGTAGCAAATATCTACATTAGCAATAGATATATATATATGATAATATATTTTTAATTATTTAGTATTTTAATAAAGACATTACACACACAATGTATATTTATTATATTTATATTATCAATATTATTTATATATATAATTAATATGAGTTTTAGGTACATCGAATCATTTTAATACGTTAGGTACAGAGCCGTGCCGTGGGGGGCTTAGGGGGTATGCTACCTAACGTAGGTATATTGCTCTATATAAATTATAAGTAATTATAAATAAAAGGTTATCTTTAAATCGTTACTTAATAACAAAATATTTTATTCATTATTCTTGATTTTCAATTTACTTAAACTTAAAACAGTTAAAAACTATAATACTATTTTATGGTTTTTAGTATAATAAAAAAGGTAGACAACTGGGTATCGTTCTATTATACATTAGGTGTTGAATAATTAACTCTATAACTATAGGTCATCTAAAAGAGAAATCAGAAATTTATCATGCCTATAAATAGCTTAGAAAGAGTCAAAAATATTTTTTAAATCATACCATGTATAGAAAATGATAATATAAACATTTCCTATTTACGCTTATTCGTTTATTAGTTTGATTAAAAACAAATATTGTTTGAAGAGAATAATTGTTATACGGGTGAAATCCAATGTAACAATTTTAATTTCAGTCATAAAAAATTATTTGACTTCCGGTAAAATTTGTTTTAATAAAGGCAAAAACTTATAAAGAACTTTGTATTCATTTTTCAAATGTTAGGTAAAAGCAAAACATTTTTATGAATTTCTATCTTCGAAAAGGATTGATGGTTTTTGTCAAATTTATAACTTTAAATACTTATAAAAATATATTGTGACTATAATAATGTTCGACATTTTTTCGATGAAAATTAGAAACTGCATTAAAATTTCAAATATTTTTACTATAATTTTTTTATCAGAATTTATAAAAAAAAAAAAACTAAAATAATCGTACTTCATTTGCCTACAAATAATTTAAATAGATTCAATATATGAAAATCATATTACTTATATATAGAAAATAATCATAAAAAAATTCGGTAAAAAATTTAAACTTCTACGGTTATTCGTTTTCGAGTTACACCAAAATAACAAAATAGCTTTTGTTAAAAAATGGATTCGTGCGTAAAGATTTCAGTTTTCCTTAACTTTTTTATTTGTTTTTCCTGATAATTTTGAAAATTTAATTTTTAATTTTTACCTCTCTAAAGTACCAACTAGATCTAATTTTCTATCAAAAACTACTCTCAAAGTTTAAAATCGAAGCAATTTATCGAATACTTTTCAAATATCGTGTACAAACACAAAAACCACATTATTGTAAAATCAATACATCTCTCCGCTAGGAATCTAAAAAAAATCCTTTATTAATATATCATACGTTCATACGTAATTATAAGCGTAGAATATATTGAATATTTCTTTTATTCTGTGATACAAATATTGAAATACGTTATTATAGTTTAATACCTATCATCGTACATTTTTAAGTTACCTATAAATACACTTACTTTACAATGTGGCATTAAATGCATGGTTATATTATTTTGGTCAAAAGGTAATGCGTCCCAGACATCTCGAAAAAAATATGTACTATATCGAATTTCATTCATAAGTTGTTTCCAGTAAATAACATCTTCTTTTGTATTGAAATCTTCAACGCATACTTGTTCGAAAAAATCATCAGCCTCCTTCGCGTATAAATTATTACCTGTGTTTTAAAAGTTAAAACTAAATTTGATATCTGACAATATGTAATCAAAATATGTATAGGTAATAAAATAATAATAGTTAAATAAGCACCAACTTAAATATTTATAATTACCACCACGCTATATAGACATACGAGTTTCGATAATTTTAATCTTACAAATGTTACCTAAATATCCATGTAGGTAATAGGTAATAAACCTATGGTTTGAACAGTAGATAAACAATAAAGTATTATCATTTCTCATACCACAACATTCGGAGGATGTTGCTCTAGGTAATTATTTTTGTATTTTCCTATATCTATTCTACAAAAGCAGTCTCCGTATAAATATACAATTTGCCAAACTTAAAAAACAAGCCCTACCAAGTTAACTGATATTTTTATCTTGACCTTTCAATTATTACTATAGATACCCTAGCTAATAATATATCTGATCTATTATCGTAAGGAAATCAGTTGAATTAAATAAAAATAAAATGACAATACCTACAATTATTTTCTTCCTTTGTAAACTTATAGTGGAATACTTAGTAATAAATAAAATTATTTTTTTCTTTTTTCAATCTTCCACAAATAATTTTTCCTCTTGACCTTTTAATATCAAATTTCAGAATATATCTCAGATTTTGCCCGCCATTAAAAATGATTGGAGACCATATATTATACCTACTATAATAGGTAATATAATAGATTAATTAATAATTAATAATTTTCTTAAGCAATTTGTATTCTTATTGCATATTTTATAGTTATAGTAAGTACATACATTAAATAAAAATACATTAGTATATAGGTAGGTACCTACTATAGTGTAGTATACCTAGCCTAGTTTACTGAAATCTAAATTTTTATGTGTTTGCATTAGCCTCATTTCTGACTATTTCCTAGTTTAAATAAATTTTATTTTTACTGAGATTTACCTATAATTATTACTTACCAATAACTGAACATATTGCTGCTACAAATTCGTCCTTGTTTAATGGATGTTCTTTGTCGTCGTAATAAAAAAAATACATTTTTAAATCTTTTAGATGTGCAACTTCTAATGAATTGATGAATTTTGACTGTTTATTTAACTCGGTACCCCTATAATCACATTTATGTGGGTTAACTAATATGTTTATTAATTTTAGTAATTTGTATATACTTAATGCTAATAAAATATCTTACTCGCTCGGGTCACTTAAAGAATAATTCCCGACTGTTAATGATGAACTGTCCAAAAGATCTAAAGATTTGGAAATTGAATTCCTAATCATATTTACTAGAACTTGTGTATAATTGTTTACAAATAAATAAAAAAAATATTTTAAAATTTTTAATAATTTATGAATTATGACAATTATTATGGTGAATGCGTAGATGTAAGGTAGGCACTGTAATACCTACCTACAGTATCGGTACAATCGGTAAAACTGTTGTTTAATCAATAAAATGTCGAGAGTTTGAGTTATTACTTCAAACTTGTTATAAAAAATGGGTAGGTTGTAGATGTATCTACAATAGGTTCTTAGGTATCAATAGTAACATTAGTAACCATTAAACGTTAAGTAAACAGCAACAACTATATCTAACATGTACAAAATATAGGTAGACCCATGTTTATTTTGAAAAATGTGGCCACTACGTTATATTAACATCATAACTTTATTGTAAGTAAATGTATATTTTTACACTTCCTCATCCCAAATCGAATATTTTTTTTACGCAAATGGAATATGGATATCGAAGCCACGAAGTTTAGAAATTACCCGATCACATTTTAAAAACTTCGGCGCCACTCCATCATTGGATACTCCATCACTGAGGCCATAGTATTCAAACTGATATCGACATATTGCTACTAGATGGATGAATTGTAAAAATATTTATTCAAGATAAGCAAGATATGATAGATATGAAGAGAGTGTATTCTAATTAGCAGTCAGAAGCAGGAACAATAATAGTCAATAGATATACTTCTTTAGCTTGGGTTCCCATTATTAATAAATAAAATAAAATCATTTTGAAGAACTTTATCAAATTTTAAAATTTTATATTATATTTAGAATTTGGACAATCAATTTAATCATAATAATTTGCTAACAATTTTGTATATAAACGTTTATAAAAAAATATTTGCAGGAGTAAAATGCTTGAAAGTAATCTCTATATACAAAATAAGTATGAAGAAGTCTTAACAGTATCAATTAGATCCGATTTGTTACCAACACCTTCAAAAATGAAGATTGGAATATAATTTATTAGTCATAACATTTAAATAAATTTTTGTAATATTTAATTACTGTTGCATTATAACAAATAATGAACATAATACATGTACAATACATGCATGTAATATAAGTGGTAGGTAAAATTAATGTAAATGTTTCATAATAAATTTTATTTTTATTGTTAATTGTATTTATATAGTATTTTATGTAAAGAACAAAAGTAAACATGTGCATAAAAATGATCTATACAGAGAATGTTATGAACAAGCAGAATTAAAAAATTGTGTTAAAAATTAAATAATTAACAATTTTTCAAACTTTTAATGTTTGTTGAATATATTATCCTTGAATCATTATTTTATAATATTACAAGTTATAAAATATTTGCAGGATTTAATATAATCAGCCACAACCAAATAACTTGGGTCATAAATATTGTACATAATATTTAATACATATTCATAATATATAAATAATATGTAATAAAAAAAAAACATTTTTTTTTTTTAAATAAAAAAATTAAGCATAAACATATAATAATAATAATCTATAAAACATAAATATTATATTAAAGTTAACATTTCTAGAGTATTATATAAATATTTGAATAAAAAAAATAAAAATAAACTATACCAATGTAAAATAATAAAAAAAATAAACATAAGTTTAAGTCAATTTCAATAAGCATACATATTATATTATAGTATAATATAAATTTATCTAAGCTCAGAAAACACATCTTTGGCACAAACACAAAGAAAAAAGAAAACAGAAGACATTAAAATTAAGTATAACAAATAATGAAAGATAAAGATTAATGTATTAATATTTTATTTTATTAGTTCTAAGAGTTTCGCCAATGAGAAAAAATATTAATAAAAAGGAAAACTAAATATTGAAACACAATTACAATGACTAGAATATTATTTAGAAGTAGATATTACACTTAAATTAACTTTAGGTATTAAAAAAATGCGAGGAGATTTATAATATATAAGATAAATTATTTGTTGATTATACATCTATGTACATATTATTTGTTAAATTATTTGATTATTGTGATTTTTCTCTTATAATCCAATATAAAAGTAAATAAGGTAAATAAGTAGATAATACTAAGAATATACTGTAATTTTTGTTTCATTGATAAAATTAACTATTTGGTGTTTATTTTAAATTAATACAAGTACTTATTTTTATTGCATTATTTGTCATGGATATAATTTACTAGTGTATAAACTAACTCAGTCATACAGTTGTCCCTAATGTACCAAACACAACTCTCGTAGACTCGGAATCAAGACTTATGTCTTCAGGTGATGCTAATTCTACCCGTACAGCTCCAGTCTGTCTTGTTCGCAACATCCAATCATCACGTTGCCAGTTATATACATTAACATTCTGCTCTTCTGGTTCTACGCTTTCTGATGTTAGTGAACTATGAGAATCTGCACTATCAAAACTACTAGCCGGAATATAATCAGTTGAAGTAGGATCAGATGTTCGATCTTCTAAGGCTCTAAAAATGTTAAACAAAATGAATATGATTGTCAATTTTTAATATTATTAGTAGTATAGACCTCAAAATTCCAATGCAATTTTCAGATTCTAAAGGAATGGGAGATTCAGAATCCCGGTTGTGTATTATTAATGCTATATGGGCTGGATGAGGAACAGGTAATGGTATGCACATTTTATCTGCCATATATGACTGTTGTATTCGTTTCCATGGACGAGATTTGTTACGTTGAGATGGCATAGAATTTGTTCTCAAATATGCTTTGTGTTTGCGAGTACCAGTTTTAAAACGACCTCCTAATAACATTGTGTACGTAATGCTATTGCTAAAACAAAATATAAATTAATTTGATTAAAAAAGTTGTAAATATATATATATAATACATACCAGGCACTATCTAATTTTTTGAATTTGCAATGTAATAATTTTGATCGAGGATTAAAAGCTGAAATTTCTAAATATGGTGATTGAATTTGAATGTTTCCACGTGACGAATATAACGGGCCCAACATTTCTGAGCATTGACCATCAATATTAATACTTTGAACAGCATTATAAAAACGTGATAAATCTACACTTTGTTCAGTCTAAGGAGAAAATACCATTAAGATTTACCATTAAGAATTTGAATATATTTAGGTTTAATATTTATTACTTCTAATTTAAATTTAGTATCTGCATCATCCAACGGTGTAAGAAAATCTAAACTAAATATATCTGTAAGAAATACAACAGCAAGAGCAGACCAATCATTTACTGAAAGTCCTTTAGATTCCCAAAATTCTTCTTCGCTAATAGATAACTTTTGCATTACATGTTGAGGGTACCAATATTCTAACATTTTTGATGCTAAAGCAACTGTAATCTAAATATAATATAAAAATGATCATAAAAATATTCATATAATTAAATTATAATATAAATTTTACCTTAAGATCCTTAGAAGTTAATCTAATTTTTGATTTTAGGGTTGTTGACAAACCAGATTGAAGTTCTCGTAATCTTCTTTCCAATTTATCTTGAAGTGCTGTCATCAAATCCTGTGCTTCTTTTTCCAGAATTCGGTAAGCTCCATTTTTGGCTAAATGTGCACTAAATGGTCCAAAACATACATCAACAAAACGAGCAAAATCTTTTTGTGGTTGTTGAATTTTTTGCTCCATAAGATTTTGATAAGCGTTAAGTTCATCTAACTCCATTTTAGCCTCAAATGCAGCCAAAGCTTGCTCAGGACGAATTTGAAAGTAATAATCTGACGCCATACCTGGACCAGCAACACGTTTGACAATGAAACTATCACATGCTGGTATTCGTCCACGTTTTTTAATCACCAAATGGTATATAATACTATCCCATGCTAACCGAAACCAATACCTCAATAGAGCAACTATAAAAATAGAAATAAATGAAAAACATTTATAACAAATCAATGTAAACAATATAATATTAGTTAATAAAATTACCGATAAATAAAATTACTGTAATTATTGGACAAAATATAAAAGCAATTAAACAAGCTATCAATGGCTGTAAAATGCCCTGAAAAAACATATTCCATACTACTGCTTCAATCACAACAAAATATCTGTTTTTCCATTCAGCCGGAGAGTCCAAATCATAAATGAACCCATTGAACACATGTAATAATAATGTTACCAAAGGCATCCTGCAAATATGTTTTATTTTATAATTTTTAATATTTTGAAAATAATTATAAGATAATCACCATAATGGACCAGTTAATGCCACCATAAGACTTCCAAAACTTGCAGAGAGACATATAATTGGAAATATAATTAACATAGCTAAAGTTCCCAATATACCTTTAATTACATAGTTCCAAACTCGATTTAAGTGTCTTGTCATTCCTTTACCAATAAACCCTAAAATTAAAAATAAATATTATTGATGATTTCAGTATTATTTTATTATAATTTTATGTACATTTTTTGAGAATTATAAAAAATTAAAACAATCTAAACAAAATGCAAGAATCGTATAAAAATGTTTATTGTAGATAAACAAGGAAAAAGTTGAATAACTAGAAAGAAATTTAAATTAATACAAAAAGAAAAGGCATAGAAAAGAAAGTAAAGTAATTACATTTAAGAAGCAAATTGTGACAATTTACAAATACAATAGGGAGAAATGATTGAGGAATGAATAAAATGTGAGAAATTGTTTTACAATTGTATCCGGTGAGCTAAATATTATTGTTGAATATTTATTTAAATTTACCTGTATCGGGTTTTGTTTCAAAATGAGTTCGACTCTTTGATATGTGCCGCCAAAGTAAATTTAATCTAGATAAGAGTGTTGAAGTAAGTGATGATTTTCTAGGAAATAATGTACCATTCACTTGAGATAATTCTAAATCTGGATAAAAAGATTCAGAATAAAACAAAGAACGTACACTTACAGGACTACACCATGGTATAACCACCTGTTTATAAAATAAAAATTAACAAAATAAGAATGAATTATAGATGAAAAATATTAAGAGAACGCCATACCCGGATGTGTTGTCTCTGTCTTACTAACGTACATCATAACAAATGTTTGTTCAGCAGAATACATTTTATGATATTAGTTTTAATATTAGAGTAAATTTACCTATTATCAAATTTAAAGGCAAGAATATTATCTAGATTCTAGACTCTAGATATTAAAGCTAACGTCACAAAATGTATTCTGCTGAACAAAAAGTTGTTAAGATGTACGTTAGTAAGACAGAGACAACACATGCGGGTATGGCATCCTCTTAAGAACAAAACATTAAGTTTTTAAATTACTAACACCAAAGAAAAACATAGCATTCCATGTCCATGTCCAAGTGCGATATAGAAAGTTAATAACTCTCCAAAATGGCCATCTTGTTGTGGTTGTGTGGGTTATTTCTTTTTCCACTAAAAACACAGCCTAAACATTTCATAAATTATAATACAAATTATATAATCAATATAATGTTTGTAATCCATACTTGACTTGGATTAGACCTAGGTGTTGTTATGGCTGTTGCTGTTGAACTCAATACAGTTGGTATTGTTTCTGATTGACCTTGGAAAGATCTTCGTACGATCCAATTTTTTGGAAGCCAAATTTGTGTTAACCAATGAAAAGTTCTAGTTGGAATTTTAACAGCTTTAAGCTCTTTTGACAAGACCGGTTCCCTCTAAATAAATAATTTATTATTATTTAATATTAATTGATAACTACTAACTAGTAATAGTTTGTATACAAAAAAAATAATAATAGTGCTACATCTAATTTCCTTTAAACTACTTATTTTATATTTATTTACTATGGTATACTAATTTTATTGCATGATATAGAAAAAAAATGTATCATGCAGTAATCAACTTAAATTTAAGCAACCACTTAATTAATAACTATACCTATAATTAGTATCTATTCTGCATTTCTATAAAAAAATAAGGCTATAAATCAAGGACTATTCAATATAACTGATTTATTTTTTAAAGTTTTTAGTTATGAGCTATGATACATCACCACATTATGAATAATTCCAGAGAAGCAAAAAATTAACAGAAATTAAGCATGCTGTGCAGTATAAAACCTATTCTATAAATATATGGAATACTAAGGTAATAATATATAAGATTATTAAAATTGTGTTTACTTCTCTCATAAAAGCCAAATCCCTTTGTAAAAAATAGACAGCTTGATGTAATTTATATTCTTTACAAAGAGTTAATGCTTCTTCATGAGCACTCCATTGACATTCTTGGATAAATTTTTCCTAAAATAACATATAAATATACATATAAAGTTACAATAAATAAATACATTGAGTAATGATTTTACAACCTCAGCAATGGTTTGTTTATCTCTCATCCAAGGGCCAATACGTGATAATACAGGATAAGTGTATTGCATTCTTTGAGATACTGTGTTTTTTTGTTTAATTATTTTCCTTTGTACATTTTCAACAGCTCTATTAAAATATTTTGAATTAATATTCATGAATGTAAGTCTTACGTTTAAAAAGATTTTACCGGTGCATAAGAACAATGCATTGTGCTTGGTTGATCAAAAGATTAGGAATTCCATCACCTAACATCTGCAGTTCTACATTATTAACTATACTTTTATATACACGTTGTAAATATTCTTTCATTACAGCTTCATTAACAGACTAAAATAAAATAAAATAAAATAAATTAATACAATCCTAATAAGATTTTTTATCAATGTATTACTTTTTCAATCTCTTCATCTGATAACTTTTGTGTTTTTAATTCATAAATCAGTTTTTCTCTAAAATGTAAAAACCAACCTCGTGTCTCACGTTCCAACAACCCCATTATCACAGGTAATGCTTTTTTCATTATATCTCTATCAAAAAGCCTCAAATCAATTTCTTCACGCTGTAATATTAATGTTTTATTTTAAATTTGAAAAAAGAAAATGAATATTACACCATACTTTTGGAGTCAAAAACTGATAAGGAATAGGAATTTGGGGACACATTGCTTCTTTGGATGGTTCAAATTTTTCTGTAGCAGCTCTTCGCAACTGTTTTCGGACAAAACTTATTAAATGTTCCAAAGCATGCTCTAATTCAGGCTGTAATATTTAAAATTAGAAGAGTATTTATTATTAATTTTATCGTTCCATATGGATTAACATACTCGACAAATTAATTCAGCAACCAAATAACGACATCGTTCTTCTCTTATTTTTTCTGGTAAATTATGTGCTTGTAAAGAAGGTACTCCAAATATTATATCTGTGGACATAAAATTGGTATTTAAAAAAAATCAAACATATAATGTCAATTTATTCTTACCAATTAATTTGATCACACCAATTAATATAGCTTTTATAGATTCTGCAATACTAAAAAAATGTGAAAACAGCCTAGCTCTTGCAGTTACTAATATAAATTGTAAAGCAAATGCTAAATCATCTAAGAGTGTTTCCCGATTTCTTTCAGTTCCTTTTTGTAACCATTCTGTTAATCTCCATTTATGTGTTTGACCAACAAAATTAATACTAGCCACTTCAAATTCTCTTTAAAAACAAAAGAATGATAGTCAGTTTATGAAATTTAAATAAATAAATATAAAAAATAAATTGCAGAACTAAAATGAATGCACAAGCCAAAAACCAAACAATAACCAACAACCTAAAGTTTTGTCAAAACCTTGACATACCCTAGTTTACGTATAGTATCCAATTGTTTTGAATTCAATTTCTTTGGTTTTCCATGTATATCCTTGTCCAGACTTAATAATAACATAATTTGAAGATCCATATAAAAACTGTTTAAGATACATAATATATTTTATCTGAACTTACCCGCGTTCACGTAAAGATTCTAGTTGTTTGGTATTTAGATGTCTAGGTTCACCTTTGGTATTTACAGCCACTGCATCCAATTCGTCAAAGGATGGTGGAACAAATAAATCTCGACAATTGATAGAACGAATAGATGTTATGGTTCTCCTGGCCAAGGTACAATTTGAATCTACACCTAAAATTAAATAAATATTAACCATTTATATAGTAAGTAATAATAGTAGTCTTCACCTAGTCCATATGCTGAATCGTTTCCATTTATTTGACATTTTGTTGCAATAGCAGTAGGTGGTAAAATTATTGGAAATGTTTTCCAATGATACAAAAATTGTTCTCCTACCTAAAAATTTTCTTTACTATAAATGCGATTTAAATTGAAATATTTCTATTTCTTTAGAATTCAACTGTACTTTTTTAATATTATCCACTAAGTGAACTATCTCCTCAGGAGCTCCGCAAAGATTTACATCAAACTTCAATGGCTCTTTCTAAAAAATTAAAAATATACAGTTATTATTACTAATTAATAAATAAGCATCACAATTTAAGTTACCTCTGGCAAAAAAGACATCTCAATTAGTTGACAGTTAACGGTCAAATTATACTGATAATCTTTTAAACTTCATTTATTAAGCCAAATACTGTAGATTAGATTCAAAATTAGAATCTACAGTATTTGATCAAGCTTATCATCCCGATGTTGTGCACTTATATGTGTACCTTAAAAAACAATGATTCTTTTTAATTTTACTATTTGCATGATACAATTACACAAGATGATGTAGCATGAGTATCTTATTACGCAGATCATTACACCTCATTTATGACCAGAGGAAGATGTTTGGAAATGGATTGATTTCACAGAAATATACTGTAGATGGTAATTGCATTTCCAGACGTGAAATAGGGTGGGAATGTGGGATAAAAATGTGACGGTTAATACCAAAATTTAAACTAGTAATATATATCTTAGTCAGAAGTTAATGAAGTTATTATATAGTATGGATTATAAACATTAAGAACTTACCAAGCAGAAAGCACAATATTTTTAAATTAAATTCAAAAACTATTGAACATGATAACATACCCAATGATTGCTACATAGGTTTCTGTATAAAACAGAAATCATCATATTCTTTACTGTGTCATAAATCGTAATAATTATGTCATATGACTACATGAATGATCATTGTCAAAGTTTACTGTTTAGGTATTGAAAGTTTGTAGTGTTTGTACTTTGTTCCCTGTTTGTTGTCTTAACTGATAACTGTATTGATGTATATATATATATAAAAAAGAAAAACAACAACTAAACATTGATATATTTTATATTGATATCCGGTGGTTGCTTTTTTTTTTTTTTATAACAATTGTCCGAAAAAATGTGTTGATTATGATAGCAAGATTTAAGATAGTAATGATAGTATCATAGATAATATATCTGAAGATAATACATAGAGTAATTACTCTATGAGATAATACTACAGTATAAGTCGAAATTGTAACAAATATTTTTTTCTAAGTGGCACTACTACGCTTCCGTACCAGCTATCCTGCATAGAGCATAGAATAATAATTATGATTATGGTTCAACAATAGTATCTATAAAAAAATAATATCTTTATTCTTTATCTTAATTTAAATTTTAAATCACAAAAGATTAATGACACAAATTAATATATTTTGTAAAGTATAAAACTGTTTAGACTTTTAATTTTAGAGTTGCACAACTTAAGAGACATAAACACATATACATATTGGTCTGTATAAAACTCACCCTTAAATAGGTAATAATTAGTTATTTGCTATGTAAAATTATGTAAAATATATATAATTCTTAGCTTAGGTTGACACCAACTGACAGTTTTTTCTTTATAATACTTTTTTTTTATTTTCTAATTTTGTGCTAATGTAAATTGTTTTATTCTCAATGTTATATAATATCAAAATATTGATGTCATTATTTTTTGTGTATATATTTCAAGGAAATATGAGTATAATCAATAGTTTTATAGCAAACTTCAGAATCTTGAGCAAATTATATAAATCCTTTTTCATTTGCTGTAATTAGTTTAATAAATGAAATGCTTATTAGGATATAGAAAATAACCTAATTTTTCAATTAAATTTTAAATTGGAGAATGCTACTTCAGAATTCAGATTGTTAAGCATCTCATTCAGTACTTAGATATTGATAGGTTGTAAATACCCCAGTAAATACAATAGTGCATTATAAAATAATATATATTCATATATTCAGGGACACTGCTGAGACAATTCAAATAGTGCAAAAGATACATTAAATATGTATCTTGGTATATTCAAATTACTACAAATTTTACTTTCTAGAAACAACTCCAGTATCGACTATGACAAAAAGAACACTCTCAAAACTGAAATTTATAAAAACAAACTTATGTAATACTACTGATTTCTGAAGTAAAATATTTATTTATTTCATGTAAAATGTACAATTTTTTTCCTTTTATAGTTTTATTAGAATAGATTTAAAGTATTCGAAATGTTGTCCATTTACAGTTAAAATTCTATCTCACTTCATGAAATTTTGAATGAACTGAAATAAAAAAAGATGATTAGATTTTGTACTTTAAAATTGTAAAAATTATTTTAAAACCATATAAACTATATCTATGATACCTTATTAGTTATTATTATTATTATTTATTAACCTAGCGTGGATATAGAGATTTAAATGATTCAGATCTAATGTGCTAAGACATTCTAGGATATTTATTTGGGGCAGTTTCTTAATTTTTTTTTATCTGTGGAACCATTTTTGATGACCACTTTTATCTTTTAATTTTAGCTTTTTTTAGGATTATTTGCAATAAAAATTATAATTATTTCAAAAATAATAATGTGTTGAAGGTATTTAATTTAAAAAATATGTTAAAATAAAAATAAAAAAAAATAATAATACTTAAATTACTTTGATTAGACTAGATTTAAATTTTAATGAAATAAGTGAAATTGCTTTTTATTATTACAAATATTCTTATTATTGGAATTTATTGATGAAAGTTGTATTATAATATCAGGTTTGGCATCGAGTCTGTTGCGATATTTTGTTTTTGTTGATACATAGGAGAACCCTATTTTACACATAAGTGGTTGCAAATTGTAAAAGTGTCAACTCGGCCTTTTATGAGAATTAAGAATATTCATTTTTTGAACTGCATCAAAATTCTACCAATGGCATTCCATAACAGGTTATAGAAGTATAGACTATACCATATACATTATTAATTAATATACAACATTTTTTCCCCCGCCTGCCACTAATAATCTTAAGTTAGATAATTTAAAGTAATTTTCTTGAAAATTGTGAAAAAAATTAACAGTTTAAGAAACGCCGTTTGGGGGGGGGGGGGTAACTATAACATAATAGGACTATTTGTTGCATATTTATTTATATTGAAAATAAATAAAGTTTCAACTAACAGTATAAAAAGAATAAGATACATTAGTTTACTAAAAAATTACTTAATTTAAAATATTATAAATAACTAAAAAAATTTAAAATATATAAGTAATTTAATATACAAATCCAAAATTATAAGGCAAAATCTACTTTTCATTTGGTTATTTTTGAAAATATATCAATAACTTTAGTGACATAAGCATTAATATTACTAAAACGGTTAAACCAATCTGTGTTAATGATGGGTTTCAAGTCATCAAGATTCAAATATGTTGAGTATTTATTGTAGGATAAAACCTCTGCCATAAAATATTTCCTTTATTTCAAGGGTTTAGTTTAAACTGAAATTCACACCCACTTAATAAATAAAAAATTTACTTTATTAATTGTCGTTATATTTGCTGCATAATACATTATCATTGTCAATTAGAAAATATGCATTAAATGGTTTCATCATAAATAAGGTTGACAAAAACTTATCATCTGGCCATAATTTCTGAGCTTGTATGTTTTTTATATCAAACCATTGATAATCTAAACAAAACATAAATATTTTATTATTTCATAAAGCAAAAACTTTAACAATAAAAAGTGGATAATCTAAAAATAGATATAACAAACAAACAAATTTTCAATATTGGAACAAAATTTGAAATGCTCTGATATATTTAATATTTATTAATAATTACACATACATGAATCATCTGAAATTGTTGTTGATTTTCTACAGCCCCCTCAAATAATAATAACAAAATGTATTCATACATAACCACAACAGCTAAAAATGAATCAAATATTATAATAAATAACATCTAACCTACCATAACTTCACTCACATAACCCTCTATATACTACCACTAACTATTAAACTACCTAATTAATTAATTAAAAAAATTACTATTAGTTAATGTAGCATTTGTTGATTCAACATCTAAAACAAAAAAATGAATTTCTTGAATATATGGCTTATCAAGAAGTTCAATATTAACAACAGCTATTTTTTGTACTTCCTCTGTAGTTATTTCATACTGACTTTTTAAATATCTAAAACAATAAAAACTTAGTTTCATCAATAATTATTTATTATTTAAGTTAACCTTAAAGCTGCATTTTCAATAGACTCTTCTGTCATAACTCTTTTATGCTTATTTATGTATTCTGATTCATCAACATGTTTACAAACAAGTATTTGGTTATATTTTTTAACAACAACATTAACCCAAGTTTCTTTGGTCTTATTGACAGTATTTTGTAATATAATGGTACTATCTAACATTGTATCATCATTTAAATACTTGAAATGTGCTTTAAATGGAATTTGTTTCAATATCATAGGAAACCAAAATTTATGATCAATCCACATGGTATCACATGGAGAGTCTTTAATTTTGAACCATTTTATTGGCGCCATTTCTAAAATAAAATAATTCAATTGTTAATCTGTTTAATAATAGATATTTACACAAATAATATTTTTAATTAATATGATTTTATTTTTACCATCAGATTCAATTATGTCACCTTCAAATAGATTACAAAAATATATATGCCCTTCCAATATTTCTTTTGATCCAACATATTCAAAATCTATAATACCAATTTTTTCCATAGATATGACATCCAATCCACATTCTTCTTTTACTTCACTAAAAATAAATATTATTGCTGTTATGGTTAAATAACTGTATTACTTAAAAATTTTTTTACCGTTTAGCAGCATCATCAATTGTTTCATTGGGTTCTACTTTGCCACCAAAACCATTCCATTTACCTTTTCCCATGCCACGATTTTTCATACCCAATAAGATCTCATCATTTTTAAATATTAATGTTAATGTCATCAATTTACGAGAATAATTTTTAAATGTAGGATATTCTAACATATTTTATTTTTCAAATGTTAATTGTCTAGACAAAACAAATTATGTAATAATAAACAGTCAATAAATATAAATATAGTTCCTCAAAATAATTATTGGCATAATTTAACTAAGTTTAGATTTAGTAGTTGGAAGTTGGAAAGTTAAAAAAATTAAAAAAAAGCCGCGAGTACCGTACTACGGTGAACAACAGGTCAAACACCGGCCCATGTAGTGCCTACTAAAGTAGCTGATAACGCGAAATCATGGAGTGATAAGTGATAAGAATTCGCTTTCGGCATGAATATTGGCCGGCGGAGAGTGGGGCACGGTAATTTTGCGTTGCTACAACGAGTCAAACTGCCGCGGAACGGATTGAAATGATTGAACATTCACCCGCCTCCGCCGCCGTACTACAAACAGTACATACTCTTGGTGGGCAAGACGTGTTCCGAGCGGTGTCGTATACCGTTGTAGTAGTAATAGTAGTAGTAGTAAATAGTAACCAGTGTTAGTGGTCGGTGGCTCACTACACGCTAAGTGGCAACTCGGCGATTCCTCTCTGTGGCGCACTCTCTTCCCGCCGCCTTTCATTCATAATAATAACAAAATATCGCACACTGAAAAAGAGGAGGACGACGTCCGCGGACCGTGCGAAGAGGTGTGTTGTGTAGCAGTAGACGGTGATCGCGCAAAACGCTCACACACATACACACACAATTACACGATTTATATATGTATATATATTAGCCATACTTACGACACAATAATAATTCTATAATAGACTCTGCGTACACAATACACGATTTTCTGAGCGGCGAACGTCGATCCGTATTATTCGCTTTTGTGCATCGACGCATCGTACGCGGTTCGCGCTACAATCGCAGTTTTCAGTGCGTTTTTTAGTGATTTTTTTTTTGTTTTCGAGACGTTCTCTTGTAACTACACGCACAGCTGCGGGCGTGCATACCATAATATTATTATTATTATGCCCGTCGTCGTCTGACCGGAAAACACTATTCAATCTCGAAAACGTATCAACAATTGTCATCGAGGTGAGTAACTGGCAGTGATTTATGTGTCATCCTCCTACTCAGAAATTTAATATCAAAGTTCACCTAGGATTTACCGACTGAAGTCTTATCCAGTTCTTTTGTGTTGATGTTGACAAACGCGACTAATCAGACTATACCTATTTTACATTATTGTCTATATAAGTACTAATAGTCTTATCGTTTGGACCAGATTTGAAGCTCTATCCTTTACTGTCAAAAATAATTATAAAAATCTGCGATTTGCACACAGCCAGCAAAATACCTAGCTACAAGACGTCTTATGTTATCACATCAACCCAGTTTTAATTAATCTGTATAGTGTGTGTGTAACTGAGACAGAGGTATAAAAAATAAGATTTTTAAGTCACAATTTATAAAAATTGAAGTGCTTGTATAGTATGTTAGTTCCTCAAATAATAAAAATGTTGATTACCTTCAGAATTCAAATTAAACTACTTGTTTTTTATATAATATTTTTTTATTCAGTTGTATTCATAATATTCTCTAGCTGTAGAGTTGATTTTAACCTAATCAGCATTCATTCTAATTGTTACTTATCTAATATAATGCTTTCAATAAACAATTTTTCTTTAACCTCATATTGTACCTACTTGTAATCAAAACAAATACGGTTTTTGATAAATTATACTAATACTTGTTAATCTAATCCTATTTAATCTGAAACGACTAATGCATTACATTGACATATTAAAAATTGTTATAATAGTTTACCTGATATATTAATCATTGTTGATAATTCTCTGTACAATTATATTTGTCAATAATAATGAGCAAAGCATAAGTGTTAGTAGTTAATTACTGGTTGCTTATATATTTTAATAACCATACTTTATTGTTCATAAGTAGGCACTTTAAAGATAAACTTGTATTTTCAGTAAAAAATTCTTTTAAGAATTAATGCGTCCTTGACAAATTTTGTATTCTGTTTGCTTATCTTGTATATTACAATAATGTATTCAGTACAATAGTATTTGTCTACATGTTTAATATATATTCTTGATGTGATGATAAATTGAAAGAACTAAGTCATATAAATACCTTTAATTTTAAGACTAATGTTTAAAGTTTTAAAAGCTATTTTCCATTTCAATATTATACATCCCAATCATAGTTGATGTTAGATATTTTGTAATTGTTGTTTATTTGTTCTTTAGTATAACATGCTTATTGTAAACAAAATTACTACCTACCTAGATAGGTATTACCATCAATTATCGATGCTGTAATTTAAAGAACTAGAGATTTTAAACTAATAAAAATAGTTTTCAATTTGTTTAATTATAATAACCTTTTTTAATGTTTTGTATTTAGCTTGCTACTTTAGTTATAATAATAAAAAACTATTTCAGTGGGGGTTAATTACTGAATCCTCCCTTGATAATGGCCTTGAAAGTGATCACCATTTAACTATAAAAAATAATTATGTATAAATTATATCCTTGTAGATATTGCATTATATTTAGATTAAAATATATCGTATTATTCTTATTAATATTAAATAGTTTAAATCACTTTAGTATTTAAGTTTTTTATTAAAGTTAAAATTGTGTATTATTTTAAAGAATACTATTATTCAGGGGCGGGTTTTATCACTCACCAAAGGGGGGGGGGGGTCAAGGATATACTTAGCTATACGCGGATCGAGGCAGGCAGTTATATTTTACAGAGACCGCGCTGTGTGTCAGAGCATTCATTAATAACCATATTATTCTTCTATGACAATATTTTATAATAATTATTGATAAATCATAATACTCGCCTTAGAAAAAAGAAAGCTTAGTCCCATGGGGAGGGGGGGGGCTAATGCCACCATAGCCACCCTCTTAAACCCGCCACTGCTGTTATTACTTTCACTTGTAAAATAAGTGATTGTGTCAAATACATTATTTTAAGGATGCGCTTGAATTAAAAATTCTGATTTTTTATTAATAGCACATACAAATTTCTCTATAAATCAATAATAGTAATTTGAAAAAAATAACATTTTTAAAAATTATATAAGTATAAGCATATAATAATAATTTTTTTATAGTATAATTTAGCTATTCAGTATTACAAATTGAAAGAAAATAACTTAATTTTTTGACATCTACTATTTCTAATAAGTATTAATTCAATTAAAATATGTAAATTTAGATAATATATTAGAAAAATCATAAAAATACATTTATCAATTTTATTCACTTGAGTAAATAAAATGTTATATCTAAGTATGTGTTATAAGGTTAATTAATGTTCTAATATTCTAAGTTGAGTATATTAAACCATTGTATTTTAAGAACAAAATATAAAAAACAAAATTAATTTTTAGTTGATCTAAATATATAAATAGTAAATACATTATATTATAGGTATATGCTATTAAGTATTAATTATCTTAACTCCAAAATAATGAACATTTTAAGTACTGAATTAGTTATAATACTAACAGTGTACTTACATATAAATTTACATTTCTTTAAGTATTTTAAGGTTTCAATAATCAATAAATTTTTACATTGCGGGTTAGGTTACAATTGTATTTGATTATAAAATGAAAAGTTCTATTACAAAAATAAATACTAACCATAGATATTTGACATATAAAATAATTAATTGTATATTTGAATGATAATTGATAACATTTAAGTAAGATCAATAACGACAATTACTAATATAAGTATATTAAATATCTCAATATTTGTATATTATTAATAATTGGTAAAAATTTCAAAGAAGTCAGTGAATAAAAACATTGTTAGCATACTACAATTAATTAGGTATGATTAACTGAGTTTAACACCATTTCGAATTAACATGATCATGTATAATTGGCATGCACCTATCTAAATTATTTGATATTTACTGTTATAAGCCGGATTAATAATTTATAATAATGTTGCTCGAAATCCTTTTAATTGTTTTTTTTTTTTTTTTAATATATAATTGAAGTGTATAATTTATATAAACATTTAATATACTTTTTTAAATTACAATTAATTTTAAATTAAATTGTATATAATATATTCTACATTCCTGTTATATACCTAATTTATATTTTGAATTTTAGATGAAGAAGCGAGAAGAAATGCAAGTTAATGTTGCTGGGCTAAGAAGAAATATTAAAAACATAGCACATAATTATTCTGATGCTCAGGTTAGTATATTTTTTTTAATTTTTTTATTTTTTTTTTGATAAATTTGTATTCTTATTGTTAAATTATTTTAATATATTTATATATATATATATATATATCTAACATACTTTATTTAGTAATAAATTATCATTAATATTTTGACCTAGATTATTATATGTTAAATCTTATTAGTCACGCTTCAAAAATAATTACTAAAATAATTGTATTATATTTAACAAGAAAATAAATTGTGTTGATTACAAGCTTATAAACAATTATATTGCATATAACACATATTGCATTTTAGGTAAAAGTGCGCGAGGCAACCAGCAATGATCAGTGGGGTCCAAGCAGTACACTAATGGCTGAAATTGCCGACTTAACTTATAATGTAGTTGCCTTTTCTGAAATTATGGCAATTCTTTGGAAGCGACTTAATGATCATGGACGAAACTGGCGACATGTTCATAAAGCACTTATTCTTCTAGAATATTTAATTAAGACTGGCAGTGAAAAAGTATAAATAATCCATATTTTTAGTATGATCTTATTGATGATTTTTATTGTTCTAAGGTTGCCCAACAATGCAAGGAAAATCGTTTTGCCATTAAAACATTAGAAACATTTCAACATATAGAAGATAATAAAGATAAAGGACAAAGAGTTAGAGATACAGCTACACAACTAGTAGCTTTATTAGATGATGATGAACGATTAAAGACCGAACGTGCACGTGCAATTAAAGCAAAAGAACGATCTGCACAAAAAATTTCTAGTTTTGGCAGTGATGGAAATGTAAAGATTTTTTATTTGTATTATATTTTAGTAATTTAATGATGGTGGTGGTTATTATGTATTTTCTTTATTTTTGTTTACGCTATACACTTGGTTAGACAACTCCACAAAGTCCCAAGTATCCATTGGTAAGTTTATTATGTAAGATTTTATGGTTTACAACAAAAATGCATGTACTATCTACTAATGTCTAATTGTGTTATAATAGTAATAATAGTTTAATCTTTTAATGATACTTCTGAGACTAGTAATTAAAATATTAACAACTTAGCGATTGTATTTGTGTATAACATTAAATTATTTTTAAATCATAGTATAGTATAGTAATATTATGATTATTAAAATTATACATTTTAAAATGGATCAATTACTTTACTTGAAAAAGTAGATATCTACTTACAAGTATTTTTATTTTTTAGAATCTACTTTACCCTGACTTTTCCTCTTCACTCTAAATTATTAAATATAAATTGAAAAACATATTCTAAATATAAAATTATTCAATTGTTATAAAAAAAAAAATGTATATATTTAAATCATTGTACTATTTCATATTTAAAATAAGTTCTATAAGTATAAATGCATAATTTTGTAAATCATAAAATAATAGTTTATTTATTTTTTGTAGTTCCGAGATTCCTATGGTTTATATGATACACGACCTCCTGTAAAAGGTTTGTTGATTGTTATTGTATTTTATAAAAGGTTAAAATGGTAGAATTTCTTGTTTCTATTTTTAACTTAGTGTAACAACGTTTTATCCCAAGCTTATGAACTTAAAGCTAATATAAGACTAAAAGAAGTTGCTATGAAATGATTTAGAATACTTTTTTTTCACTTTTTTTTCTTTAAATTTTTAACTAGGATGTATTATAACCATAATAAAATGTCTTCAAAATTATTTTTTAGTTAGATTCATAAATTCATCATTTTTAACTGAACTTTACATTGAATCATTTCATTAAATATATTTTGTTTTCATATGTATAATGTTTACAATTTATCTTGACTCAAGGTAAACAAAGCAAGATGAGTGTCCAACATTTATTTACTATTTCCTGTTCAGCTATTTTATCATTTTAATTTGTTTAGTGGTTTTGAACAATATAAAAAATACCACAGTTTTTTTTTCTTTTAATTGTACAATCCTTTTAATTAGTTTATTATTTGTCTCATAATTTTGGGCTGTATAGAAATTTGTTACACTTTGTTTTGGATTGAAAAAATATAATATTCTATTGTTACAATTTATGCTTTTATAATCTTAGTTATGACAATATAAGTATTAAGTATTAATACTTTATTATATCGAGTATTAATATAATTTTATTATTCGTGTAATTTTTTTATTTGTAAAATTATTTAAGCATTTAATATATGTTTTATCTATTTAAGCGGAACTAGAAAGTGCACGTCCACAGACTGTTGGTGAAGAAGAATTACAATTACAACTAGCTTTAGCTATGTCTAGAGAAGAAGCAGAACAAGAAGAACAAAAAAGGCGTAGTGATGATGTGCGATTAAAACTGGCATTGTCTCAAAGTGAAAATGAATTCAAGTAAATTTAAATTAATTATAAGTTATAAAAGTTATAAAAAAAGTAAATATACTTATTTTGGTTAAATAACAAACAATATTTAAGTAGTGGTTCAGAATCTGGAGCCAATAGTAGTAGTGGCAAGAGCAGTAATATGTTAGACCTATTGGGAATTGACCTAGACAATGATGGAGATCAAAATGGTGCAACGGCAGCAGCAACAGCAGATCCATGGGGTATGCCAATAAAAACTCAACCACAGGTAATATAATTTAAATATAAAACTCATTAATAAGAATAATAAAATTAATTTTTAAATTGTTCTTAAGTCTTGATTATTATATAAAACTAATTAAAGCTATTTATATAAAATAAATTAAAAAATAGTTATGTATTTAATATTTATATCTTATTTAAATAATATTAATCATTAAAATTATATATATAGGTAATAAAAAATAATTTTACTGTCTCTTTATTAGTAATGGTCATAAATTAAACGTTTTATTTTAGCCTTTAAATTGGTCTAATGGAGATTTAAATAATGGAACGCCCAGCCGAGCTGTTGACCCTTGGTCACCTGTTACACAAAAACAAAATGCCACTGCTTCAGCTCATGTATTGCCTAATACAATAAACAATGGTAAGTAAAAAATAAACACATTTTGATACATAGAATTATGTAATTCAAAAATTTTATTTTAAGGTGTACATCCTTGGTTATCTCAAAATTCATCTGCTGCAACAATGGCTCCCCCAGATCCTTGGACTCCTGCGACAACTGCTCAACCTTTAAATAAACCAAATCAAGAATTTGATGAATTTGCTCTTTTAGGAAATCGATCATTACAAACAAGTATGTAAAGAATCAGAATTTTTTTATAAATGTTTATATTATTTTAATATTAATGTTATTTATTTAGAACCTACTCCTGATCCATTTGACCTGTCTCATTTAAATAATGAACTACTAGGAACTTCACAAGGTTCTACGTCAGGTAAAAAAACACCACACAGTTTCTTGGGAGAAAATTCTGCTTTAGTAAATTTGGATAACCTAGTAACAGCTCCTATTAATCCAACACCAGTTGCACAAATACGGCCACCTGGTATGTATTTTTCTTTATCAATAATTTAATGGTTATGTTATATTACATCATTACATAATCAGATAATTGTTTATAACTTATTCACCTTCAATTTTGGTCATACGAATTAAGTTATTAACATCTCTTATATTGTAATTAATAATCCAAACATATTTTACTTCAAATTTATTATAATAAATAATGTTTTGTTTAAACAGATTTATATATTTTAAGTTCATAATAACACAATAAATTGAACTATTTATAATTATTTAAATTTAGATATGAAAGAATATATATTTGTAAATGGTTATATCTACTATATTATTCTTAAGTTTTTTTTAAATTTATTTTAGGTATGGCAAATCCATTTGGTTTAACACCACAACCTCCATTTGCCAATCAACCAACGGCTCCAACTGCCTTCAGTGGTCCAACTACTTCGACTTTGCCACCACCACTTGTGCCGTCACCTAATCCATTTCTATCGTAGCAAAATTGAAGGACTCGTCTAATCAATTATCAAATGATTAACAATAACAAAGTTATATTTTTTTACGGTTGTTTCCAATTTCCAGTAATATTATATTCAAGCGTCATATGTTAATTCTTCTTATTTAAAATGTAAATAAATTAAGAAAGAGAGCTTGGAAAAATTAATTTGGGCTTTAACAATAATATATACTTATTAACTACCATTATAAGGTATAATAGTAATAAATTTATTTAATTACAAACACAACAGTGTGTATAGAGATGAGAAAAAAAGTATAAATTTGTCAACAATAATTAAAATATTTTGTATTTTTACAGGCCATTTAAAATACCTTAGTACTTTTGAATTTTTGATAGATAACTAATAACTAATAAGTAGCCACTTCATAATACGTATCATTAGCAATTATTATTATCAATGATTTTCAAAACATAGAATTATTATGTAAGGTTTACTCATTAATTCACAATATTGAGCTCAACGTGTTTAAAAAAAAAAACTATTATTGTTAAACGCACTGAATATAATATACCTTTTTTATACATAAATATATAACTTAGATTTTATTTATAGACGTTCCGATTTTGAAATGCCCACTATTTATTTCATGCATATTTTTCTATGTAAATAAAAATAGTGGGTGTAAAAACGAGTGAGAGATGTATTGTATTTTTTTAAACAATTTTAAATCCGCGTAGTTTTTATTTAATTAATATTGTGGATGACATTGCCTGTGGTAAATTATATTGTAAAACTTAAAGCTGTATTGATAATTGTAATATTATCATCAGTTGGTTTTTATAACAATAATTGTTTTATTATTCAATCATTTATTATTGCCCGGTGTATTTATAATACCAAAATATATATTATTTTATTTTGTTACAGTAAACTTTAATGGTGTTTTTATTTTATTTAGTATAGACGTCAAATAATAGTAACCTATTTTTTTCTCCATTTAAAACAGACAGGTGATAACTTTTAGTCAAAATACTGTCACCCACCCAACCCCCCAACATGAACCTAGGAAACTATTTAGGTGTTTAAAAACTGTTTCATAGTAGCTTGACCTTATTGTCTGAGAAGAAGTCTAGTCCTGCATCTTTAGAGTTTAATTTTAAAGTTCATATAAAATAATAAATAAAAATAAGAATATAAGAATATAAAATATTAAGAACTAAAGACGGCACAACCGAGAATTTTTGAAACAAGTGGGCCAGATAAAAAATTGGTTGTAGAGTAAGTACTGCCTTACTATAAGCAGTTATAAGTTGTCACTGAATGACTTATAAATGTAAATTCATTTCAAGGATAAGTGTGTTGGAAAAATTTTAGTGTCCTATGAACAAAAAATAATTGAGCGGCCAATATTATACTCGTATTATTATGATACGACCCCTCCCCACCACCACCAATACTTTCTTTCGCGTTATTGGTGCTTCCATATGTCTTTATGTGTGTATTAAATGTTTAATGATATGCAAAAACACATTAATTTAAATGGAGATGTTAAAAAACAAAAAAATTATATAAAATAACGAAATTTTATTATATTAGGTATATAATTATAATATACATTGTATATAATGTTGTATTATATAATTAATAAAATAAATAATAAAAATAATAATTACATTTTTTATGTCTTACCTTATTTTATACTTATTGATACAATACAACATTATGTATAAACGAAAAACATTATGAAGTATAAACATAAAATATCAAACTTACACTTGTACAAATATGCTTTATCAATTTAATAACAATTAATAGTTAAGTAGCTAGTAGGTAATGACTAATAATACTTATAAATACAAATAATATAAGTCATTGTGTTCTAGTCCTTGTAACGTCTTTACATGAACCTATTTACCATGGATCTATGTAGAAATAGTAGAATGTATCTTTATTATACAAAGTAAGACATAGGGAATTCCAGACACGTATACAGGGGGGTTGTATACGTGCCTGGAGAATTCACAAATCAGCTTTCCCTAGTTTTTGATTTCGAGTGAAGCAATAAATTTATACGCATGTACCTATTGGTTTTTGTTAGTTTTTTTTTTATTATTATTTTTAAATTTCACGACATCTTTGAGACTTGAGAACCAGAAAAAAATATCAAAATATCTACTAAAATCGTTGGCATAAATGCAGTTTCCTAGGAGTTAGGGATTACTCAACGTGACTGGGCGCATTTTCACCGTAAAGTGGTTTTCGATGGCATGATAATACATTATGAAAAAGTTGGTTACTCATCGAATGTTTCAACAAAGTCATAAAAATCAATTTTAAGTTTCTCAAATATGCAAATGTTTGAAATAATTTTATAAGTCAGTTTTATTTGGTTTATTGACAATAACATAAAAAGTAACTAGTAAGTACGATAGGCAAATTCTGATTCCACCAAAATGTTGAGCATATAAATACAAACATTTCTAAAAAAAAAAATCTAAAAACTTAAATTTTTTGTATTTTAAATTCAAAAACACCATTATTGAAAAAATTGAGTATTTATAAATTTTTTGACCTTAACTTCCAAAATAAGTTCGACCGGCTTTTTTTAAAAGTACCATCAAATTAAGCATGCAAAAACAAATTTTGAAAAAAAAAAATTCCAAAAAATCGCTTGAGAGCTAAACTGCATTCGTTCCAAATCGTTTTACCAAAACAATATTATTATACATATAATTTTATACATAATAAGACAATTCTGATCACGAACCACACAATTATACTCGAAATACGGTGACAGTTTAATAGTCAAGTTGCATAAAAAATTGAATGAACTAACCGCGTCACCACGGGACCAATATTAATTCATTAAATGTTTAGTGATTGTTCATTTTGACTTGAAAACGTAATACAAAAAACATGATGATTACTTCATAGTCCATAAGTCCATAACCACAATATGCAATGTTTAAATGTTTGAATGTAATATCTAAAATCATACCAATTACTTACAAGGACTATAGGTATAGGTAAAGCTAATAAGTTAATAACATATAGTAGTATTATATTAATTACTACCTATAATCAGTGGCGTCATTTGAGGGGGGCAACTTGGGCATTTACCCAAGTCTATCATTTACATCAACCTCTTAAGTCGGCACATTTAAAAATTATAAGAAGTCTTATTTTTAACTTAAGGCCATTATTGTCATAAATCATTATATTGAATATTGATATTTTATAAATAAAGATTTATTGTTAATTTTTGTTGTTGTATTCTTTAAAGAAGTATATTATATTATTAATCAAGATGTTTAGTATTTACATTATGTGACTGTAAATACTCAAGATGTTCCTATGTAGTACCCGGCAATTACTCGATGGCCGAGTACTCCGAGTACTCAATATCATATTTAAAACTCGGCCCTTACCCGGTACCCATCGTAGTACTAAATTTGTATCCGGCATGGCGGCATTTACTCGGTACCCGGCGTAATACCTACATTTTTACCCTGTCCTTGCTCGGTACCGGCGTAATACCTACATTTTTGTCCGGCTCTTATTCGGTAGTCGGTAGACTCGGTATAGGGATTCGCTCACTATTTTTTATTGTATAATAATAATATTAATTACTGACAGGGTACCTAATGTTTAATACCTATTATAATATTATTTGTTTAATTTTTATGTTTTTATTTTAATACTCAATAGTGTTTCTATGTTTGTCTAAGTAATATATTATAATTGCTTAACTAATAATTATTAACTTATAATTAATATTATTTATAATTTTTCAACCAATAATCGTGGACACACATTTTGTATTTACATTTCTACTCGGTACCCGGTTAGTATTGAAATTGTACTCGGCCAGTACTCGGTAGTCGGTACCCAGTTTATAACAAATTATCTCCCCGGACTATCTCTAGTAAATACTGCTAATTACTTGTAAATCAATATTAAAAAGTACCTATTACCTATTTATTATTTATTTACACATCACTCAATTATTCTATTTGACTTTCTAATTCTAATAGATATTTGACAAAATTGTTTATATTTAATACTTCTAAATCCTGTGTGTAACGTTCATATACATGCAAATTTACCCCCCCTCCCACCTATTATGGCACTATCCTATGTGAATTTGCCGTTGAAAAAATGTCATCAAATCAGTGAGTAGTTGCTCTAAACATAAACTGAAATGACGCCACTACCTTAAATTTTGTTTTTGGATAAAATTGATTAAATCAACTGTTTGATACTAATAGAAAAATTAATGACTAATAGTATCTATTATATAAATCTATTATATAAAATAATATATATAATGAAATATTCTTAGAAATAAAAGCTAACTGTCTACTCATACTCAGAATCATTTTTCATAGTGCTTATAAATCTAATGATTTATTATTAAATTCAAATTTAACACATTTATTACCATGGTCCATGAACTATTTATTAAAATATTAATCAAAGACGTCTGATGTGGTATAATAGTATATTATACTCGCAAACATACTTTACAGCAGCGATTTCCTGATAATTATTTTTTTTAATATCAAAGATTAAACTATCAACGATGATTAATAATATAATCGTAAATATATTTAAGAATGAAAATTATTATATACATGCATGATCTTCTCCTCTTAGAATAAATATGTATAAATTATATATGTATATAACATGTAGGTACCGTCGACCGTCGACTACCGTGTATTATTTACTGGGTTACTCCCTGTCTAAAGTAGGAAAATGCAATTTTGTCTAATATAGGCAAAAGCTCGGCTTTTCGTCTAGAAAATAAATTCAAAATTAACAGGCCGTATTAATTTTTAATTGCATATATTTATATTCGTTTTAAGGTCAAATGAAACCCAGATGGTAGAATTTTAATGAATTACGGATAGGTCATAGGTACCCAACTCATAAATAACTTCTTGGATGTTGGGAACCGCAGCGCTATTCCTCCGGATTTTTATCAAAACTCCCAATTTTCAAAAAAAAAAATTAGTAGATAGTGGCGTAATTTGGGTGGTTCAAATTTATATTTTTGCATCACCAGAAAATCCTTACATGTATACTTTTAATTTTAATTTTCAAAAATCAACATTTGTTTATTACTCTAATGGATAATGGTCGATAAAAATCAAATTGGAGTAAGTAATTGGAAATCCTAAATTAAAAAGAAAAAAATGTATTCCTCACAAGCTGTAAGGTGGCGAAGCAAAGCCAAATATTATCCAAGTTAAAGTTAATTACCGTATTACTATCTATTTTAAAATTTTAGATGTCATCATAATACAGGAAATGCGTTGCACCGTAATCGTTTATTCGGGTTTTGGGTCTTAAAAGAAAATATGAGTTATTGAATTTGGGTATTTCAGGTTAATGAACTTTTCTGGTTACGGTTAAATGTAAATTTATTTGGATTAATTACGGTTAATTTGGGTATTAAAAAAACTTATGTTTTATATTAATTAACATTTATTATACGAATTTGATATATTAATTTTTAAAGCAAATATAAAAAAAACATATACATATTTACCATTAATCAGTAATTTTTATACTGATATGCCCTTCATTTTTAATATTTAATAATAATTCAGGTTTCAGGTTAATTTTGGAGTTTATTTTTTCAATTGGGTGTTGTATATTGTATAATACGGGTTTGGGTTTTGTAATTTATTCGGGTTTCGGATTACGTTCGGGTGCAACGTGCACCTCGCTACACATGAATTGCGTCCCGGCCAATGATATTTAACGACTACCTACACGAATATTGCATCATAACATAAAAACATTATTTTTCTTCCACTTTACACAGAGTTAGGACTGTCAATAGCAAATTATAATTGTCGTTGTTATGCAACTATAAGTAGGTAAGTAAAATGACAATGTGTAGGTTTAAATTATAGGAGTGTAATACTGTAATATAATAATTAAAATAAAAAATAATAAAAAAGTTACAAATTTAAAATTAAAAAATTATAAAACTGATAGCAATTTGAATGGAAAACCTAACCTTTTTGTATTCTTTACTCAAACCAACCGTTTAAGTTATCCTCCTACAACTTAAACTTAAATTAAATCTATACATGCTTTCATAAGAACTAATGGCAATACGATTAATAATGATGAGTGAAAAATCGATATTATTTTTTAGAAATCAGAATTAGAGACATGTAAATGCTGTAGTATAAGTTTCTATATTTTTACTAGGAAGTAAAAAAAAATACCAGTGTAGTGGTATATAATTATTATTTATCAAGCCAAGAATTGTAAAAAATTTTGTTAACAATTTTGGGCAACTTTTAAAAGTTTCATCCACAAATATTGAATCAACTTCACTCAAACATTTTAAAGCAGGACAGAATTCGTGTACCCACTACCCACTTATCAAATTTTTTATTTAGAGACTCAATTCACATGTAACCAAAGTCCTCTGTGAAATGGAAAATTGATTTAAAGAAAATCAAATAGATATTATAAATGCATTAAGTGAAATAATAATGTCTGAAGAACCATCTATAGATCTAATACAAATAATTAGTAACATACTAACATGTAAAACTCTAACGTAAATTATTTAACGACAGAGTTAGGAATTTTTAATACAATGTTTAAACAAAAAAAAATTGCAGCAATACTATACAGTATTTTCAAATTCAGTGGCGCAACCAGGGGAGGAGGAGGGTTGTAAACCCTCCCGAAATTTTTCCGAAGCCTATAGTACAAAACCTATGTACTTATCTTATGTATATTTATTATAATAACGTCTAACCTCTCCCGAAATTGTTTTCTAGTTGCGCCACTGTTCAAATTAGAAATAAATATTCAAAAAAGTTTTCTATGAATGATAGAATCATTTCAAATTTCCAACCAGCACAAAAAGTTGTGAACAATTATTTTCCTGTTTAAAGAGATTGAAGACGTACCTACGAACGACAATGGTGCAAGAAGCCAAGAACGGCTAAGTAGCTTAACTATTTTACAACTCCAATATAAATTTTGATCAAGTAATTGATGAATTAAGAGGACGTTATTTTAAAATAGTTCAATAATTATTTATGATTTTTTAAATACAATTTTTGTAGGGGGGAAATTGTTTATAAAGCAGCGATACACAGGAAGTTTGAGTATTTGTGGGTTAAAAATTAAAATATTTTTCTGTACCATCTGAATCTAGGCCAATTTATCTATATATAATATATATATAAATGTAAAAATTGATATCTTTGTCATGTTCTCTAAAATAAAAACAAATATCAATGAAAAAGTTTTGTACTGTTATACTATAGGTACATACTACATACTACATACTATACATGGTAAATCAACTATTCACTAAATAATTTCTAATAATTACCGATAATTGATAAGACAAATGAAAAAAAAATATCTTACTATGTGCGTATATACCAATTATTTAAAAAATTAAATACCCAATTTTTCATTAACTTATAGAATCACAAATAAGCTTAACACCTATTCTTTCATTAAAAAAAAAAAAAAATCACGATAATCAACTAAATAGTTTCAGAGAACATGCTTAAGGGGCCGCTACACCAACATTTGTTTTCTCTGATTATCTCCCACATAATATAGCCATATAGGAACAAAGATACTCCATATTTCCACGATTACGACTCTATGGTTTAGTTTAGACCGTTTAGGGCAAAAGCACGTCATATTATATATTTTATAAAGAAGAGTATTTCCTGTGCAGTGACCGGATAGATTTTTAATATTTACATTTTTTTTTTATAAATATAAGCATGTTTTAATTTAAAATAATTTCAATTATTTTTTACCATTAATAATTTATTCAAAATTGTATATATTAAAAATATATTCAGTCAATGCACAGGAAATACTCTTCTTAATAAAATATATAATAGGTGCTTTTGCCCTAAACTGAACCACAGAGTCATAATCGTGGAAATACGGAGTATCTTTGTTCCTATATATTATATGTGGGAGATTGACAGAGAAAACAAATGCTGATGTAGCGGCCCCTTAACAAAGATTTTATTTTTTAATTTTATATTTAGTATTTACGCATAGATATAAAATTAATTTATAAATATATTATTTTTAAATTTGCATTTATTAACTATTGTACAACTTTAGTAAGTAGGTACCTGCTGATCAAATAACAAATGGTGAATATTTTATTATATTAATATATTATAAACAACTTATATTTTTAATTCTTCTTTAGCGTATATGTGCTTAACTTAAAAAAAATATTACTTAAGTTTTTTGGTTTGACCAAAAATGCTGATATACGAAATTGTACGATTTTGTTTGCAAACAGTACATGCCATTGAATGCGGTAACTGATAAGTATGTAAAAATATCTTTGAAATATCATGCATATACTCGTATTACTCATATTATACATGTTATAAATTATAATCTCAATTTTACAACTTTACAAGTACACGTTGTTTCTTTGTACTTTAGACTATTTTTTTTTATTATTAATAAAAGTATTGATTTGCAGGTGTACCTATGTCATGTGTATTGTACTATTGTGTACTATAGTCTATAATGTATAGTACTATATAACTATATACACTGTAATAGATACTATAAAATTTAATATTTACAAACAATATATTGTATTGTTTATTTACGGTTAAAAAAATCATTATTTAATTTAAAATTAACTGTATGTATAGTTTGAATGCTTGAGCAAACTTTTAAAATTTTCATAATTTTAATTTTTTTAATTTTTTTCTAGTTGACGTTTTATTAAAACTATTAAAATAAAACATATTATTTATGTATTATATTATTTTATTTTGCTATATCCATTGTAGATTTTCTTTTAACAATTGTCAAGCCTTACTAAGACTAAGTCTTAGTAAATGAGTATATGATAATATATACAGAGTGTAACATTACTATTTAACAAATATAGTGACATTTGCAATGGAAGTTTGTCAAATAATTTTGTTACACCTTATATAGGTACCTTGGTACCTAAATAATTGTGTTACTTACTTATATTTATATATATTTTATTATTATTATATGTATTATGAAATATTAAATATAAAATGTAAATAAGTATCTATAAGCATCTTGCTGGCATAGGCGTAATTTCACAAAATTTCAAGGAATGCAAAACTAATTAGTTAAGTTATATACTTAGTTAGGTACTCTACAAAATTACAGCTTGTTTTGCTTTCAAATTTATTTACCACTTTAAATCCAATTCCAGTTCCACGATCAACATTTCAAACATAATTCAATATCATCATTAATATGAACTATGTACATTTTATATTTTTATAAATAAAAAATCAACACTGTAATTTTTTATATTGATATATAATAATATATTTATTTGGGTAATTTAAGGGGTGCAAAATGATAGTATTGTATTTTTACAAAAATTCCAGGGATACAAGTGCACTCTTTTTCACCCCCGTTATTACGCCAATGCTTGCTGGGATTCTTTTAAGATTAAGGTTGTGGCTGTCGAGATATTCAGTAATGATGATAATTTCTTACTGAGAAAAAAAATACTTAAAAGTCTCAAAGACTGACGTCTCAACACTATCAATTCACACAAACTATAATATAATATAATCAAAACTATACCGAGAACCGAAATATAATATAGTTTATGCACCTATATTTAGCGTTATAATAGGCTAAAGACAAATAATTGTCCGTTATTATCACAAGTATAATGTAAATCGCGTGTCATGAGAGCGTTTACACGACGTTATAGGAGAAGGAGGAAGAGGTGCTTCCCGCAATATTACGAGTTGCGAAAGTTTATTATGAAAAAAAAAATAATAATAATAATAATAGTATTAGTATACCGTCCTTGGGGTCCCCACGACGTTTCGTGCACCGCATAGAGTAATATTACTCTATGGACCTATGTTGCACCGCGGCTGGTGACGAGCACGCGCGAGCCGTCGGCGATAATCAAATAATCAATACCCGCAATAGTCCCGCATTCGGATTCGCGGTGGAACGGCGTTTAGCGGAGCGACGTGTACACGTCACCGGACGCATGCCGCCGTCACCGCCCAAGGGAAGTACACCGCCCGACACTGTGGACTGCCCTCCCGCATCGCCGACAGCAGGCCGTAGAGCAAGTCGGTGCGCGTGCGCGTGTTTGCCGTCCTTGAAGCGCGCAGCCCGATCGAACAGCTGACGTGACTCAGCCGCCCGCCCGTCCGCTGGACAAGTTGTATTTATTATTACGGCGCAGTTGTTAGTTTTTTTTTTTTATATCGTTATTCGTTTTCTTTTTCCCGTAGTCCGTACTCCGTACCACTTTGACTCGTCGCGCACCAACCGAACGTAATATTAGTATATTAATTTTTTTTTCTTACTGCCGAACGCCGTCAAATTTGTTTTTCTCGTTTTTGGGTTTTCTCTCGCTGTTGTGCGCGAGTAACACATTTGTACAATACTAGTGGTGCTCGTAAAGTAGCCATACCGAGTAGACGACATTATTCTGGCACATAACCTTTGGGTCTGCTCAAACGCAATTCCTTTGCATCCGCGCCATTTTCCGGAAAACAGTCGGGCCATGTCCGACGGCGAAGGTTCGACGCAGACGGCCGCGGTGGAGACTGGTGGTCAACCGGACAACATAACGGCGGCCATGGATGAACAGCAGCAGAACGTGTCCATCACTAAAGACGACGGAGAACCTAACCCGAAAAAGGCCAAGCTTTCAGGTAGCGGTGGTGATGTATTTGGCCGGGGTGGCGGTGGCGGTGACAAGCAGCACGCCGCTTCGGAAAAGCTGGAGCATAGGCTGGGAGGCATACTGTGCTGCGCCGTGTGCTTGGACTTGCCCAGGTCGTCTATCTATCAGGTGAGAATCAACGATTTCGAATGCTTTGTGCGCAGTTCTGACTCCAAACCACTCATCTGTTCTGCGTTCTATTTTTAAAAACCATATCTTCTACTCATCTCGTTGTTGTTATTATTATTATTATTATTATTATTATTATTATAACTATTATTATTATTATTATTATTATTATTATTATTATTGTTGTTGTTGTTGCTGTCGTCGTTCGTACCAGCTGACCGACGTGCCGCCGCCGCGGCTGTAGTCCCTGGGTCAACGACATTAAATTATGCACGCGCGAATTTCGTTTATCACCTTTCTTCGATCGTTATTGCAATAAAATAAATAATAATATAATATTTTTCGACATTTCGATTACGTTCGTGCGTTTCCGTATTGTTGCGCGTCACGATGACGACATTAGGCATTTAGGCTTAGTACTGTAGGTACTAGGTACCAACCTTTTTGGCATTTCCCAATCTAAACGACCTTTAGCCTCTTCTCGCTACGGTGTGCTCATTAATAATTTTGCATACATTCCCGAGATAAACCACGGTCCATCGTCCGTGGTGCAAAGTCGAACAGCATAGAATCGGTACTAATCGTGTGGAACAATAACAAAAATACATTTCTGGTACGGCTGGGTCTTTCCGTTATCTTTTTCATGTCATGTGCTCAGTTAAACAGCAGACACGATTATGTGTGTTCGACATTGACAATACATATTTATTCGAACAAAATACAATTAAATTGTATGTAATGGTATTCGGTAAAAATTTGAATATTTTAAAAAAGAATAAATATATTAATTGATTATGAAGATTAAAAATGATTATTTAAATACATTTACTCGAAAAATGTGTATCAAATTATTATTATTAATCATTTATCAATTTATGATAATATCATATTATAGTAAAAATGTATAAGTATAGAACAGTCTTAAAACTAAAAACAATTTTGAGACTGTTCACCCTCACATCATATGTAAGCCGTAATGGTAATCGGTAAAAAAATCTCGATAAAAAAATCCCAAATAAAGTATCTTAAAAACGTACCGTTAATAATTCATTCTATGTATTGAAATATAATATTTAGGAACTAGTATTGTAGTTTATAATTATATATTCAACTCGAAATATTACTTATTAGTAAAATGATTTATTATGGTTTTTATTTTTTATTTAGCATACAATATTAAAGTTTTCGCATTAAATTAATTATTATTAACGGAATTAATGGTCATTTATTCGGTATACTGATGTGACAGATGTCGCACACTAATTCGTTTTTAATGACACTATTGTCATTTGTTCATATTTATCATCTATTATATTATTTATATTATACGATCTTAGAACATTTTTATTTTTTAAACGTTATTTTTAATGTGTATATTTTTCAATAATACCACAAAATAAATAAAATCTAATTTCATTATTATGTGATAATACTAAGCCCTAATAATTATTGTGCCCTTGAACTAGGATTTCGAGTAATGCGTTCAACTGCTGGTTCTGCATTTTATTTAAGAAGGTATTTAAACCTATTATATGTTTGTAGAACTAAACATGCGTCATGCGTCGTAAAATATGTGAAACTTAAATAATATTTATTTTTTAACATATTAGAATAAATACGTCTTGTTTATTTTGATGGCTTTATCTTATACACAAGTACACAACAATCTTTCTGTTGCCTTTTGAAAAATACATTTCAAACAATAAGATAGAAGCGTTAAAATTATAAAAATCAAAGTCAATTAACCGTCATTCAGAACTCATAAGTTTTTAAGATATTATAATTTTTATACCAAAGATAATAATTTTTAAAAATGATTTTACAAAAATATATGATAGATATAATTTTGCCACTATTGGATCAAGTATTTATAATACTTAGATAAACTATATTTTTTACTAATTATACATTTTGATTTATTATTATAAATTACTAAAATTTTCAACTCGACATAAATCTTTCAAATTAATTATTATGGACCTATTATCCTATGATACTAGATCAATATAGTACACCAGGGGCGTACCCAAGGGGGGGCTTTTCGGGTCTGGACCCTCCCCCATGGAGGATAAGGTGCAAACCACTGATTGTATATTGTGTAATATGGTTGATATTATATAATATTTAGTATTTATATTATTATTATCGGTCTCGACGATCTCCCCTGTTCGGTTATACTTGTTTCTTTTACCAATTAAAGAGTATAAAATAAACATATTTGTTGGTTTTTCAATGATATATATTATATGTAATTTTTTTATACTTTTTTACATGTTAAAAAAATTTGGACCCCCCCCCCTTTGAAAAATTCCTGGGTACGCCCCTGTAGTACACCAGTGTCATAATTGAGAATGTTTCATGGGGGGGAATATATAAAAATAAATTTTCCAAACTAACTTATGGGGGGCTTTGTCCTACTCATACCTTCCATATCTAAATGTTATGTCTCATTTCAATATAATTATTTTTAATTTTATATTGCATATTTATCTCTTGACGAAATATCTCCAATGAGAGATCTCTTTAATGTTAAAAAAAAAAATTGCATATTATAAAAATGAACAAAAAGTGTATTAAATTAGTTATATTTTTATTTTTATTATATTATATTTAGATTCCTTAGCTTCTTGGCACATTCATCAATAACCTCTTCGCTTAAAAATTTAACATCATCATAGATCGCCAGCATTAAATAGACAATTAAATCTTTTCTACAAACAAAATTAAAATATTTGATTTATTAGTTATTATGAAAATGTATTTTATTAAGCACAGCTTATAATATAATCTCAACATATTATGACATAATGTTTCGAAGATACGTTTTGATTCTTTTAAAGTCTGAAAACATCCTTTCTGGCGTATTTGTATTTTTGGAATTGCGGTTTTACCCATTATTAGAGTATTTTATTATCTTATATCTTTGTGTATGTAGCATGTATATATACTGTAATATTACTAATTAGGTACAATGTGTGGCAGGGCACTCCGTAGTCCATGTTCATATAAATCAGTAAGTTAACAATGAAAGTGAAATAACCATTTATTTTAAAAATCATGCTTATTGCTTATTGTAATAAACTGAGTTTAAAAAAAGTTGATGACCTTAAAAACATTAAAAAATGCAAATATGACATAAAAATGTCCTTAAAAATACCTAAAAAAATTACAAATATTTTTTTTAAAAATGTATTCTATTTTACTATAAAATTCTATATCAAAGCTTACAAATTACTCAAAATATGACATAAAAATCACAAAAAATGTCCTTTAAAATTAAATAAAAAATTTTTCGCCATTTCGAAAATATTACAAAAAATTTATAAAATTGAGGTATAATAATATGCACTACAACACGACAACGACAACTGTAATCGGTGAGATAAAATCGGATAGGTACTATCTTAGGACTATCTTAGTCCGTGGTAATTTCAAAGTTCTAAGTAAGTTATCGGCATAATTATAAGAAGTGAACAAATATGAATGTCAGTAAAAATGACTAAAAATGTCAAAAAATGACTTAAAAGTAATAAACACAAAAAAATGTAAAATAAAAATTAGTTGTTCAGATTTACATGCTAATCAAACACATTTGTAGCCTAATAGGAGAACATCGTCTAAAAAGTTCCAAAAAAAAATGCAAAATGCATCAACTTCCGGGCCCTACAATAATGATATACTATTAGTTATTACAACTAAATATTTTATTTGATTTCGTTTTGTAATAATTTATTATAAATTTATATTTTAAACTATTTGTATGTAAAAGTATTAATATATACAGCTTATGATACGGAGGGGATAGGGAATCTATCCCCATATCCCCCGTAATTATACGCCCCTGTAGTACACAAGTTAAATATCTAAAAACTGCTGGTACAAAAATGGATTTTTATAACATTTTTAGAAAAATTATTTTTTAAATAATTTATAGAAGAAAAGGGAGGTTTTCGTGGGAGTTTTTTTATTGGCGTAACAGTATTATAGTAAAAACTCTCATGAATTTGGACATATAATCTAAGAATATTTAAAAATTTAAAAAAAAATAGATTTTGAATAATTATATTATTGAAGAAAAAAGTGGTGAGCATTTTTGGAGAATCATATTGTTTACTAATCTATGGCGTATGTATATATGTAATAACTTTATATACTATATATTTGTTTACAGTGTACAAATGGGCATTTAATGTGTGCTGGATGCTTTGCTCATTTATTGGCTGATGCACGTTTACGAGATGAAATGGCCACATGTCCTAATTGTCGTGTGGACATTGCGAAAAATACAGCTACACGTAACTTGGCTGTTGAGAAAGCAGTTAGTGAACTTCCATCAGAGTGTCAGTTTTGCGCCAAAGAATTTCCACGTAACACATTACAACATCATGAACAACAGCTTTGTGCGGAACGGTAAGCTTAATTTAACTTTTTTTATATTTAGGTATTCATGGAAAGTAGTTTATGTATATGAAAACATTTATACTTTGTTTACATTTATTTTTAGACCAGTAAAATGCGGATACAGTAAAATAGGCTGTCCTTGGCGTGGACCCAGTCATGAAGCGTCTGAACACGAAAAAGTGTGCCCTCACCCATCAACTACGGGAAAAGATGTTATGTCTGCACTTGATGCTATGGACCAAAAGTTTCAGGAAGAGAAGCTTTTATATGACACTATTTTTGACTTGATGAGTTTTGAAAAGATAACATTTAATGGTAAGTCATCAATATAGTATAATATTTTGAAGTATGACAACATTGGCAACTAAGGTTTAAATTAAATCGATATTTAATTTGATGTTTAGATTTGCAATTAAAACCATACAGAACAGAAGAGTTTGTACACAAATTGTACTATGAGACTGCCCGATTTTCGGCGTTCAATTTTCAGTGGGTTGTCAAAACCCGCATCAATAACATGCAAAGGGACCCAGCGTTGAGTGTTGATCGTCATATGTCATACCAGGTAATTTATGTGCAACATTTGTAGGAAAAAAATGTATTAATTTTTAAATTTTTGTATTGTATTCACTATAATATTTTTAAAATAATATAATTTGAAAAACATTGTTTCATAGAAAAAAACAGGTAAGTTCTATTTAATATAAGAAAAAAACAATAATTAACCCATAATATACACAAATGCGTAAAACACAACCACGAGTATCCATGTACGTGTTGTCAGTCCTTTCAGTGTTAGGTTACTCCACAAATTTGGATGTCATTATTCATCACTGTAACGTTTAAGGACGACGTGTATTCAACTAAAATCAATGTGACATGGATAATCCATTTATAATTGTGAAACAGGAGACAAGATATTTTTTGTTATATTAATAAACGTTCACAGTTTTCAAGAACATCGCACAACTACTACTACTTCTAGTACTAGTACTACTACGACTGCATCATCTTCATGGTATGGACTCTCAAATCAATCTATCGCTGAATCGGCACATGCACGACAAAATTCATATTGCCATCTATAAAATGTGTTTATTTTTTTGTTTTTGCCCGTTTCTCTACGTCCGCCACGTCTAGACACATTATACCTAAACACCATCGAAGAGATAACAACGGCTGAAACATCAATTAAAGACGCCCATATGGATCAGATCGCAGGATTTTTTTGTATAAACAGTTTTTGTTTTTTACGACGTTCTCAAAGTAAACTTTACGGATTCTTGTTAATTATTCTTGCTAGGTTATTATAAACATATTTATTAAAAACTTGTAATTGTATTTTTTTCTTAAATTCATTTTTATTTGTATAAAGGGTAAGCTTTGGTAAGTCATTAGTCAGAAATATACTAAATTGCTTTTATTTTTTTTTCTTGTCCTGGTAAGTTATGCTAACATTTGGAAGCACTGTGTATAATAATTTGGGTTGAGTTTTGTTTTTCAGGTGCATTCGGAACTAATATACTTTTAAAAGAATTTACTTAATTAATCATATTTTACCACTAATATTTCAGGATTATTTTTTGCAGGTTATTCGTTGTAGTATCTGAAAATACTAATTGATTTTTTTTTTTTTTTTTATTCATTCCTCTGTTTCCTTAACGCTCTCAATTATGTCGTCGCCATGCTGGTCATCTGTAAATAGCTGATTCTGAAAACCAAAATCCCCACACCCATGTCTGTCCATTATCTAGTAGTTAAAGGACCATTTGGTGATATGAAGGTGAATCCGAAAATTTATAAGTTTGAATTCAACGAGAATGAAACAGAAACACAATTTGTAACATTGCCATTACCAGACTCAGCCGAATGTAATCGGCTGTTAGCTGCCAAAACTATCAACTTGAGGTAAAAAAACAAATAAAATTAAACTTTTAATAGATTTGATTGAGTCTTAATATGATATTATTTTGTTATTTATATTTTTAAAGTTAATTTAACCTTGAATATTGCTTATACATTGAAATATAATAAAATATGTGAATTCAATAATAATTAATAATTATAATGAATTTGATATTAAATTTATAAATCACAGTAAATTGTGTTATAGTCTATATAAATAATAAATGTCTAAAAATTATGTTTATGTTTGATGTTACTTATCATATAATATTGGTATGTATTGGTTTATAGGATAATAATTTTAAAATTTGTTTATTGTTCTCAGATTGATCATGTTTTTGGTGTCAAAGTAATCACAAAATCAATTCTTATATATATTTAAATATATATAAATATAAATAAAATAAAATTTAATCATCAAAAAGCTGTTTCCACTTATATTATTAAAATGTTTATTTTTTTTCTTTATTATTTACCTAAGCGTATATAGATATAATTGTTTTTTTTTCTAATTAACAAAGCGTATTAAGCTAATTTTTAAAAGTTTTATAGTTTATTTTTATCTTATTATTTTATTTTATGTTATTGTTGACGTCATTTCCCATGGTTTCACCTTGCCCTACAGCACACGTTTATCTTTCCTCATTGTATTGTATTTTAATATTTTATTGGACATAAATAAAGTAACACTTCAGTTATTATATAAATTGAGTTTTTATTAGTATAATATATTCTTCTTCATTTGATAGAATATTACAAATAAAATATATTTTATATTTAATTTGAAATAGTTGTATTTTAAAACATCCAAATTTAAAGGAATGTGTAAAGGATGTGTAATTTGATCAGTTTAATAACTAAATATTAAATAAATAACTAATACAATATTGTTTATTTATTAAAAATATTGATTGGTAAAAAAAAAGAAGAAATAAAAACAATAATAAATAACTAATTACACATAAAAGATCATTTAAACATAAATCAATAAAATATATAAAAAAATGTTCAACACTATATATTTAAATTATGATCCAAGGCAAAATCCCCACCCTTTAACACCATAAACTTTACCTTAAATTTTATTCCTTGAATTCCAAAAACATATAAATTACTTTTATAACTTGGATTCAGTATTTAATGCTTTTAATTTTTGAGCTAACATGATGTTTCCTTTGATTTTCAATTTACCTTTCATAAATGCCATTTGAGGATTTAGCTTTCCAAGAGCCTGAATAAAGGTTTTTCATATATATTATGGATGCATAATAACAGTATAATATTTGTGATACTTACCAAATCAATCATATCTGAATCATCAATAGTCAATGTTGTATCTGCTTTAATGCCTTTTTCAGGTTCTCCTCGATAAATTTTACCAGCCTTCAAATCTGCAGCTAATTATTAATTTTAGATAATTTAATATTAATACAACTCTACAAGTTTTTTCATTATAGATAATAACACTTACTCCATGTACTAGTAACTTTACCACTTTTTGTGATATGGTACACAAAGACTCCATTAATAGATTTTAATAAACTTGGATTAGATTCTATGCGTTCTTTCATACCATGGAATACTGCATCACTTGGCAGTTCTTCGACTTTTCCAGAACACAATACCACATGTGGCTTGGCTGGCATTCTAATTTCGTGTAATTCCATGTAAGCGCCTAAAAAATACCACTTATGATTTAAAATTAAAAATAAACATTTTCAAATTATCATTTATTTATTTTATCGTTTTTAAAAATTGACCTTGGAAAAATAATGCTTTAATACACAATTGCAGATTTAATCTAAAACAGGAAACTCACCTGGTGAAAACAAAATCTACAAATAATATAATAGCAAATACAGTGAAAAATAATAAAAATATAACAACAGAGAATATAAGATAAGCTTGTTGAAACATAATTTTTGTTTAATTATTTTATTCCGAAGAATTTGCTGATAAGTCTTAAAAACTATACTGTCATTTTGTTTATAGCTGTATGAGAATATTAATTGTACAGGTCAATATGTTAAATAATTGTATAGGTCAATAAGTATGTTAATTGAATTGGTGGCATAATTAAAGGTTTTAAATTATTAAATGTAACCATCAAGGTCACATGAATATCATCTATATGACTAGATATAGAGTATATGTTTACATAAAAATAAACAATAAATATTAAAAATATGAAGACCAATAATTATATTACCTTAAAGAAAAAATTTACCTGATAGAACTGTGTCGTTTGTTTCTGATACGGTAGTTTTGAAGTGAATGCGGTTCCCTTCTCTCCACATTGATGTACACAATGTTTGGCCTGGTATAACTGGTTTACTGAATCTCACCTAGAGGTCAATGTAGCTTGTAAATTAATGAGCTGTTTGTTCATACTCCCTATACATGCATTTCATTTTTCTGTACATTTATTTTATACTAATCATACTGCACAAAACAGTTTAACAATATTTGGTTTTTACTTTTTTTCTTCAAATAACTTAGAATGTATAAAAAAAATACTGATTATTGCGCATTTATTAACATACAGTAATAATGCAATATTTCAAATATCTAATATTTAACCTTAATTAATCATAATTTAGATTAAAATAAATGTCCTACATTCTGTTAAATTAATAAATGAATATTTTATCAAGTAAACACGTAACAAAAGATAAAGTTAAAACTATATTATGATTAATTTCAGCGATTTAATGTATAACAATTATAGTTCAAGTAAATGTTATTAATAATTTCGACAATTTTTATAAAAAATTATTATACAAATACCTTAAGTGATTTGAATAATTTTGAATCATTATCAGCAAATTGTTTGAGCACGTGTCTTACTGACATACCCAGAGTTGCTAAACCATGAAGTATTGGTTGTTGATAACCAGCAGCAAGTGCAAATGATGGATCTATATGTAAAGGATTCAGATCACCAGATAATCTATAAACAGCTGCCTAATAACAATGTATGATATGTGTGAATGTAATATAATTATATTATATATTTGTATTCAAAATAATAAGAAATGAATATGACTAAGCATACCTAATGCATAAATAAAAATAATTACTTGATTCACAGAAGTTTTCTCTTTAACAGTTGAATCTGGAGCCCGATTAGGTTCATCGAGTAATGGAATCATAACGCTGGACACTCGTTTCCCTCCAAATCCTCCAGCCGACAAAACAAAAGTACATATTTGTGATGTGGCGATCAAATCACCAGATTCATCATACGTTTTAGCTAAATTAATTCAATAAAGAAATTATTTAGGGCTTAAATCAAACATAAAAAGTAATGAATATGTAGAAAAATATATTTTTTATGGATAAGAAACAATTTATGTAAGATCATCGAAATTAAAAAAATAAAACTCATACCATCAACAACAATAACAGCATTTTTTCCTTTATCCAATACATCAGAAATACAAATTTTAGTTGTAAGTTTAGCTTCAGTTTGTAATGGCTTATGTAGTTCCAAATATTGTTCACCATGTAAAACCTATAAAATATAACCTTTAATTTTTAAAATAAACAACTGTGTTGGAATAGAAATCATATTAAAAAAGTACTGAGAAAATATTTTATAAATACTAATTAACATGTAAAATAAAACATGTCATTTAATATCTCTGTTAGATAAGTTAGAATAGTTACATAAATTACTTGAAGTGATTTACAAGTGATATGGTTCCACATCAGTACCATAATTAGTTATTGTATGATTGAAAATTAAATTATGTTTAGTCTTCAAAACCATTTAAGAAAAAATCTAACCTAATCTTAAAAGTAAGAAAAACCAATTTAATTTTTATTTGTCTGATGATACCAAGTATACAAACAAAAATGTATTTTTTTTATAATTTTATGTATTATAGTTATAAAGTTTAATATTTTTAACGTTTATATTCTACGAAAAAAAATGAAAACGACATTGTTGAATGAGTTTTCTTTTTTATGTGAACATTTGAATTAACTAGGATTATTGATTGAAATACAAACAATTTATGTACTAAAAGTATTAATTACAATATATTATATTGTAATATAGTTATTTAGGTAAGATAGTTTTTTTTTTATTAAACATTATTCGTTACCTAGGATTAATTTGCTATTGCCTACGTTCAAACTTGGTAACAATTAAAGCATCAGTAGTATACTAAATATTCCACAAACAAATTTTATAATAAACCACAAAGATAAGCATACATATGATTTATACCTGAGATAAATCAAATTCTTTGCCGGGTATTGCTTCAGTTATCAAATTACTACTCATAGTAGCCATCAGACTGGGTAAAATTGCATAAGTAGGTATTATAGAGAAATTTTCATGAGATTCATATAAATATTGTAAATCACTTTCTTCTTTTACATTTGCTCCAACTATGAATAAAAAAAATACATTTTTTTAATTAAATAGTAAGAATTAATTAATATTTTAAATTTACCTCCAATAGCATAAATTATGGAATCTCGGTAATTGTAACTAAACACACCACTAGCTTCATTTAAGGTTTCCTCAGGACCTGATTTGATTTCATCTAAAACTCCTAATAAAGTTGAAGATGCTTCCTACAATCAACAGTTTTACTAGTTAATTGTACAAATAAATAAAGTAATATTAGTATTTATATATTATCTTTACTACTGCCCAATGCTATGACTACCACCAGTCACTTATTCATTATTCAAAATTACACAAAATTGAACAAAAATGTTATTGAATACTTAAAAAAAAAAAGATTTACTTCAAAGACACCGGAATGTAAAAACAGCTATGATAAAAAACTGTGAGTACCAAGTGAGAAGGTTCCTAAAACTGAAATATTTTGGAAATATAACATAAATACATGTTTATAGAAAAGTAATACTGATAATTGGTTAGTCAAGATAATTGAATTGATAGTTAGACTGATAGTTGTAATATCAGGCAGTAGTCAAAATAATGGAATGGGAATGGTCTATAGTAGATTAAACGGATAAGTACTATAAGATATCAATTTAATTACTTCAATAGAATTCAGTCTAGTTGCTTGTGACATATCAGTCAACTGATTCCAAACATCTCGGACATTTTCTGGAGTAACTGTGTCTGTAATCTTGTGTCTAAGTATAGCACCAGTTCCTCTTACCAAATGACCTATAATTTTATTTTATTTAAATAGTAAAGCATACTTTTTATAAAATTTATTATTTTAAAATTCTTACATTTTGTAGCCCATCCAGCAGCTGATTCAATGATAGAACCATTTTCATCACAGTTCTCATGACAAAGCCATACAACTACAGGAGCAATTAGTTCAGGTTTTAATTCGGCAAAGAAATCTAAGGAATATTATATTATTATTACACAATCATTAGAATATATTAAATTTTTTTTTAATTAAAAAATATGATTTAAATACCTGGTGGTAGAATGTCTTCAGTGAGCCGAGATGCTGCTGTTGGTACAATAACATTACAGTTAATATTGTTTTTCCTACCTTCAATTGCCATTGTGTTACAAAGACCCACTAAACCCAATTTGGCAGCCCTTGAAAAAAAAAATGTATTATCACTTTGGTAAAACTAAAATCTATTTTAATTAATTACGAGTAGTTAGCTTGTCCAAAGTTTCCATATAAACCAGAATTAGAACTTGTGACAATAACTCTGCCATAATTTTGTTTACGAAAATGTGGCCATGCCGCTTGTGTAACTTTAAAAGCACCTTTCAAATGAACATCATGTACCAAATCTATACGGGAAAACAAATTTCAATAAAATTGAAATAAAATTAATTGGACTATTTACTTACTCCAATCAGATTCACTGATTCGTGCAAACGATTTATCTCTTAGTATTCCAGCATTATTCACTACTATGTCAATACGGCCAAAGTTTTCAAGTGCAGTCTGTACTAATTTATCACCATCAACGACAGAGTCATAATTAGGAACAGCTTTTCCACCTAATAAAAAATCAAATTAATAAATATAATCATAGAAGATAAATTATCATAGAAATTAACTTACCTTTAGAGCGGATTTCTGATACAACAGAATCTGCAGCTTTGCTACTACTACCATCTCCAGATCGACTACCACCAAGATCATTGACAACAACAGAAGCTCCACGCTCAGCAAATAATAACGCATAAGCTCTACCCAAACCTTAGAATCAAAACACAACTTTTTTAAATTTTAGTTAGTAACAACAAAATTTTAAATAGTATGTTGATAATTTAACTGTAAAAATGTCACAACTTAAAAATTTAGTTTCTAGAATAAAAAATAAGACAAATATAATTTATTAATTAATAATTTAGAAACTAAAAATCCTCAGATTCAAACCAAAATAGGTGTAGACTGTAAAGAATCAGGAAATGTTAATTACAAAAACTTGAAGAATTGAAAATTATAGACTAACAACCCATTGCCATTTAAAAAAAAAATTAACCTTAATTTTATTTAGCTAATTTTGTGTATAGTTATTATATAAATAATCTTCAACAAACCTGCACCAGCTCCGGTAACAATTGCCACTCGTCCATCAAAACGTAAATTGTCCATGTTTTGTTTTGATACTTCTAGAATAAAAATAATACATATATTATATCTACAACTACTATATTATTAACATTTTACTGTGCATGTACAAGTAAATCAAAGGTTTGTATGATTTTTGCAAATATAAAAATGTTAATAAAATATTCAAAAACCAAACTTTATATTATATATTTTATAACAGTAAGAACTGAAATACAAATATAATCATTCTACAAATTTATGAAGGTGCTGATATTTACAATTAATAATTGCTCTTGATATTCAATTTTCAACCTGGGAAATTGCGGGTTTCAAATGTTTGGTCAGCTATAGAATTGGTAATGTCAATTGGTAACAATCAACGACTATCGACGTTTGATACAAAAAATTTGCATGAGTTGCATAATATTTAAAACTAATTATTCAAAAAATCGTCTCCGTAAGTACGAGAGAAATTGTCAGTGAATTATTTTCAAGGACACATCTACAAATAACAACTAAAAAAGAGAGATTAATGAATAATTACCGACAATGGATCTTTTTTTTACGTGATTACTTACTGACTAGTGAATATAAATTATTATAGTGAACTATAAATATTATAATTTATATTATTGAAGGTTGTAATTTTATAACTAGTAACTTATAAGTACTAAGTAGTATCCACTATCCACTGATCACAATTCAAGTAATCATTAATTGACTACTGAGTACTGACTGACTAGTGACTAGTGACTACTAGTGTCATCGTAATATCGTAATGTTCGTAACACATTCACGAACAGTCGAACGTCTGTTGCTGGCCAATCGGCAAGACGTGTACCCGTTCCGATTCCACCGGTGCATGCACAGGCACAGAATAAATTTATTCTGTCGCTCAGGTGTCAGCAATTTGATAGCAGTTATCACAATGGAGAAATGATAATGAATGATAATCCATATCACGGTCTTAGAAGATCTAGTATTCTATTATGATATTTTCTAAGACCGTGATACATATCATGACAAATTAGATTTTAAGAAATTATAATTTGTCATTATATTAGCCATTTTTTCAGTTAAGCGCAAGAAGCACGGATAATATTTATTTATAATCGTGCTATAAATACTAAAATAGTTAATATCTTTAAACGTTGTACGGTTCACAATATAAAATAAAATAATAAAATATAGATAGAATTATATTATGCCTATGGTATGGAGCGTTTATAGATTATTTTTCTTAAGAGGACGCTATACTGCCTATACTCACATGTGTTGTCTCTGTTTTATACACGCGTAACATAGTTAAAAACTGTTTTGCGCGGGACAACTTTACTCCCTCGATATTTTAATCAAAACAACCAAAATTATAAATCCCATTGGGAAGAACTTTACCTGTGACGTAGCATTTTTATTTTTTTGATGACATGAATGCAATTAAAGTTATCGGTTTGAAAACTTTAGGTTTTTTTCATTTAATTATTAAAAATTATTGGTTACCACTATCAAAACCTAATTAAAACGCTACAACACAGGTAAAGTTCTTCTCAATGCGATTTATCATTTTGGTAATTTTGATATAAATATCGAGGGAGTAAAGTTGTCCCGCGTAAAACAGTTTTTAACTATGTTACGCGTGTATAAGACAGAGACAACACATGCGGATATAGAGTCCTCTTAAGTGTTTCATAAATCACTTAAATCATGATCTTATATTCATAGACGTCATAATATATTATAATTTATATTATATTAGTTTTTAATGACTAGCACAGGTCAAAATATGTACTTATTTTAATACTATGTGGCATACTGATATTTAACTTAGGGTGACCATTTAAAAAAACGGGACATTTGTTACATCCCCCACCACTATCTAAAAATTATTATTATTACCTTTTGAGTTAATTAACCTAACCGGCTAACCTAAATAATAAAAGTGTTGGAATGTTTAGGAATATTTATTTTTTTATTATTATACACAATGTTGCATTTCAAAACTAATATAATTTTTTTAAACAATTAGGACAATTTTCTTTTTATTATTAAACACTATCGCTAATTTAATTGTTCATTAGCAGTGGTCCTTGATTCTTGTTTTACGAAAACTGTTACCTGTTATTTATAAATTTGGTTATAAAACTATTTTAGATTTGTATCATAGATCGATTTGTTTTAAAAATACAATATAGTAATATGTAAAAACGGGACTATCTACTAAAAACGAATCTAGGACAAAATATCCAAAGACAAAATATCCAAACCAAAATATCCAAATGTGTCCGTTTTCCCCAAAATAAGTGCATTACACTTTACTTTCTAATAAATTTAATAAAATATAAATATATTATATTATACTACATCAATTAATAAAATAATATAAAATAAAATGTAAATTAATCTTAGTTTTTAATCAAATTAATCCATTTTTCTGAAAATAAGTGCATTAAACTTTACTTGATAATAAAATTAGCTCAAATACTCAAATAATATAAACATTTTGACAAGAAAAATTAAATTCTATAAATAAAAAAAATGTATAATATAATAGAAAAGGATCGAGGAATTGATCCGGTTTCTATATAAATCTATATCCCAATCCACTCCTGAGGCCTGAGTTGAGCTTTTAATTTGTATTAGTTATTAGTTTACTTGTTGATATATATATATCTCAGGAGCGTATTTAGAAATGTCTTATGGGGGCAGGGGCGTATTTAAGGGAGGGGCAAGGGTGTATTTAAGGGAGGGGCACATGGGGCCCGTGCCTCCCCCATTCACCGTATTTATACTAGTTTTTATTATATGAGAAATTTTACAATTCTATGCCCCATGTATGCAAATTTGAACTTTTTGTTTGTGCCCCCTCCCCTTAAAACATTTCTAAATACGCCCCTGTATGGGGGGATGCGACATGAAAATGCTGCAGACAAAACTAAAGCCGCACAGCATCAATTGGGTACCATTGGACCACCAACGAAAAAGAAAAGAAAATATTTATTAAAAAGAAATTTAAAGAAGACAATGATGGCACTAGGGACATTCCAAATTTTTTAAATGCTATAGCTAATTTTCTTCGACAATAAGATACAATTTTCTATTTTTTAAAACATATACTAAATTTTTAGTTATTATTTGAATATACTGTATCTATATATATAAAAAAATTATTTTACATTTTTTTTTCATATTATTTGACTAATGTGTGTGCAGTATATTTTGTGATATTATTACTATTAACGTAATTTATGTATCATAATATAATATATTTATATTTTATTAGATTTATTAGAAATTAAAGTGTAATTCACTTATTTTTGGAAAAACGGATACATTTGAATATTTTGTCCGTGGATATTTTGACCGATTACCACTAAAAACGGGATAAAAAGCGTCCCGTTCGAAATTTGTCGGGACAACGGGACATGATGATCAAAAAAGCGACAATCCCGTTTTAAACGGGACGTATGGTCACCCTAATTTAACAAGTACAATTTATCACAGGTTATTATTAAAGTTATATAATTAAACATAATACTTTAAAAACAATAAAATGATTTAAGATGTTTGAAAATGGTAGCTGAAAAACAAAAATAATATATTATACTGATTACCGGTAGAGTATTCTGGCGAGTGGTGATAATTGCCATATGAGATGGGGTAAGATGGAACATAAAAAGGCGAGTAATTTCTTATTGGATACGAAAGGACTACAAAGAGTGAGATTGATGAGAGTTTATCCGGAGCTTCAACTGCACCACTTAGAATGAAAGAAATATCTAGAATCTAGATCAATATAGCAAGAGGCAAGAGTTGGAATGTCTAGAAAGGACCGAATAGAGTAATATCATAAGAGGGGTATGTAGTATAATAATAATATGAACAAAAGCAGCATAAAATAAAAAACGGGTTTAAACCCGCTTGATATATAGTTAGTAAAAAGTTTATTACATTATAAATTTAGTCAAATTTTAAAATGAAATCAAGCTTTCTATTCGTAGTTGTTAAATCATATCAATCCCTGGAGGAGGAAACCCCCAGGGGCGGCCAGGGCTCCAAAATCCAGATCCTCTCTGCCCGTGAATTCACCATTGCTTAAATAGTTAAGACTAGTCTATTGATGAATACAGTTGTTCATGGGCATCACTCGAGTCGAAATTCTGGGGTAGCAAAAAAAAAAAATTTACATCCCTCCTAAGTAACAACTAAATTAAATTTCCTTTTCAAAGAGGGGCTGAAGTCAAAAATCAAAGCATTATTTCAGATGTTTCTATTCTAAATCGTGATGAGACAAAAAAAAAACATATATCATTGTATAATCAATACATTTACATTCCTCACTTCGTTCAGAATCCATAAAACAATTTTATAAATCTGTACCCTGAATAATAACTATGTATCTTAATTTGTGAGAAAACCATAGGGGACTTATGAGTTATGAGTATTATACCATTATTGTTATAAAACATAAATACAAATAAATACTTATAAACTTATACTTATGTCTTATAATCACGAACATCTGGAGTATACACTTCAATTCGTGCTTATAATACACAAGTATAATATCACGACGAATGACATCTATTACGTCATGGAGTATATTAAGGTCTAATGGTTTATACAGATAATAACCTAACCATATACCTATAGTCAATATACCTTAGATCATGTAATATACAATATTATTGTCAATTATTTTTTGTGATTTAAATTTTATAATACACTATAGTGTAACATAAGGTTTATGGTTTAAGGATAATACACAGCTAAGTCCATGTCAAAATAAAAAAAAAGACTAATCCATATTTTAAAAACATTCTTATCAAAATATCAATGAATACGAAATGAAAATTTGAGTAATATAAAGTTTTGGAAAATTGGCAGATACGTGTCAAGACAGTCGACCAATCAGAAGCCGCCAAATCGGCGATTTTGTTGATTTTTTTTGTACGTACTTTATATATAACCATTATGTATTTGGTTACGATTATGTTACGTCTTAACGTCTTGATATATTTAATTTAACTTAACATACGTAATCAAGAAACCGTATGCTTGACTTATACGTTAGTCTTTAGGATCTTCAATCAAATTGTCCGCAATAAACGTAATTAATTTTTTCTGTACTTATTAGTTGGATTTAAAAAAAATATTATAAAAACTACATTGATAATATTATCAATATCAGATATGATACTTACCACAGTACCCGGTGGATTTTTCCTATTTTCGTTGTAAATCAAATACTATAATTCCTAAATAGGTATAGTTAAAGGGTAACTAGTATACTTCTTAGTTAGGTAAGTAAACGTTATATTCTTACATTTTTTGAACATACTTTGTTGAAACAAGTTATATGACCAATTTCAATTTTATTCAGGTAAGTTTTTACATTCTTCAAAATGGGTATCCCATTCTGGAAATGTGTCACAGCACTGACCATGTTCTTGGTTTTGAGTTTTCATATTGTCAATGTACACGGTTTAGCTGTAATGAGTGTTGATATTGGTTCAGAATGGATGAAAGTAGCAATAGTTTCAGTAAGTATTTTATGATAAATGAATGATGTGCAAATATATTTAAACATGTTTTAATTTTGTATAGCCTGGTGTGCCAATGGAAATTGCTCTTAACAAAGAATCTAAAAGAAAAACACCGACTGCTATAGCATTCCGCAATGGTGAACGTACATTTGGTGAAGATGCATTAACTGTTGGCGTACGATTCCCATCCAACTGTTATATTTATTTTCTTGACTTACTAGGAAAGAAAATAGACAATCCAATTGTAGATCTCTATAAAAAACGTTTTCCTTACTATAATATTATTCCTGATCCAAAAAGAAATACTGTACTTTTCAAGCATAATGAATCGTATGTTTATATTATATAATTACCTAATTTTCCGACTTACATTATTATAATAATTTATATACTTGTAGAAATGATCAATTTTCACCCGAAGAACTCGTGGCAATGATGTTGGAAAAAGCACGAGAATTTGCACAAGATAGTGCTGGACAAGCTATAAATGAGGCAGTAATTTCTGTTCCTGGTTATTTCGGTCAAGCTGAACGAACTGCAATGCTAAAGGCTGCAGAAATTGCCGGAATTAAAGTATTACAACTTATTAACAGTTATACAGCAGGTAAAGAATTATAGACATAATACCAAATTATGTTATATTTTTATGAATCGATAAAATACTTATATTTATAAGATATTTGAATATTTAATTATATGTTTTATTAATTGGAATTATTTCTATATAAAATTAAAATAGATGGTCAGAATATTTAAATTATTTTCTTTCAGAAATGTTTTAACAAAAAAATCAAAATTAATTTCTCTATAACATAAAATTTAATTCTGTACTTAATCTGAGTTTCATTTTTATTACAAATAAAATAAATAATAATAATTTGACCCTTTCCCCCCCTGTTAAAGGACCTGTCTTCTAATCATTATTTTTATTATTAATGTATTAATATATTATATTGTTTATTATAAAAAAATAATATGAAGAGAGATGCCAACCAATGATGTAACCCAACATGATATATAACATGATATTATTAACTTTAGGTTAATAAATCTCTGCAATATTTTCTTTTTAGTGGATGGATAGGATTTATGGGTTGTATATTGAATAAAATTTTAATATTAATGGGTTAGTACGGGAATGTAGTTTGGAGTAAAAAGAGCTGTAATGTTTGGTTGCTAGTTGGTCAATTGATTCTATTTTGAGGTCAGAGTGTAATGTGGAGTTAAATGCAAACCAAGATGCAGAAGTTATCATATAGAGAGTGATCGATTAGAGTACTAGAGACATTTGTAAATAATAAATTTGGTGCGAATTGGGAGCTTTGATTTTAAAACTGGAATAAATAGATGTAGTCTACAGTTTAAGGTGGGAGCCCCCAAGTTAGTATTTTGTCAAGAGTGATTCTAAGATATTTGACATCAGAAGATGATACCTTGAATGTAAACAGGTGGAGGGTTAGCTCTTTTTATCGTAAATGGTACATCTACAGATTTGTCAAGATTTATTTTCAGTGGCAGCTATCATGTATCTAAAAAGGTGCTCAAGCACCCTTTTCATAATTGGGGTGGGTGGGTTGTAGCTATTGGGTCTCGATGAAAAGAGTAATTTTTAAATATTGATATGGGGGAGGGGTTCTAGTTCTTTTAAGTGAGAACTTGTAAATTTTTTGAGTTAGTCGCCACTGTTTATTTTAATTTGCCACTTAGTTGTCAGTTATATATTTAATTTAAGTGGATTTGTAGTAGGTTGGATGTTTTATCAGGATCATTTTTGGCACAAAGTATAGCAAATTTTTTTAAAAAAATTGTTCATATTTACCTTTATTTCTATATTTTTATATTTTCTGTGAGCTTGAAAACTTATGCTTATACTTAGTTGTATAAAAATAATTAATAAACTCTCATTCAATCTAAAATCAAAATTATTATTGAAATTTACATTTTAGCATATTTTAAATATTTATAATTATGAAAGTTAATATAAAAAAATGTATACATATGTAATATATTATTACCTAACCTTATGCTTTAAGTTTATAACTTCTAATAATTGGTTCATTTTAGAGATAATAATTAAATTTTTACCAAAGAAATGATGAGGCTTCAATATTTTTTTGAGTTTTATAATTCATTTTATTTTAAAATTAAAAAATAAATACAATTAATTGTGTATGTATTTTTTTGATATAAATGATATAATTATTATTTTTTAGCTGCTTTGAATTATGGTATATTTCGTACAAAAAGTTTTAATGAAACATCTCCAATGTATATGATGTTTTACGATATGGGTGCATATGGTACTCAAGTATCAGTTGTATCATATCAGTTAATAAAATCTAAAGATAGAATAGCTCCTGAACTTCAACCTCATCTTGCTGTACTAGGAGTTGGGTTCGTATTTTCATTTTAATCTTTGTTAAATTGTATGAATAAAAAATTATTTTAATAACAATATTTAATACAATTTTATATTTTATCAGATATGAACGTAATTTGGGTGGCTTGGAAATACAACTACGACTAAGAGATTACTTAGCAGCCAAATTTAATGATCTAAAATTAACACCTAATGATGTTACTAAAAATTCTCGATCAATGGCAAAATTATTTAAAGAAGCTGGACGATTAAAGAATGTATTAAGTGCTAATACTGAACATTTTGCCCAAGTAATATATTATTATTTTAATTATTAAATTATGAATTAATTAATAAACACTTGGGGTCTCATTTCTGCTGTATTGTAGTTTTTGTGTGTACCTATCATTGAGTAGTTGATATTTGTAAAATTAAATTCATTAATAAATGATATACAGGGTGTAACAAAAAAAAAAAAAAAAATTATGCTACTTAAATGTATGAAAAAAATTGTTAATTTTATATTATGAGTAAATAATTTAAGTAATATACTCATGTCAGCACATGCAATTCTTAAAAATAAACTACTTGACTTAGATAAATATTTTTACATTAAAATTGTTCTTATAATCAGATTCACAAAATGGTTATTTTAAATTTATCCAAAAAAATTTAAATCAAATTTTATTTTTTTATTTTCAGTAAAAAAAATAAATATAAAAAAAATTAAATTTTACATGTAGCGCTAGGATCTCTTTTCCTATTATATTGAATAAATTGTATTGTTTTTATTGTTTTTCTCCAATTATTAACAAAAATTCCAATACATTTTCTATAAAAACAGCATCTCCAATAATGATACTGAATCAAATTTTATGATCCATGAAAACATGATGATCAATAAATATTGTAAAACCAATACATTTTCATTATGTATTAAAATAAATATTTAATTTCAGATAGAAGGCTTAATTGACGAAAAAGACATGCGCATTAAAGTTACCAGGGAAGAATTAGAAGAATTGTGTAAAGATTTATTTGATAAAGTTGTGCTTCCAGCTCAAAGAGCTTTAGAAGCATCTGGACTGACTATTGAACTGATTGAACAAGTATATTTATTATTTTCAAAGAAATAATTATTCTATTAATTAATTTAATAATATTTTAGGTTATGTTATCTGGTGCTGGTACTAGAGTTCCTAAAGTTCAAGACCGTTTAGTTAAAGATTTAAAAAGTAATCAACCTCTTGGTAGGTCCTTGAATACTGATGAAGCTGCTGCTTTAGGGGCTGCATATAAAGCAGCAGATCTTAGTAATGGATTTAAAGTAAAAGCATTTATTACTAAGGATGCTACATTATTCCCTATACAAGTTTGTTATATTATTTACAATTTATATTGTATCGATGTACCTAAGTACTTATTGAACTTAAATTATTTTTAGGTTACATTTGATAAAGAGGTAATAGATGAGAATAAACCAGCAAAACAAGTAAAGCGCATTTTATTTGGCCACATGAATCCATATCCACAACGCAAAATAATAACATTTAATAAACATCAACAAGATTTTGATTTTACTGTGGGTTATGCAGAACTTAGTCATTTACATGAAAATGAAGTTAAGTGTTTAGGTTCTTTGCAACTAAGTAATATTAAATTAAATGGTGTACGAGATGCCTATACCAAGTATCAAGGTCAAGAAGGAATAGATACCAAAGGAATTAAAGCACACTTTGCAATGGATGATAGTGGATTATTA